>NC_079291.1:50745503-51048533 GCF_023638135.1 Falco biarmicus | reverse complement strand
TTATTACTATGAATATTTAATGTCAAATACTATCTTGAAATAGAAAAAGTAAAAAAGGAAGGATTTTATGTAGCATTTTTTGGTCAGCTTACCTCAAAAGTATTTTTGGTCATGCCCGAGAGTCCATAATATGATGTACCCGTTGCAATAGCGCATACACAAAGTTCTCCTATTTCATCTGTTTTACAGAGCTGAGGAATTCCATCTGGCTTCACTGAACACATTATAGCTAGAGGGAGAGAAAAGGACTTTAAAAAGTATTATAAAATGAACTACAGAATAACATAAATGCTGTGGGAAAGACATCGCTGTGGAGCTGACATAAACAAATAAATTATATGCAGACTAATGTCTAACAACTGGTTTCTCAAACATTGTGTTCAACATTATCAAATATTATTTATATTATAAATAATATTTATACAAAGAATGTAAAGATCTTTATGTAGACTCAGTTTTTACACTGATAACAAACCCTAATTTGCCTTGCTTTCTACAATTTCAGTTGATCTGTAATATCGCTGTGAAATGTGATTGTGTTCCCAGGTTTGCATACTGAAGACCAGATTTGCCGCAGTCAGTGCAAAATGAAATATCCTAATGGAGTTCTTGATAATAATTGTACTGCCAAGGAGGCAGGCAACCAGGAAATCCACCTCTCTCAAAGTAGTAAGTAACAGCATATGAAAGATCAAGATATTCTAGCAGACTAGTACAGTTGGTTTACTAAAGAATTTATCAGAGCTCAGACTCCCTTTCACCATTCTTACAGGACTGCAGAGACAGCAGGAGCTAAACAGGAGGGATTAGAAAGCACTGGTCTGAGGAACAAGCACTATTTTATGTGTCAGCCATGTGAATAAGAAACAGGTATGCTGCTTTAGCTATAATTCCTGGACTGGACTACAGCATGTGTAGATTTTGGAGTTGGAAAGAGGATACAATGAACAAGGCAGACCAAAAATGAATCAGCACGTCTTTTACGTACAAGGATAAAGAATCTTGAATGACCCTTCTCTCACTCTGAAGATAAACAGGGGTGTGTACTTTTATTAAAATGATCAGAATGTAGTATGAAGTGCAAGATGGCACATCTATAATATCTTACACGCAACCAATCTTATCTCCCTTTATTTTCAGTTGTTCAACTTAAATTTTATAAGATGCATCATTATGTTTTATTCCTTTGAAGCATAACAGCATTCTCTTATGAAAAATTACAGTATTATCCTTTTCTAGTGTCTGTAACATCTCATTTAAAATCTAGCTCTCTTATGAAAAATCTCATCTTCATCTTTAGAAACAATGGTTTCAGCTTGAATTTATCAACAAGAACTGTCCAGTCATACCTCCTTTTTTTAATAACTAGGTGATAGCACAAGATCTTCGGAAAAACATTCTGCAAGCCTTCAGATAGCAATTTTGTTGATTGTTAGCATAGGTTATGAAAATATGCACTACCGAGTCTCATCTGGGTCAGGCTTACGAGTATTTATAGCTTCCAGACACCACACTCCAACTTTCTTATTTTCTCTACCAGTATCTCACAGTTAGGGAACGGATGTTCTGATGTAGTGGCAGGTTGTTCAAAACACGCTACTAACATCAGCATGGACAGGCACTGGGGTAACCAGAGAGAAGAAACCTTGGGATTTCCAAACCATTAAGTTTTACAAGGTAATGGTTTTGGACTAAAATGTTTTCAAAACACAAGTTTGTTTGACAGCAAAGTACATCCACCTATGATGTTCTACAGATAATTACTTAAACTGAGGAATCATAGTAAGTTTCAAAGAAAGTTCCTTACCTCCTGGCATCACTAAGCCAACATCCTGGACAGTCAGAACGGAAAGCTTTTCTTCAGAGTCCACTCGAATTACTCCGTAAGTGAGACCATGCATGGACAGAACTCCTCTTCCTGGTGGTTGATTGCTGTCATCTGTTGGCCTGCAACCATGGGTTATAACACCAGTGCACCATCAGGCAGATGTAAGCGTTTATTTATTCTTAATGGACTACTATTGCAAATACTCCTCTGTTTGAAAGGTCAAAATTTCACCTTCTATTTTCCCCTACTAGACCTGACAGAATGCTGGTTTTCAGTAATTTCTGAGTACTTAGGTCTGTCAACTCTCCCATTCAGTGGCCACCCACATATACTGGGGCTGCAGAGATGAAATCAACACTAACATTTACCTAAACCAGCTTGTATCTGATTTTTAGATAGATTTACAAGGATTGCTTGATTATGCAAGTAAAGGCCTTTTGCCTTATTTTAAAAACACTAAAGGCAGTGCAGATGATGTGGAGTGAAACTGCACTCTAAATATTTGGAACCAATCAGTAAACAACTTGATAAACTCTCTACGTTACCTATTTTGAGGCAATCTAGAACTAGGAAACCAAACTCACCTGCCAGAATAAAAGTCTACCTCTAGCGCACTGGTATAAAAGCCAAGATGAGAATACAAGCATGCTGTGTTTAAACCACGAGATACAATTTTCCACTCCCAATACTTAAGCATTTAAAATTACTAAACAGAAGAAATTAGATTGTAATAGGTTCACCGCCAAGTATCTGTGGAAGCTACAAGGACTTTACCATCTTTAATTTAGTGCACATAATTGAATTCTTCCCATTCTAATCTACCACGTGAAAATTAAAACAAATTACACCTTCATCAGTCATGGTCAAAATGTTGTGGATGCAGCCTCTTTGTAACGCCTCAGTTTGCTTAGATTCATTGCTGACACACTGTACAATTCCACAGCATCAGCACAAGCTGTCTGTCAAGTTGTTTCAATATAAAACTGCCTGATGTATCAGTGGATACAATTATACATATGTAGAGTGTGGCTTGAGTAAATGAATGTTGACGTATACAAGTTATTAAGTCAGGGGAATATGTCAGGGTTTTTCATGTCTGGGAAGATTCTTATACTGTCCTGCATTTTAAAATGCAAAGCTGGAAGCCAATGTGATGCTGATCTGAGTGTGGATAATGCATCCATGCAGAGCAGCCAGACTCCTGCTATTTTCAAGATGGATAAAACAGCCAATATTTAGTTCACGATTCTGCATTTTTCCTAAATACTCCATCATAACACAACTGCTTTTTAACAGATTATGTCCTTTTATACGACATTTCTCCTCTACTATGCTCAAAATACTCAATGGGCCTTAGCCAATCATGCTCACATAAAGCCTTGCAGTGATCAGCATTATAAATTTCAATTAATAGGTTTTGTGAGGCATATTTCTCAAGTGACGTTGTCAACAAAGAAAGATGTGGGCACGCTTGAAAATGCATTAGAGCATAACAAATGGTGCTAGTAAACAAGCAGCTGTGATAAACAACATTCCCATTACACAAAAGGAACTTTCAGCGACATTATTGATCAACTCCTTCTCATCCTTGCTCCCCAAAACACACATTTTACTGCTCACAAGAAGAAAGGCTTCCTGCAGGCACACAGAGCTTCTCAAAAGCATCTAGGAGCAGAGGCCATCTAGACTTTTATCACATACACTGTCTGGTATTACTTATCACATCCAAAGATTGCTAAAAAGAAGAGCAGGTGTCACTTTGAAAGACACTGGCTGCATACGGGACAGGGGTGCCAGTGAGGGAAGCTGGAGGCAGGAGACCCGCTAGGGTCACGCTGGAGAACTTGTCAACAGAGCTCCACTTGCTGTGGCTTGGGCTGAGGGAACAGCTTTGCCTGGGTTAGCAAGAAGTGCCGTGCAATGGAAGCAGGTGTGCAGAAGGAAGGAGTCGGTGCCGAGGGTGGGGGCTCCACAGGACATGCATTTCAGGGCTGCTGTTTCAGAGTACTTCTGGTATCCTGGTACTCTGAGGTGGATCCTTGAATGAGACACCAGTTAACTGTGCTCAAGGCTCTTCTTGCAGGCTTGACATCGAAAGGGAATACAGTCAGGAGACCAGGATGCAGAAGAGAGGTAGGGAGCTAAGCACCTGGCAGCACCTATATATCCTCTTAGAAAGTACCCTGTCAGCAACCACCCTGCAATATATGGTATCTTATTTTGTCCTGTGCATGTTATCCACATGAAAACAACACTAAAACAACTACCTCTGCCAAGCAGGACAGGAATCACTTGGAAAGAAGATGAGATATAAATAACCCAGTTCCAATGTATTTATAATTTATTTTAAAGTTCACATTTTTTATTTACTTTACACGTTCAGTATTTCTAATACTGGATTTGGAATTCTGTAAGGCTGCTTGCTAGACAAAGATAAATCCTTTGGTTAAGGGAGGAGCAACTAAACAAAGGTGTAATTCTACCTACTTCATATACTAAGTAAATTTAGCTTAAACTACCAGACAAACCTACCCCTTTAGTTTCCTTAACCATGAAAGAGGGACAATGAGCATCTACTTCAACGCTGATTTTTCATAGTGAGTAGCTGCAGAGCATTTTGAGAACTTACTACTACCACTTACAGATACAATCTACTTCGCCACTATTTTCTGCCAGTTGTTTAAATGGGAAAAGACCTGTTCTTAAACTTCTGCATTCATTTAAACAAGTGGGTTCAGACTAATATGCAATGAACCAAAAGGGAATACCATAAAGAATTATTTGCATGACACAGTCACTTAAATATTAGGCTTCCTGATTCAGCTCTAAGGCTAAAGTACCCATTAGTCTATTACTGACTGTCTTTTTCTAAACTATAAGGGTATTTCAACTGAGAACTGGTTTTGTTACTTTTCCTTGTAGGAAGATCAGTAAAAATACACCATAGATTTTGAAAGAGTTGGAGCATTAACAGGGAGTTCTCTGGATCTGTGCTCTGCAGGGAGTCATTTTAATGCATACTTCAGCTGTAACTCTTTGGAACTTGTATGATAATGACTTTACTGTCAGTGGAGATGGCTTGAATAAAATGAAAAATACTAAAGCTCCCAAGTTCAGCTGGTATTATCCTACCATTAAACAGACTTCAAAAAAAGGAGATATGTGTTCAGTACCATACACTGTAGTGAGAACTGCTCTGTAATTACACAGTAAGGCACTGAAGATAAAAATGCTTTTTTTTTTAATTATTCACTGTTTTATGGGCTAATTTTTAAATTTTTTTAAATGCAAGCTCTCAACACTAGTTATTTTGAAAATGAATCTCTAGTGCTTCAGATGGCTATAGGCATAGACTTTAAATCTAGAAGGGACGTGCCAGCCATGGCATGTTGAGATACTGTGAGTTCTCCCACTACATAACCTGTGATCTGGGGCAGATTTTCCAGGGCTAGCAAGGAAAGCAAAACGCTCTCCTGTTAATCAGTGCTCAGTACAAGCAATGTCCACTGCTTTTCCACCTCCTCTCTGCACTTACAAGCAACAGCTCATTCCAAGAGAGCAAAGGTCTGCACAGCCTATGGCAGGGAAACCCACTGCAAGGGAAAAACAACATACAAGGGAAAAAAACCAGTTGGTGGAGCTGAATGAAGGGCTCTGTGAGATCCTACAGAAAGACAACTAGCCTGGGCAGGGTAAGTCCCTGATGGATAGCTTTCAGATGTTTTAGGCTAATAATGAGATGGCTGAAAGTCAACCACACTCTTGGCCTCATGTCTTTCTTCCTGCGATGTTTTGTTGGAAAGCTAATTGAAAGTCTAGTTAACTTTCACTTGGACAGCGTATTATAAACTTTGTGGCGGAAAGTATTTTACTTCATGCTATTACAGTGCTTTATGCTTTTATACTGCCTGTTTTAACATGTGAAAATTATAAATGGCTGCCGAAATCCGAACTTAAAACCAAAGTGCCTACTGTTCAAGGTACAACTTTTGGAACACTCTGCTAAAACAGACAACAGTTATGCCATTTACTGTATGCCACAACTGTCATGACAGGTGACTGCTGCATACTGACATTCATGTACATAAGGCTTAATAGGTTTATCAGTTTTATTTCTAGTTACAAATCCCCTAGTCTTAAAGGGCATTTCCAGATGATTACTGAGAGTCTATGAATGGTTAAAAAGCTCAAGGCAGCCAAAACAAACCTGCAGAATGTCATCATTCTCATTAACCAGGCTATTTAAAGCATGATTTTCCCTGATAGCAATGCCACTTAAATTTCCACATTTTAATTGACTTTATACTTACAGTGGCATTTTTCCACTCCTTTTTACAGAATTAGTTTTTGCATTTCAGTCCATTTAATTTAAAATTAGATAAAATGACAGAAATTGAAACTATATTATAAAGCACTCTAAAGTTAAATTATTACTCTACAAATTCTTCTTATATGTCTGCTTTGGACATAAACAAAATGAAAACAAAAATGTCATTCAGAAGTTAAGTATACAGATTCATACTTGAATAAATTTTTCATTTCTTTTTCAAATTACCACACATATTGTACAGTGGGCCTGTTTCCACTGGTGTAGCACAGTACCTTCGAATAGCCACAGTGAGAGCTTCTGGTGAACTAGCGCAGGGACAAATGACCTCCTGTCTTAGACCTTTACTTTGGAAGACGTTGAGAAATGCATCACAGGAAGAAATAGACCCTGGGGTAAAGAAAAAAAAAATCAGAGGAGAAAAATAATCTGATTTCTGAAGTGATGCCATTCAAACTGCAAACTTACTATTGAATGTATAGGCTTTTCAGGAGAAAAAAATTACAAAGAACCATGTTCACTGGGAAAGAAGTCACAGCTGCTAGAACTATACGTATGCATATACAGTTGTGTATGCATGCATAGAATAAAGATTAATTTTTGAATCCTTTCACTTTGTTCATGTAGAAAAGCCATCACTGCTAGATCTACAATATGAATTCCATTACAGTTTTCTTTTTTAGGATGAGGCAAATCAAAGATTGAATTTAGGAACTCAAAGCAAACTACTACAAACAAGCAGAACACCTATACATTGGTATCTTAAATAATACACAGAAATGGTTCTTGCTATTTATTGCCATGAAGTGATCCAGATGTGGTTCTCTAGAGTAGTGTAAGTATTCCCCTAAAATTCAGTTACTTCTGCAACTGAGCACCATCACTTAGAAAAAATGATCTGATCCTTTCTATAGCTTACGGTTATTTACTTCTGTCTTTATACATGACTGTCACGTTAAACAAAACTGGATTTACTGCAGCTTATGTTATGTGCAACATCAAGTTTGCATCAGGACCAACTAATGAAAAATCTGTTTTAAAAACTTCCCAAACTAATTCCTGTTTCCATAAATATCACATAGTTTGCAGTAGACAAACCCTATACTTTCTAAATGTTTTAGCTAACATGACCGAAGACTGAAACTTTAAATGCAAGATGGCAAACACTTCCCGTTCTCTACTGGACTACAGAAGCATAGCTTACATGGGTTTGCACCATCAGCCACTATGAGCATACGCAGTGAGGAAAGGTTGATGTCTCTCTGATCTCGATGCGCCACTAATGCCCAGTGCATGTCTCTGGATTTTACGCAGGCAACTTTTGCTGCAATAAGAATGGGTAGATTTCTAATACACCATATAAAAGCTATACAGCTGTATTATCAATTTGTACTTTTAATGTTGACTATCAAGCATGCTTTTGTATATTCTTGTTCCTTACCTTTGTATTGACAGACTTTTTGGATCCAGGACAGTGGATTCACTTTCATTAAGGAGTATGGAATACTTATAACATGCATCATGTTCATGACACTCTGAAATCAAATCAGATAAATTTTATACAACAATGACGGTAATTATTTATATTGTATTATGGGCAGGGGCATCTATGCAAATCACTCTATGACTGTTTTATCGTCAGTGCTGGCATTTATCTTTTTGTATCTAGCTACCTACATTAAGATGAAGCAGATCCCCATTTTCTAATGCTTTAATTAAGGATTAAGGATTTAGACTAATCAGATCATAACTTTGAAGTGGTACTGGGAAAAAAGAAACTGATTTTCTTTCTATTTATACTCCAGGTGATTCACTTTAAATAGAAGAAAAAAATACCAGATGATCAATGTCTGTACGTTTGCTATGTAGGCTAATATTATCCATATGCCTGCTAAATTTCAGTATATATGAAGACTCGTTACTCAAAAGGACAAGTAACAGCAACATATCTGTCTGAAGAAATCCCTCTCTATGAAGACTGAAAAAGTACTAAAGGTAGCAGGGCACAAATTATTTAAAAGAGAGTAGACAGAGAAATTGGAGTCATAAATTAAGCAGAGATCAACTTATTTTAACAGAAAATAAATGAAGGAGTTTTTAGTCCTTCTCCAGGTGGCCTAATTCCAGTGTTTTCAACAAGGCCTCAAAAAGTTGCAGGAAGTTTAGAAAAAGTAGTTGTGTGAAACTGATGACAGATCCAAAACCGATCTCCTAGTTTGAGGCAGTCAATTGCTTTAGTGATCTCTCAGTGTGACTATGGAACAAACAGCCTGTAAATGACCTGCTGCTTTACTTCTGTTACCATTTAGAAACATCTTCTGAGGGCGTCACATCTCCACTCATAGCAGCTCAGGTTAAATACAGGATTTGTTTCAGAAAACCTAGGCTTAAGAAAGGTTAAGTGTCCCAGTCAATTAGTCATCTAAACACTGGTAGAAATGTAAAAGATAGTTCTCCTTTCAGTCTGGCACAAGTGTAGGTATAGGAAAAGTATTTACAGGCAAGTCATGAAGAAAATGAAGTTCATATCAAGATTAATAGCAAAGGAGGGCACAGAAAACCTCCATTAGACACTTGCTTGCAACTTCAGTGATAAAGATGGTTTTTTAACACGAGCTACTTACAGGCATTAAGCCCAATAGATCGTTTCTGTTTCAGAAGTGTTATTACTGCCCTTTGATATTAAGAACAGTATTGCACTGCATGGGAAAAGTATATGGGATCCCTGTGAATCATAGCATGTAAGGCCTGTACATCCTGGGACCCCCAAACAACAGTAACCCTTCTAATCTTGATATCTGTTCTTAAAATGATCAGTAAGTATTTTGTCAGTCACTGACTGCAGCAGCACCTTTAGAAGCAATTCTTAAAAATAAGTCAGTTGCCTCCCATGTCAATCGAGGAAGACATTCAAACAGCAAAGAGACAATTTATGCAATTTCAAGTATCAGAAATGCTTTAATGTTAGCAAAATCATCTGTTGGTGAGAGTTTTGACAGAGGAGCTAGTCAGTGGCGATATAGCAATGCCATTGGATCATATGCTTACAGAGGCAAGTACTGATTTAATTCATTCCTACTAGAAAGACTGATCTCAAAGTCACGCATCAGTAAGATCAGAATAACTTGGGAAGAATGGGGCCAGAGTACTTGACATGATGCATTAAACCACAGTGGCATCTTTACCATGCTCATTATGGGTAAGCACACCAGCAGAAGATCATGGGTTTAAGTCACATATTTTTTGCTTTCAAAGCAGAAAAATTTGTACTAGAAGAAACTATAGGACATTCCAGTTTCTGACAGTAATAAGCATATTAGGTTAGTTTATTTTCAAATACTCACACAAAATAAAAAACAAACATACTTACTGTAAGAATCCCATGCCATAAACCAACATCCTTCTTGAAATCTAATACATTCACAATTGTTTCAGCTGTCCAACAAAAACAAAGATGAGTTTATTTTTTAGAACATGGCACTGATCCAAGGCAAACCCGCTCAAAGGAAGAAAGCTTCAGTATAACATGACTGATGACCTGAAAGCTTAACTTTCGTAGTAAGTCCCCATTGTAGGATTTCTATTGGCTAGGACGTTATTTGTACCTCTCACAAAGATATTCTAAACGTATACATATTTTCCAAAACCAATAAAAAAAAAAAACCAGGTTGTTAAATCTAGAAGCCTTTGACACAGATCTATGTAAAACATAAGACAGAAGCCTGATGAGAAACAAATTACAATTCATTCTTGATCTTAACGATAAAGCAAGGGAAGTGTACTTCCATACCTTCTGTGTATCCACATGCCTGGGTCAGAGCTTGGCAGTGCGTCAGCAGTGCAATCCTTGTCACGGTCACCCCAAGCACACTTCCATCTTTACATGTTTTGTACTAAAAAGAAATAAGCATGGAAAGTCAATGTGCAATAGTTGCCCTATTTCCATTATTTAATAGCTGCATTTGAAGCTTTTCCCAAGTAGGTGAATGATGGACACATCTAATGACTATTTTAAGGGGGCAGCAGTATTGAGGAGTTTGGGAGGCTTTTTTTTTTTGTTAAAAGACACTTTTTTCATATAGGCTCTTTTTGACTGAGGCTTCCCAGGCTTGATAACAGAAATCCGTCTGCTGTTTGAACACAGCATTATGGAAAAATAATTCTATCAATTCTGATCATGTTAATAACTAAAGGACTGGTTAGATTTAGCAGAGAAAAGCCTACTTTGGTCTGCTCAGTGTTCACATTATATTTTATAGGCCAACTCATAAACCTGAGCTGCTTCTGCCTTCTGTGTCTTATAAGGTATGGGATAAGAGCTGACCGCAGAATCCTTGCTGGGCGCTGTTATAATAATCTGTATGTACACAGTCTGAAAGACACCAGTTCTTTGATCAGAAGAATATGAAAGAGTCATGAGAAAGCAGCATAAAAAAGAGACGGGAGATCATTGCTGATGAATGCAGTAATTTCTGCAACTTTATGCAAGAGTCTGAAAACTATCAGTGGCAATTAAAGTAATTTAAACATTTATCTTTTCCATGATGAAGATAATCAGCAAGATTGAGAATGGAGGCATCTCTGCTTCTCTAGCCCAGTGTTCTGACTGCACACAGATAGGAAAAACCTTTGCTCCCTTCACTTGAACTTATTCCCTTCGCATAATCATTTAAATTCAATACAATCACTGAATTCAAGGCATTTGAGTCAGTGCAGAAATGGAAAAAAAGAATGGAAAAAAATGAAAGAGAAAAATTAAACTTAACAGCATTGCTAATTTCCGCTTCCTGATGCTGGTCTTTTGGGGGGAGTGTGACTCACAAAGCAGTAAGTGACAGGCAAGCATTTGAACAAGAAGTTCCTTCTCTTTCAAAGGGTCTGAAGGTTGTGATAAGAGAACTGAAGCTTCACTGTGAAACTTGCTGCCTATCCATCTCAAGGCTAGTGGGCAAGCCTACAGTGTGGATGAGATTGAGGTTGGTCAAGGCAAATTTCATATAAAACTGTGGCAGCCACATAGATGACATAAAACCATCTATGTTAAAAAACTCCAAAATATACTTGAATATTTCATTAACTTTTCTGAAATCAAAATCCAGTATAATTTATTAGAAAGTATTACTTATTAACAGGCTAAACCAGGATGTTCTTTGCTTCTGTGACTAGTGAATGAATAATGATGCTTACCTAATACAGAAGTGCCGTATGCAATGATGCATCTTTATTAACTCACCTCAATGTAAGCTGTGTCATTGTTTGCATCCTTGATGTGTGGGAACCAGTCGCGAGGCGGTTTGGAGAGGTGTTTAGACTCTGTGACAAACCACAGCAGCTTTGGCCAGCCTGAGGTACAAAGAAAAATCAGCTTTGGTCGAGTTTCTGCCATGTAAGACAAGACAAACCCCTTCTCTGACAGAGGTTTTTTCCCAAATGCCTGTGTCACCATTACCTAAACATTGTTTCTTTTAAACCTCAGTGTAACATGGGAAAGAAGATTTTCCAGAACTACTTTCTTAACACAGGTATCGTGGCCTTCTTAGGCAATCCCTGAAGAAACGGCTGGGCAGTTTAAGCTGTTATTTGACCCAATTTTTTACCACTCTGTCAGAGGTTACTGCCCCTACCACTTAGCTATAGGACTGAAATGTACAAACTCTTCTCATCTACTGTGGTCCTAAGCCTGCTGGTCTCATTTTGCTTGTGGCCACAGATGACACCGGCAGCGCAGCAAAGCCAGCGGAGAACCAGAGCGGGAGCGCCGGTTCTGCTCGGCAGCCATGAGGCGGGAGCAGCCATCTCTGCCAGCCAGTGACACACAGCAAGGGCAACCGCGTCCCAGCGGCCTGCCTGCTCCCCCGGCCAGGGCTTCACCACAGGCCTGGTCCTTGCCCACCACAACTAAATAAGTGCAATGGCTGTTACTGTAGTAAATAAGCTGTGATATCCGCGATAAGCAAGGGTTATCTTACCTTTAAACTGTGGGATCTCCCCTGTGGGGCTTTTAGGCAGTCCTTTATGGCATGCATCGCTAGTCAAGGCCACAGTAACTCCGCAGCTTCCAAGCAAAAAGCCTATTTGTTGACTTCCTGCATCCTAAGGGATGACAAAATAAAAGCAATGCACAGAATTGATTAGAGGCGATCACAGGCTGAAAACATTATTGTCCTTTGGAACGTTATCTTGAGAGGAAAACAGTCTCTCTCCTTTAAGCAACTTAGCTCATTAGCAAAACTCATTCGTACATCGACAAAGGAATTCCACAACCTAGATATCCTCTTGTTTGTAACAACATAAATCATGAAGAGAACTGAAGCCATTGGATGGCGCCTGCTCTCATGTATCTTCAGGAACGCCAAGAAGTGGCTGGCAGGAATGGCTGATAGGCCACCATCTTGTGCCACCCAGAGGGACCCCTGGAGAAATGGGCCGACAGGAATCTCACAAAGTTCAGCAAAGGCAAATGGATAGTCCTGCACCTGGGGGGGCACAACCCCCTGCACCAGCACCGGCCAGGGGCTGCCTGGCTGAAAGGAGCTTTGTACTAAAGGCCCTGGGGGTCCTGGTGGGCACCAAGTTGAATGTGAGCCAGCAGTGTGCCCTTGTGCAACAAAGGCAAATGGCATTCTGGGCTGTGTTAGCCAAAGTATTGCCAGCGGGTTGAGGGAGGTGATCCTGTCCCTCTACTCAGCACTAGTGAGGCACATCTCATGTGCTGGGTCCAGTTCTGGGCTTCCAAGTACAAGACATGGAGCTACTGGCCCATGTAGTGATAAGCTAAAGACCACTATGATAATTAAGGGACTGAAGCATCTCTCCTATAATGAAAGACTGAGAGAGCTGGGACTGCTCAGCCTCAAGGACAGGAGGCTTAGGGGGGAGCTCTTCAATGTGTACAAACATCTGAAGGGAGAGTATAAAGAAGACCGAGCCAGGCTTGGTGACCTGGTGACAGGACCAGAGGCAGTGGGCACAAACCAAACAGAGGAGGTTCCCTCTGAACATCAGGAAACACTTTTTTACTGTGAGGGTGAGAAACACTTTTTTACTGTGAGGGTGACTGGCACAGGTTGCCCAGAGAGGTTGTGGAGTCTCCATCCTTGGAGATACTCAAAAGCCACCTGGACACAGTCCTCGACAGCCTGCTCTATACAGCCCTGTTTGAGCATGGGCACTGGACCAGGCAACCTTGAGAGGTATCCACCAACCTCAACCATTCTGTTATTCTGTGACAATTCTAGGAAAAAATATGGGTTATAGATGCTTCCACCCAGAAAAAGCTTTCAACCCTTAAGATGTTATGATGGGCACACAGTGGTGACAGTATGACTATTTATGCTGATCTAACCTGATTTGTCAATAACCATTTCATTGAGTAGTTACAGACACATTTCAGGAGCACTACAGATAGTGAAGTGCCCATTAGAGAAAGCACATGACATTTTACTTTCATCAGGGGGATATAGGCAGTGAGGCTAAAAAGTCATGTAATGATTTTCAAGTCCAGGCCATAGCTGTTCTTTAAGAGATGCTGTGCTTCTACAGCATTATGTCTGCTTTATGTGTAGTGCCTTGTCATGATTCTTTCATGAACTTTACATCTATTCACTAGGCTCTTCGAAAGAGCAAAGCCCTAAATGCAAATGCACATAAAAGTATTAACCCATTCTTCACACAATGATTCTACAGAAAATAGCCTTCACAGTCTTTAAAAATCAAATTAAAAGGTCTCTCAAATCAACCATAAAGCACACTTAACCATGGAAGCAACCAGAAATATAGAACAGTTGCCTTAATCTATTGATTTATTCAAAGCAAAACTGTATGACAGAAAGAAAGCCCCAAAGCCTGACTAATTTTTGGTGCAATTTTTATGTAGTCAAACAAAGCCACCTAAAATGGGGAAGCAATGAGATCAGAGGGAAACCAAAAGTTTACTTGTTTTCCATACCACCTCAAAATATGTACATTACACCAATTTTAGAACTTAGCTGACCAAACAATGTGGGACAATAAACTGATCTGTCAAAACTATGCTATGTAACTCCTTCCATCCAGAATCACTGCATTTGGTTTTCCTTACCATAGCCAGAATACATATAAAAACAGGAAGAATTTACAAGGTACTTTCCCAGGAAGGATTTTTAAAGTTAAGCTTGAGCATAATTTTTTTCCAATTAAAAAAACAGACAAGGAGAATACCCTTTGAACAAATGAGAATAATATTGGTGTATCCATGAACAACATTTTGGGGAGTGTGTGGCCAACTTCACTGTACCTGCACCATGGAAGCTCCCAGGGCATAAAGGGCTTTATCAAACATTACTGTACTCACTGACTCTTAACCAGTTAAGTGTTAACTGGTCCATATCTATGTTGTCAAACCCCTGGGACAAGTAGTTAGTCAGATCAGATCCTGGTTCCACATTAGGATGAGGTCTGGCATCTCCGCTCTTGGAGCCTGCTCAGTGGAAAGAAATGGGGGTGCCTGAACAGTGCAGGACAGATGGTTCTCCTTGGAAGTCCCCCAGCAGGAATGGGAGGAAGGTGAGAACTGGAGTGCTCCGTGGAGAACATCACTCCTCGGACAAGACATAGGCTCTGAGACCTGCTACTCTATCATAAAAGCAGACCACCACTTTTGTAAAATACCAGATCCATACTACATTACCCACAATTTGCCACTAAATTCAATCTAAACATTGGTTGCCAATGTATGTATATGTATGGATTTCTAACTACCAATTTAAAAAGATTTGCATACAAATTTCATAAATGAATGCAGCAACCGCATCACCCTCAATTTTAAATTAAAATTAAAATGCTGTTGTAACTGTATGACCTAGAGAAGACTGCCAGCAAACTGTTTCACCACTGTACCAAGAAAATGTAAATTCTCAAGCAAACAAAATCCATTTAATGCAGGACTTTGTAAGCAGAAACTAACCTAATAAATTCCATTAAGAAATCTAACATACATAAACCAGTAGAAAGTGTGGAACTTAGAGCATCAGTGTATCACAGCCCTGGAGGATGCATGAGTTAAGAAATGATCTGTCAAGCTCTTCTCATAGCAAAACAAAATAACAGGAAAAGGAAACTTGTATTAACAGTTTGAGTTTTTAGATAACACAAGAAAAAATAACTATGCTTCCATTTAGTGCCATATCAGCCAGTTTAGAGCATGTCCACGTAAGTATTATTCATTCATTTGTAGTAGTTCACACACAAGCAGAGGGAATCATGTAGAGATTACTTAATACAATCTATTTGCATGTCATTTTCTAAAAAAAGACTGTTTCACATCAGGACAACCCCATCTCAAATAGCATTAAAATCTTCACCTCATTCTTTCCTGTAGAGTTAATTCTTTATTTGAAAGGACAACATGGCTGAACAATTACACGATGCAATACTACCACAGGAGGCTGGAAGAATTTCATCATGCATGGGCAATATCCAGTGTGTTTTACAGACTTTCAGATCCTGCACCATGCCTTTGTGTCCACACTAAATCCTGCCTTGCAAGAAAAAAGCGAATCAAGACACTGAAATACAAGTACTGCGATATAGACACTGTCATCAATGGCCACAGGAGCTCCAGCTGAGGATCTTACAGTATGAACACAATGAAGCTTTCTGGCAGTCTGCTAAGCTATGTCCATCATCCCCACTTTCAGTCCCAGTCTTGCACTTCCTAAACAGTTATCACCTCCTTTTGCCTGCTTCTGGTGGCTTTATCCTGACTAGAAGCAAAAAGTACTGCAGAGAACAGAGACATGAAAAAGGGGTCAATACCCCATGCCCCATGCAGGTGCCCCTGTGATACCTGCTGCCCCTCAGAAGCAATTGTTTCTAACTACCAAAGTGGTGGATGGACAAGCAGAAGGTGGAAGGAAGATCTGAAACCATCTCAAGCTGAGCACCTTATACATCCCACAGACACACCACAACATCACATACACATTCAACAGCACTTCGCTGTTCCTCATACCTCAGCATGACAGCCTCGCAGCAGTGAGGGCCTTGGGTAAAACTTCTAGTTTGAAAAATGAAGTTTGAGTTGAAAGTGCAGTCACTTGCATGAAGCAGTCAAAGCCTCCATGTGGGCCAGGAAAAAGAATACTGACTTTAAAGGCATTGATTATTTCGGATCTCAGAGACAAGCTATCGGCATCCCTTTTGAGTAATGTAAAATTAATGTCTGCAATGCTGAAAACTGCTTTGTAAGTAGAAAAAAAAAAAACCCAAGATATCTACTGCTGAAAAATAAAATAATAATCCTCCCCACTTAAATAAAATCACTATCCTGCCTGTAAATGGAATAGATTTTCAGGGGACACTGTTTTGTCAGCAGTGTTACCTGCCATTTCGGTAATTTATGTTAATCTGCTACTCCGGCAACCCCCTACTTGCCACGAAGACTTTATTTTGCTACATTTTGGTGAGGTAGAAAAAACCTCTGGGAGACAGTGGAGACCAGGTGAAACAACCAGTGCAGTCCCAAGTGCAGATGGGGACAGGCTTGCCGGCAATGCTCATTGTCAAATTCTCCACAAGTCACAGTTTGAAATGACACGTAATGCACGTGGAAGGCAAAAGATAGAGATGAGGTACTATAGCATGAGGTTTGAGACCAATTGCTGACTTTGGAACTATCATTTTACATTTCTTGAAGGCACAGCACTTGCTGAGGTACGAAAAATGAGGTCTGCATAGCTTTAGACTATGTCTGCACACACCTAGAGAGATCAATCTTTCGGATGAAGCCAGTGGGAAATCCTCTCTGCTGTAGGTAGCCATTCAAGGTTCTCTAAAGACTTTTATTAAAGGTTCCCTAAAGGTTTTCACCAGTACCTAGAGGCAAATTGTCTTCTTCCCGCTGCAGAGAGTGATAATTCATTGTCAGGACAAAAAAAATCCCACGTGGCGTTGCATTTCAGCATGCTGTTAATGTCATTTCTATAATGCTTTGTGAGAATATCCGTGTGAAAGGAAAACAATTATGTTTCTTTCTCTGTGAGTGAGAGTGCATGTCCTTATCTAATATGGAAGGAAGGAAGAGACAGCCTGTGCAAAGGTTGGCCTGATAAAGGTTACTCCTGTCCACCTGCAAATCCTAGACTGCTTTCAAAAGGAGAATTATGTGGCAAAGCATTGCAGACTGAACTAATCTTGTTTTCTGTTATGATGCTTATTTGAGCTCCACCTGCCCTTACTCTAAGAAAAAATTGCTGGTAAAGAACAAACAGGGCAACCATCCAATGTAAAGGCCAAGCATTACCAGTTCTGAACTGAAAGTGAAAAGGCATCAAGGAAACCCTCTATTTTGAAAACACAAATATCAAAGATCTTAATAAAAATTAAAAGGTAAAGCAGCTGCAATCTTCATAACCAGCTTTAAGATGTTGAGCTCTGTTCTCACACAGAGCTTTGATATCTGGCTGCAATTTGCACGTAAAATCTGCAACTACGAGCAGTCTTAATGTCCAGAAGTTTTAATGAAAGCAAGACAATGGTTACTTTTGGTAGGGGACACTGCACGAAATGTGACATGCTGTCTAGGAAACTATCATTTTCTAAACTTGAAAACATAAAAAGAAAACATACACTTTAAAGGACCTGAGATATACTGTGGCCAACTGAGCAAAGACCTTTGCTCAGTGCCCAGCTGCTGAAGTGCATGAAGAGGGAAGGATGGGCACCAGGCTTACAGAGGTCCAGCGGTGTGCAACAGCGGCTCATGTGGGGCTGAGGGAACTTGTATTCTTTGGATGGACTTAAGACTATGTCACCAAAAAGAAAATTCATAACATTTTACACA
Source organism: Falco biarmicus (assembly GCF_023638135.1). Lineage (NCBI taxonomy): Eukaryota > Metazoa > Chordata > Aves > Falconiformes > Falconidae > Falco > Falco biarmicus. Next base: position 51,030,557 of record NC_079291.1, on the reverse strand, counting down.
TAATTTAAATCCAGTGGAGAAAGAGATGCATTGCCAAAAGATGTCCAAAAGGATGCAGAGCTCCTGTGTTTCTGGCACACTACAGCCCAACAATGACTAAAGCTGAGAGAAAACAAAGCTCATGTTATCTCAGGTCCTGAAACACTAGGAAAGGCATCAGGGTGTATTTCATTTGGAATACAACTCTGCCTTCAAATGGAAGGCAAGGCTGGGACAATTTCACTGTCTTTAATGAGATACATCTCTGGCTACTGTTAAAGCTTTAATAACCTAACTTCTCAGGATTTCATAAAAAGAGCTTCTGCAAAAGCTGTACTTTTTACCCTGTATGAAGTATCCTTTAAAATACCCCAAGTGTCCTGGAGCGGGTATCTCCAGATTTCCTATTACAATACACAGGCACATTCCTCCAATCACACTGTCAGAGCCAGCGTATGGAATAGCACAGAAATGCCTGCTGGAAGCACACATAGCATTAAATCTAACAGGCTACAGGCTAGGAAATACAGTGTTTTGATTGAGAAATAGATTTTTACATACTTTCATGTCATACTCTGATACAAATCCTCACTGCCTATGATAAGGAGGCCAAAAAGATCTATGTGGGATTGCTTTGTTCATGTTCACAGCATGTGATTATGCATAACTATGATAATGCTTCGCGGACAAAAATGTTATTTTAAGATTAAAACTGATTAGCTCCCCTGACTGTATCAGAGCAGAATAATAATAATTTCCATGGCGCCCATCAAATGGAATAAAACATTAACCCCCCCAAAATCTAAAGAAATAAAATAAAAAAACCCCGTATTTTTCAATCTTTTTTGTAAGAGAAATAACAAATCACTATTTGAGCTAGAACTTGACATGTTGAAAATCCCTTATTATCTATTTTGATGGCACATTCTATGATATACAGTTTGAAATTCCCATCACATCACACAAACAATGAAACGATTTGTAATACTCCAACTTTAGACAAGGTTAACAAAAGTGGCAGCTCCAAAGGAAGAGAAGTTGTATAGAACATAGTATTTGCTAATGTTTGGGAAACAAAATATTTGGAGAGAAAGACACTATTCTGAAGGAATTTAGTCCATAATCCAAGGGATGAGGATTAGTTATAAAAATCGTGTGGCGTGTTCATGATATAGGCATTTCAGTGCTATTAATGCAAGGAAAGAGGAAGAAATTAAAACATGCTGTTTGTTCTATTGCCACAATGACCATGGAACCCCTGACTGCTGCTTTGAGAATTAAAAGGTAGTTCTGATGTACTTCAGAAAAAGCCTGGGATTTCAGTTTTTAATTTTAAATCTGATTTCCAAAGTCTAAAGAGCCAAAACCATGCTGATGTGAATGCCAGCTCCCAGGACCTTGCTGAACATTAGGAGACATTCTAGGAATAAAACTAAACTGGAGAAGGCTGCGTGGTTGCTGGGTATTCAGGCAATCCATCCTAGATGCTACATCAGACAGGTCTCCTGAAGTCCTTGGGGGAAGTACAATTAATTCTAAGTATTCTGTCAACACAAAGGTGGGATATAGAAGGTAAGAGTTAGGAGAGATGGATCCTCATCTAATAATGAACCAGAAAAAAACCCCGCCAGAACCTTAAAAAAAGTAACAGTCATGCTATGAAGAAAGGGGAATGCACCCAAAATCTATGGGCTGGTAAAGCAAAAGCCTTTACTTCCACATCAATAGAGATGTCTGCATAGCAGTATATAAGCCAAAAGGTTATCTGGCTGCAAAGGTTACTGCTCAGTTTTAAGATGGCACACAAAATCTGCACAGAGCCATGAAAAACCCTTCTTTATGAAAATGCAGAACAGTATTAAAGCTGCTAATGCAAAGTTTTAATATTAAAAATGTGTTCATAATATAACTCCCTAAAATAGCTCATCCTGTACCAGCTTATTATTCTGTAAGTCTGTATTAGCCTATAATATAATTGACGGTCTATTTGTTAGTTCACACCTCTGTCTTCCAAAAAGCAAACCAAAAAATGTCCAGTGCCAGGACATACTGAAGCATGTAGAAAAGAGCACAAATAATGGGAAAGCATAAAAGAACAGTCTAGGCCATTGTGTGATGTCACAAATGACATCTTCCCACGGATGCCAGAAGCAATTCGCTGCCATTTGACCAAACAGAGGTATTCCTTCTGGGACTAGTCAGAACACAATTTTCATCTCATTGTTTCCACTCCAGATCCCATTCCATATAAACAAATGCAAAAATATTTGCAATAGTATATGCTGTGAGATTGCATAGTTTTATTTATAGATCATGTTGCTTTTTTAATTATACCACTGACATTTCTGTTATTGTTTTATTAATTTGATATTTAAACATTACAGAATGATCTTGGCAATAGTTAATCAGTCTAAGTCTATAGATATTCCTTTATATAAATATATACATATGTATGTGTAAGTGTGTATTTATATATCCATATATACACACATATTTTAAAAAAAACCAACGCCCACCCAGGAGTTTCAACCAAATTAGGGTAAGTTATTAATTTGACATAGAGTGTTTACTTGAACAGCTGGATTTTATAGTTTACTGGATGGATGTGGTATCAGATGTTCCAAAATAAATCAAATTTACACTCATCCATGTACTTTAAAATGTCATTAAACCTTGAAAAATAGTAACAGGGAAAGACATATTAGATTTTTTATCCCTCAGAGCCGTGTTGCTTCTTTTTTTTCACAGATTGAACACAGACCTACCCATGTGAGCACTCTGTACGATCTTAAAGTGTACATAGTCTGCTCACCATTTTTTGCTGATGCATTTAAAATCTGTTTTATATTGAAATAATGCACCATGTTATGCAATTGCCTCAAACTGTCTTAAGGTACTGCACTCATATGAATGCATGGCGATAGCCTGATGCAAAAGTGCTGTATTTCTACTAAAATAATTATCCTCATTCTATACTCATGTCCACCTCCCAGAGCTCTCATCATTTTACAAATAAAATAGCATAACCCTATTCCTCAAAGCAGGTAGACTAGTTGAGGTCCCATTTTCTCTCCTTGCATGGCCTTTCTAGCTTGCCTGCACCTCTCCTCCAGTCTCAGCCAGTTAAGCTGGGGCACCTCCTGTCTCCTCTTTCCCTTGGTTCCCAGTGTCCTTCCTTCTACTCAGCTACCTCACGTCTGCTCAGCTGGATCATGGCCTTTTCTTCTCTAATCCACTCGCTTTCCCCCATTCTCTCCACTCCTTCCCCAGTTCACCAAACAATCCCTTCCTCCAGCTACCACCACTTCTCTCCCTGTCAGCTTCTGGTTTCATCATGGCAAGGGCTCACCACAGATGTTGGCCAGGGCATGTGTGAACACAATGCAGAAACGATGAGATTAACTCAGCCTGTCAGAGGTGAGGAAGGTTCCAACATGTTCAGTTAGGAAGGAATCTCCAGATATTTTTAGCTGTTAAATTGTTACGTGAGATGTGCAAACTGCAGTCTTTATGTGGGCTTAGAAACTTGTTTTCATGATTTTTCATTTGAAAGGCAGGCTACCTGTTCATGAAACAAAGATCTGAGCTTCTGCTCCAGGGTGCTGTGACACCAGAGCATTTCAAAGAAAAGCCCTTGGCAACTGAAAAATTGAAACTGTGAGCAAAGCAATAAATTTCCCCAGCCCCTTCCTTGGGAACACTTCATAGCTTCAGTCAACACTATCCAAAAGAATTTAGTTTAACAAAAAAAGCTTCTAAGGATTAAAGAACACACTTTGTGTGGACAATTCCTGACCAAATAATTAAAGTAAGGTGTTATTAGTGCTAGCTAATAAAAAAGGCATTATATAAGCAGATATTTGGGAGAACCTTACTACAGGCATTGCAGCCAGCCATGGTGAAATTAAGGGGATACGACAAAAAGAACTTGTAATGAATAAATACATTTTGTTGCATTTACAGTCTTCGAGGCATACATCCTCAGAAGAAAATGCAAATTCAGCAACATCAGTGTAAGCTTCCCAGCTGTGGCTCGCCTACACCACCAAACCCCCTCCTCTCATTGCCTCCAGGCATTCTTTCTGGCTGGAACTGCTGTACCTGTCTGCTAACACTCCCCTAGGATGCTGCTGAATCTCTGATGCAATGCTGGACATGAAAAGCTTGTGATTAGCAATGGCCAGTAACCTCTATGAATGTATGCTCTGCGGCAAAAATTCCCAAGCTTTATTTGTTCAAGTGCCACCCGTGACAGAGATGACCATGGTGACAGAAGCTTCAGGATACATATGCACATACAGACACAGTAGAAGGCATTTTCATAACTGCTTTGAAGTAGCATACACAGCGCTAGTGGCATTGTAACATAGCTTGCGTTGCAGGGACAGGTGGAAAATCAGCAGTTGTTGCCAATGATTCTTTGTCAGTGGCAACACTAGAATGTTTTGAGAGGCTACAAAGATAATCCATCTAGGATTGGTAGATCTGTTCTCTTGGAAAATTTTCCTTTCCTTTTCCAGACAGACCTGCATTTACTGAAACTGCAAGCGCATCCTCAGATTTCCATCACAGAAAAGAAGGATCTATATATAACTCACCACACAGCACTGTCTTTGTATCCTCAGACACAGAGCTAGTTAACCACAAGAATGTACTCAGAAAGCTATGGTCAGTTGTGATTTGTTCTGATGTAAGTTTTAAAATGCAGTACAGAGAAGAATTTCAGTCCCTTACCTTTCTTGTAAGTGGCACTTCAATAGGGACAGGGACAACTTCTGCAAGCAAGCAGCCATAAAATGCTACCATGAAAGCAGCAGGATCATTGTTAGGAAATACGAGTGTTACCTGAAACAGAGAGACATATGTTCAACGTGTTTTATCCCAGCTTTCAACTAACGATAATTGGAGTTTCCATGCTTCCTTTTGGAGAGAGATGATTACCAAAACACTTCTATGATAAACTATTCAAATACCTAATGAAAGACAAATGAGGAATCAGACGGCATTTATTCTGATAGGTATTCCTTTTGTGAACATTTCTACTCAGGATATAATTAAAATATTTTCACACTGCATTGTTTCCTACACTGACAATACCTTTCATCTGGCTCTCAATTTACTGATTGCTTTACAGATGTTAACTAACCAAGTAAATGGAATTAATATAATTCTGCGTTCCAATTTAATAATTTGCTTGAAGTTACCAAAAACTAAGTGGATCTGTGACCAATTCAGATTACCGAGACTTACTATGCCACTATGCAAGTTTTTAACATATTACGTTTTGCCTCGCTATGCTTTGCCTCATGTAACAGTTTCATTTTAGGACCGGACTGTTGTCCAAGTGTAGAAGTTTCTGTGTACTGTGTGAACACAAATACCTGATATCTAGAGAAGCAAACATCACATCCAGAGCTGGCATACAGCATGCCAATCTAGGCTTCGATTTTTTGAACCTCACAGCTTCAAGGCTAGGGCTACAGAATTACTTAGATAGAAGAATGCCAAAGAAAAGACCACGGAAAATCATCTGTATGCTTCTTAGGTGCTCTTCTTCACCTGGTGTGCTGAACTGTGCAGCTTACTTTTGTGGGCACTGCAGAGAATGTCTTAGATCCTGCAGGGGCAAAGGGGAAGGAGAAGAGAGAGCGCTCGGTCTCGCTGAAGATCCAGCGAGTTGGGCCATGACCCTCCTTGCAAAGACAGAGAATGCTACTGCTCTCACTGGTGAATGACCTCAGTGGCCAGATCCTGTCTATATTTTTGTTTTGGTTCCATCAGATGGACGTTTTCAGTTCATGTCTTAAACAGCTGTAATGCAGCTGGTAACTACCCTGCACAGTCAAATGAAGTGGCATGCAAAACGCGTGGTGAGTGATTTCAGACTTGATTCCATTGGGCTTGCATACAGCATCCCAGTGTACTATTACAGCACCTTAAAATTTGCTGAAACTATTCAATAACTCTTGAGTTTTGACTGTTTTGACACCCAAGGGCTTCTGTGTTTCAGTTTCTCAAATTAAAATCAACATGTTTTTATATATGCACCAAGGTTTAGTTATTAGAAATTATAAATGTTTCCAGAGTTTTCACATGGCTTCAAAGATAGTTGCCTTCCATTTATTTCTTCAAACTACAAGAAATCTAACCAACCTTGTTCATCTGGGTCCAAAATATCTGGTTTTAGGCTGAAGACTGTAACTTCATAACTGTTTAGAGAAACTTCAGAGAAAGTACATTGCTACTTTATCTGTTCGCTTGCACATGAAATAATCCAACTGCTGGAGATGGCTGAGTGGAGCTTACTGTATCCATCTATATGCACATACCATAAAGAGCCTCAGGGGGAAGAGAAAGAAAGGGATTTTGCTGGGTGCACTGACTAGATGGTAGAGTTTGCTAAGCCCAGCGAACATCTGAAAGATGTTGAAAGATCCCAGCACTCTGAGGATTGTTGGGTTTTGTGTTGGTCTCTGCTTACATAAAGGCAGCGAAGGTTTGGCTGGGAATCTTTGCAAAGCAGCTGATGGAGGTGAAAAAATCTGACTGAAGTCCAGTGGGAATGAGGCATTAACTTCTCCTCCAAAAAAACATTAATCACTAACAGACCTATACCAAATAAATAAATAATGTTTGTAAAAGCAAAAAGGGATAAAGCTGAAGGAAATCAAACCATACAGTGCCTACTACCAGATGAGGATCTGGTTATCTAGTAGATATTTCAGAGGGCAAGCTTGATTTCCAGTCAGCTGTCTGGGGTGACACAAGGTTAAATTTCTGAAGTTACTATAGAAGACAAATGCAGTTCGTCATGTACTATAATAATACCAGAAACAGGGAATGAAATGCAGGCACATTCATTTATTTTTTGGCTCAGATAAAGAACCAAAGAGGTGATGTAACGGTAGTCATGAAAAATAGAGACTGTATTGATAGAAAATGCTTTTAAAGGGAAAAAGGTCTTTCTGAATTCTATATAATATCAACATACGGAAACAATTACACTTGCATTTAGAAAACACCAGAAATATATGCCTGCATTTCATCTAGTATTTAAAAAACTACCTTTAACTGTTGTCACACAGATTACATTACTTAGAATAAAAAGCCATCTTCAAAGAGGTCAGAAAGCTTTTACGTTATTACAACAGGGGCATAACAGCCAGAATAAGAGCCTAGAACATCAGAAGTACAGTAACACCTCATCTTCAGCACGAAGCTGCTTCAAATGATCATGTTTCTGTTACACGGGGATGTTTTTACAACACAAAGCATATGCTTTCAGCACTCAGCTATAAACATTTTTTTCACTGTAATCTAGGTGGACTTATTTTAGAAGAGCTGCAATTTGCTCTTTATGTGTCCTGCACTAGCTAAACTTCCAGCTTTCAGCCTGAATCATCCACAAATCCTTTCTTAATGTTAGAAGATGCCAAGGACTGCTGTAGTAAATGAATACGAAGCTGGGCAGTTAGCACACAACAGATATGGAGAGACGCACACTGCCCATATGTGAACTTCATTCCTTTCGGAGCCTTCTGGGTGGATTGTTTTGATGTGTACACTTGAACAACTTGTTTCTTCTGCTGTTGCTTAGAGACAGACATGTAAGTCAAGTAAAAAAGATTCTTCAGATCTCACGCCTGGCTGAAAGCCATTGTAGGAAACAACTTAGATAAAGGATCTCGAGATCCTTTAGTTAAATTCTTTATGATTTATTTGAAAAAGAAAAGTAGGAAGGACTGTCAGGTTTCACTTTTTAATTTTTTTTTTTCTATTTTCTTCTGGGAAGCTTTATTGCATGCTTTCACTTTTGAAGCCCTAAAAAATGTGTAATGCAAACGGGCATGTTTCTCACTTGTGGCACAAAAGGACCGAGTGAACCAACAGTCTCAGAATTACTGTCAGACCCTGGGGGAGGAAGATTTAATTCTACCCTCACAACTTCAAGCACTACGGCAAGACTACAATTTGCATTTCTGACACATTTGTTCTGGAATATCCATTCCACAGCTTAAAGCCAACCTGGAATGGGACCTGTGGAAATTTCTGTGCACGCTTTGGCAGATAAAGGGGTAGCAGGCTTGGCCAGCCTTGAGAGATGAAGGGGTAGGTGTGTAAGTACATCATTAGCAAAATCACAGGATGTTCTTGTCATCATTTAACAACTTCAAATGTGACCTCTGTAACCCCTGCTCTCTACAGATTTCATCCACTCACCTAAATTCAGCATTTAGCAATAGCTGCATCAGAGTCAGGAACTATGAATGGAAATATCCTCCATGTTACCAGTCAGCGTAATTTATTTATTTCACTAGCTGCCAAAATGTGCTTACTTTGCTTGTCTTTGTCCTCCGCAGTGCTTCTCTTGTTTCTACCATCTCCACAATGACAAAGTCATTAGTAAGTAGGTTTTTTTACCCACATGACACCTCCAGGCTCCATAAGCAAGCTTTTGCTGAACACTGCTGTTCTATGTCCAAAAATGACTTTCCATGGGAATGTTTATTGTTGATGTTGCCACAACTTCCAAGTTACTATTCAGTGAGTACCAGTGCAGGTTAGTTATTATGCAGTTCAAAACACCTGTCTGAATGATCATTCTTTTTCTAACTAAAAGGCAGATTTCACACACACACCCCAACAGTTCATTTATTAATTCCCTCTGACCACCCAAATACCTCATTCTCTCTTAGTCAACGTGGGATCTCAATTATTAGTAATTAAAAAATCATTAACATACTCACCCTGTCTCCAGGTCGTACCATTGGTTCTTGTTTTGTGCCTAATTTATGTAGTATATTGTAAGCAACCTTCATACTTCTGGTCCAAAGTTTGCCTATTAACACAAAATTTGTGAAATTAATTTTAAAATTCTTTTTATGTTTTACCAGCTTATAAAAGAGAAAGAATACCTGAGCAATGAAAAAAAAAAAAAAAAAAGACTAGGAACATTTATAGTAGTTCTTCAACTAAACACAACACCACTACTGGGACTAGGGGAAATATTTAAATACTTATCAGAAGCTTTGTTTGAGCTTCTTTTTTTGAGAGAGCAGCATTAAAAAAAAAAAAAAAAGAAAGAAAAAAAATAGTTTTCTTCATGGCAGAAATTTCTTACTTTGAAGAAAATTGGATCTTTGCTCCAAAAGTTAACTGTTAGAGAATGGCTGGGACATCACCAAGTCCAGACACTATCCTAGCACCCTTAGCTGTAGCAAGCTGGACAAGTTGCATTTCAGCCCAGACTGACCTCCGAGGGTGTTGCTCAAGGTTCTTGATGGCACTTCTCTCACCCCAAGCCACAAACAGAAAAAGGAAAAAGGTCCCAAGAAGCAGAGACAAAGAAAAAAAACCCCAGCAAACAGAAAACACGCCACAGCCAAAGGGGCACACAAGCAGCAGGGACCCTCTGATCCTTAGGACATCCATATGGCCGTGTTTCACTCTTAATTCTGGCCCTTCCTCGACTTAACCTGGCTTTTTCTTCTCACCTATTCCCATACTCTCCCTTCTTTCAGTTTCATTTCACTTGCTCCAGGTACCCTTCGTTTTTACTGTCTCTCCCTTGCTTCATCTCTCCAGCTCCACACTTAGTTAATCCTTACCAAGATTTCACCCCAATACTCACTCAGTTTATCTCACCAAGACCTCATTGGCCATGTTACACGTCTTTCATTAATCTTTCAAGCGATCAGCATCTTCCAACTATGAAAGCTCTTTCAGATGGCCTTTGTTTAGAGACCTTGTTACTTCCATTTGAACAATACCGAGTGTAACAGTCCTTGTTCCTGGCTGGCCCCTAGGTACTGTCTTTAAGCAGTATTCAATCTGACAGTAACAAATCTTTAATTCATGCCCACCAATAACTTCAACGATAATAGGTTCTGACAACAGATTACCTATGGGGTTCAGCAGTTGAGGCTCCCAAACATACGGTATTGCTATTTATAACTAAGCCAAGCAGTTGTTAGAGTAAATTCTTCCACATCCTGGTTATAAAATGCAATACTATCCAATTAGTTTCCAGTGCAAATCTGGTGTAAATACAAAGTACAAGAAGAAGGCCAGACTTTCTTTTTTTCCTCTTAAGGGAAACGGGAAGGGTCACTGCTGCTTGTTACTGAGAAAGTACTAAATGCAATTACTTCTTATGAAAATGGTAATATTGTATCATCAAACAATGTTTTGCAAAATTTTTGTTTATTTGCAATTACTCCAGTATTTGCATGCTGAACTGCCTCGATGCTCAGAAATAAACATAACTCAATTCTGTTCCACTAGAAATTCAGCATGGATACAGGAGTATGTCTGCAGGATTAATCCTCACAGCACTATGACAGAACTACCTGCATTTGATGGAAAGAAAGTCTTTAAAAGCATCCCTGCTGCACAGTCAACACTTGAATTTGACAAGTAAGCTGGAAAAAACCAAGGATGCCTTAAGAAAGCAAATATTCTTAAAGGTTTCCAACATTAAAGTTTCAGTGGCAACAAACTTCAAAGAGCAATTAGTAATGATACAGAAAATTGGAGAATGGAAATCAAAAGCCTGGCAAAAGTTCTGAATTGCAAGAAAGAACCATCTTTACACAAAACACTTTCAAGCTTGAAATGAACATTGAATGTTTAATTGCTTTTCTGAGAGACATAAGGGGCTGCTGTGAAAAGTTCTGTCTGAGCTATAGAGATTGTATCTGTTACAAGTTTTAAATTTGCATTTATGACATTCACACTAATTTTTCACCTATTAAGTGCGCCATCTTACAATATTTTCTTCAAAATCTAAGGGCTATTCATATTAAAGTATTTAGATGCATTCTTTCAGAAGTACCCAGGTATGCAGCGCAACCATCTCCACATAAGTGATCTGAGTAAATGCAGAAATTACGTTGTCTCAAAGACTAACTAAATTTAAAAGGGTACTTTCTAGTAAAGTTTTAAATAATTAAGTCTTCAAATACATTTTGTCATAATCCTCTTTTATTGCCAAAATTTTATTTCAGCTTCTGAAACATAAGAGCATATATAATGCTGCCTCCCTAATTCCTCACCTTTCCATTTAAATACCCTTTGAACTGCACAGAAAGTGCCCATAATACTTCCTAACTGTCAAAGACTTCCATTTTCTGTCACCACAGCCCTTTCCTGCTCTATTTACCTGTGCAATATCAAACTATGTTAATTAGCCGAGCTAACTGCATGTGCACATGTGTATGAAACTGTGGAAAACCAGAACAAAGAAGCTAGTTTGCATTCAGCTGGGAAGGAGCTGGAATAGACAGTCTCTCCTGAAGCCCTTAAAGCTCTATACCTTCACCCCAGCCCCTGCCTACTCCCAGCTGCTGCTGCCTCTGCTCCCGTGCAGGCAGCCCCTGTGCAGGCAGCCCCCGTGCAGGCAGCAGCAGCCACGGGCAGGCAGAGCCCACGGGGCAGCCTCGCCAGCAGGCACAGCAAAGTCCATGCGCATCTTGAACTGGATCGTGTTCAACAGGAAGCCCATAATTTTTCTTCCAGGGTATATCGCTGTGTTCCAAAAAAAATAAATAAAGGGCTACAAAAGGAGCAGTAATCCAGAAGCTGGAGGCAGGAGTGTATGAATGATCAGGGCCACATCTGTGGCTGCTGCATGGGGTACCAGCTTCTGACCAGAGGTGCACTGAACCACGCATTTATTTTGCCATCTTGGCTGCCTGGCCCCCCCAACATCACTGACAAACACAAAGGACTTGATGACTGCAGGATAAAAGCCCTCGGTAACGGAGGATGTTACAAAGAAGGAAATCTTTGAAGTATTTCCTTCCTTGGTTCTGCCTAGGTTGCAATTCAGTGTAATTCTTCCTTTGCAAACTTGAGAGATTAGACATTGCTGGGAAAAAGCCGATTGCTAAAACCTCTCCCACAAATCCCAACGCTGAGACCTTGCTGTGACCTCCATACGGTGCCACATCTGTGCAGTGGGAGGGGGAGGCCTTGGCAAGGAGGCCAGATGTGCTTCGTCCAAGGCTTTCTCTCTGAGACAGGGCTTAGGGCTGCCGGGCCGATCCTTGTACGGGCTAAACCGTCCTCGTTACACGGGCTACAGCAGAAATCTGGCTGTCTGCAGCTGCTCAGGATATGCCCTGCTGTCCTCAGCCGGAGTGCAACGAGACACTGGTCCTCCGCAGATAAACACGCTGCCATTAATCTTCTAATAAGTTAGTTGGCTTGAAAACAGGACGGCAGATGTAGGAAACTCAAGCAAGAGTTTCATTTAGCAGTGAGTGGACCAGCCAATGTTTCAGCTCAGTGCCAGAGCTCCTTTCTTCCAGCCACACTGCTGCAGCAGAAAGCTGCGGGAACTGCCAGCAGTGCTGCTGCCTTGCCACCATTTCCCCGGGGATAGACCGGACCCCATCAGCCCTCCTCTTCCTCACCTTCCTGCCTGCATCCCCACTGTAGCACCATCCTTTACAACTGCCCTACCTGCCTCACCGGGGACAGGATTTGTCCCTGCTGGTCTCTGATCTGCTTACCAGCCATACATGAGCAGCTACTTTCTTGTATTTAAAAATGAACAAGTGGTAAAAGATCTACAGAGATAAGTCATTAGTGAGAGATCTGAGTCTCTAGTGGTGGTCCAGGCACAAGAGTACCCTCCAGAAGGGGCCTGGGCTCTGCAGACCCTGTGCTGTGTCTGCCAGTCACACACACGTTGTGGATAACACGGGGCACTAGGTGTTTACTAGTACCTAGATGTTTAAGTACTTGAATTACCACTCAGTTTTCAGGTCACAAAACTATCTCCTAAACAAAGCAGATTGGTAGGTGCTCACAGAAGAGCTTCCCAAGTTGATTTGGGAAACAAAACCCCAGCAACATCCAGTTAACACATAACTTGCTGCTACTACAATTTACAACCTTGTTCCTACCTCCCATCAAGCCGCTAATTGTGGTGCTGCTTTCCAAGATCTTGTATAACGCTGTAAGATGGTAAGAAATTAAGCTTTTCTCCACATCTATCATTGCCTAACTTATAATTGCTTAAGCATTTACTGAAATAAATCTTCTTTTTCTAAAGATGACTGCATCTTCCTCAGCCACTTCTGTCACTTGCCCGGAGTGCTGCTGCCAGGCTTGCACGCCCTAGGCGCAGTGTTTATACAGGGAGGCCTTTAATGCTCTTCACATAGTTGCAAACTAAACTGAGTGCTCCCACTGCCCAGCAAGTATCAGCAAGTACTGCTATGCCTCTGAACCCCAGCCATATCCAGCAGCCATCGTGTACACAAATATTCTCAGTAGGACAGGATGGAAAACAGCATCTCTCTGGCAGCTGTGACAAACTCTGTTAACACCTGTGTGGGGCATGTCCCTGTTCCTTTGCCGCCGGAATCTTGATTTAGTTGAACAGTAGCAACTCTACTATAGTAGCAACCACATATTTTACATTTAATTTGTATTCGGTCTTGTTCTTTTTTTAACAGTCTATTCGGAGAGCAGTATCTTTTACCAACTGAAATTTAGCAAGCTAGAGTTAAAAGCCAGTTCCATCTGGACAAGCAACACATTATGAGAGTAAAGGAAACCACCAGGTCTTAAAATCCACATAAAAAGGGATCAGTTAACAAAAATCAGATGTTTTCCACGTGACACCGAAGTAAATGCCCTTCCTCTTCATTTGCCAATCTGTAAAGGGACTATACATTTGTGTTGAATGTAAAGAAGGTTATAAGAGAAAAGCTGTATCAGGGAGAAAACTTGAGAGAGAAAACAAACCACAGTCAAGTTCCTTATCATCTTCAGGATGCTTTTCAGAACCACACAGCACTAACTCAACAAAGCCAAACCAGTGGTTGCTTACCAATCTCCGTGCACAGCAATTGCGAGACTGCCAAAGTTTAACTGCAAATAATTTTGTCAAATATTCATTTTCTCAGTATCACAGTAGGACATTTCTTATATTAAATAGAAACAAGAGTATTTATTAAAACTGGTATAAATGGCAAACTTCCTAATGCTATGCAGGTAAAGCAGGGTTTTTTCTGCTTTGCAAAATAACAGTCACAGTTATGCTGCTCTGTTAGCTCTTTTTTTCACAAACCTTTTTTAGATCCATCCAAAGCAGCAAATGAAGTTGCTGCTTTTTGGGAGAAAAAATCCAAAGAAAAAGAACAAAAATATTCTGTTGCAGAGAATAAAAGGCTCCAGACATACTCAGAATTGAGGTAACCTTGCTACTACAGTGCTTGATATCCCAATCTTAATCATAGATTGTAATACAGATTTTTTAAAGTCATTTTCTGTCTTTTTATTAAAGAAATAAAGGTTTAAAGTACAAAATAATCACAAGATTGATATCTTTGTACGGACTTGAACCATGACTATCCATACCTCTGCAAGCACTGAGTTATTTCAGATATAAGGACAATCTGGTTATGTAGCTACTTGGTTAGGAGACACTCAGTTCCCCCTCTCCTCCTGACAATCGTGAATTCCTGGCTGAGTTGATTCTCACAGCCAGAGGACATGGGAGGAGCTGGGTCGTACACCTTGTGTAGTGTGGGTTGGGGTTGGCTATTTTCAATCTGTTATTAAGTTTCAGCCACCTCAAGGTATCTCCAGTATAAGCTAAATCACCTCTTCTAAGGCAGTATGACTTTGGCCACAAAATGTTTCCAGTTGTGTCAGAGTATTATTTTTTATTGGCAATTAATTTGAAAAAAAAAAAATAGCTTTTTTCAGGCATTTATTTCTCCACAGAATCCAAATGGATAAAGAAAAAATACTTCTCTATCCACAGCACCTCTTCTTTTTTGCTAGCCTTGCTGTCTCCAACAGGCTTCTAACATGTGAAACAATACATCAGAGCTACTGAAAATGGTTTTTAAAAAAACATGACTACAGACAGTGTTAGATAAAGAAAATGAGACTCTTTGAAGCACATGTAGTTAAGTGGTACTCATTTTGTTGTTTTTAATAATGGTTAAAATAAGAAAGCTCAGAACTTGCTCATCCCAAATTACTTTCAGCTTTTTACTTTTTCCCCAGTCTTTCTGATTATTCTTAGAATAATCATTTTAAGCAAGAAAAGTAACTGTGATAGTGTAAGTACTATATAGGATTTAACTGTCCTTTATTCACATTTTTCCTCTAAGAAATAACTAAGCACTTCATTATTAATACCGACAATACCAAAACCAGATGCCTGACTACTCTGATTAACTTTGTCTGAGCCAGAAATTGTCTTCCTCTTCCTCAGAGCACATATTAGGTTTCTAGTCAGAGTTCAGACTTACATAAAACTCAGTAAAGACATCCTTCCTTCCCATATCTCAGACATTTCAATTTATGCATATTCAGTGATTTGATTTATAAAGGGATTGTGAATAACTTAACTATGATGTTCTCCACTTAACCAAGTTCCCAGAGGAACAAAATATTTGAGAAATAAGTAATATTCAGTGTTTCATTCACCAGAAGGAGTTTAAGAGTTTTGAGTACATTAAATAAAGATTACAACTGAGGCACTGAGAAGAACTTCAAGAACTGAGGCAAACCACTTCAAAAACTTGCTTGAAAAAAAGATGAAGTCTACAAGTGCAGGTATTCGTTTCTTCTATCTACAGTAATTTGAGACACATGGAGGAAAACAGTCCTGACATGCTATGAAGACAATAAGCTCAAAAAACATGCTAAAAAAGACACAGGAGATGTAAGGCATTACAGATTAGATGAATTCCTGAAGAGGAATGGGAAGGCAGAGATGATTTTAAGCAACAGCTGAAAGAATAACTTCTTTAAACTAGTTCTCTTTATGGCACAACAGCATATCATGATCTAGAGCACTCACCACTTAAATCCACACCAACAGTATCATACCCACATCAGCCGCTGTTAGGTAGGGCAATTTATTCCAATAAATCACACAAAGTAGTCTTACCACACCAACCTACCAGTGTCTGTCATGGCATATCGTAGCTTGGCCATTCGTCTGACCACTCTCAGACATGTCTGGGCAAGACAGCAGAAGAGTTGTGAGGAAGGTTTTGGAGAAAGAGAATTTTGAAGACTCTCAGAGAGCTCCTTTTCAGCATGCAAAGCCACCAAGGGGAAGTATGAAAGCATCCTGGAGAGATGCAACAGGCCAACACTGCGTTTTTCAGGGCCAGAGAGAGCCTGCTGTAAGAATCAAGACTAAGGTGACAGATGGGATGAGACTTCACCATGTAGATGCAGCAAAAGGTCTGCATTTGAAAAGATTTGCTCCCAAAATAACCTGCGAGGTTTGGACACAGAACAGCTGTAACAAAAGTAAAATGTCCAGGTTGTGTACGATACTCAAGCTACAGCCTGAGTATCGGGCAGTATGGCAATATTGCTTACGTGATCCACAAAGGAGGAGATAAATATGCTTGAAGTTATGAGAATAAGTTACTACTACTCAAGAGGGGCTATGACCTAGCTGACAGCTGGAGACACTCCTGGAATCCAGTTTGCAAAGATGAAAGAAGTCTGGAATAAGCAGGCAAACCTGCAATTCATCCATGCAGAGACAAGAATCTGGAGAAGATGCTGTGTATGAAAAAAATAATGACCAAAAGACAACATGTAGAAACCTCCTCTTAACCAGAAAGTTGGAGGATGAATCAAGAGGATTTCCATGAAGACATAAGAGAGTGTGAGACTGAAGCTGAAAGAGTAAACAGAGGTAAGATATTCAAAAAGAGTTGTATAGTGACCATCTAGGTAACATGCCAAAGACTGAACCTCTAGAAACTTAGAATTATTCTTCAAACTCTTTAATATTTCTCAAACAGTGAACATACGAAAATTCCTGGTAATAGTGTTTACTTAAATTGGCAAAGAACCTAAAATTAACTGTGAGATACAAACTCAGAAGCTACCAAAAGACTTCAATGTTGATATTTTAAAGTTTTGGTCATCTGATCATAGCATGCACACAAGGAAATTAAGTGTCATATTAATACCATGTGGTAGGATTATGGAATAAGCTCACCTTTTCCAAAGTTTATTACCTACTGGGGCCAGTGGAAATATGCACAAGGATAAAAATTAATGAATAAAAGTGTCTTTGCTGAGTTTAAGCCTTAATGTCTATTAATATTCAAGTTTTAAAAAATGCCATGCCCACGATTGCTAGAAAATACTAGACACGAAAGATGGACTAGCCACAGCAAAATCATTCATAAAGTCACAAATAAAATGGCAGGTGGCTGTAAAGTTAATGATATTTCAAAGCAGCTGTCATTTAAGAAAACTGCCATGGCACATTGAGTGGACATTTCCCATGAGGAAGAATGTCAGCTTGAAATCTAGCTAGCAGAGAAGAATTCACTGAATCTCTTACAAATGTTTTGCTTTGTAACATCTTTTATCAATTAAAAAAAAAGAAAAGACAAAAGAACTGTTTTTTTCTGAACTCAGGAAACTACAGAAAGGCCAAATGGAAGCAATGAGAACATGAGTTTTAGTCCCATTTTTCTCAGAATTTGGACAATTCACAAGAGGGGTTGGGAAAGAGTTATGTTAGGACAGAGAAGCAGGCTAGGTGGCTCCATGAGCCACATGGATGAGTTCCTCAGGTTGATTTGCTCAGCCTACAGCCCTTTGGGCAAAGCAGGACATATGCTCAGACTCTGGACAGAATCCCATATTCAGGAAAATGGTCTGACTCTCACTAACATCTTAATTTCTTTTCCTGTCCAATTTATTTAGGCCATTCAGTAGATGATATGAATTGCTCTTCCGCAAGCATGTAATTGCAAACTCAAAATTCTTCTCTAGTTCTGAGTAAATGTCCTTAAGGAAGAAAAAACATTGATCAATGGTGAATCATAGGTTTGCCTCCTAATTTAAGTAACTTCTTTACTCCGAGTACCTGAAGGGAAAATGTTTCATGCATGACCTTCAGTTGCAAAGGTTCTGTTATGCTTTGAAAGCCTTTAACTACATGTGCAATGCCAAACTTGCAGCAGACATCTTTCTGGCCAGGGACCATCACTCAATCTGATTGCTGAACAGAAAGGAGCATTCAGCACTGAACAAAACAGGCAAACCTCTATATCACAGCATGTGAAAACATTCTCTGCACAGAACTCTAGGCCCCTGAGAAGGTAGAAATAAATAAAAAAAACAGAATAAATTCTTACATCCATATGAAAAAACATACATAAATACTCCAACTTGCTTTCAAAGTTGGATGGTTATTCACAACAACTCCTTTGAACATTTCCCAAATGGCCCCTGAACATCTCAAAATTAGAATATATTTGTCAGAGGTATCCTTATGTTTATTTTTATTTGGTCTTTCTTGATTGCAATAGATTGTCAGGCAGTACCTGTTGAATTATATCAACATACCAAAGATCACGCTGAAATATATCCTGGCAAATCTATTTCAGGGGGTATATTTACTAGCTGTACAACTATGTATCAGGAGGAATAATTCAAAACACACTTACTAGAGTGTCAGTAGAACATAGGAAAAAGTCCTATTTTAATTTCTTCAGGAAGCTGGTGAGTTTTGTATACCAGGTTCTGCTTTTGCAGAACAAAGCCTGGGCAATATCCAAGGGCAATGGATTTAGAAATTAATCTTCAGGAAAGTCTTCTCTAGGATGTATGTAAAAAGTGGTCTTAATTTATAATCTGTGATTCCATGGGTATATGTACTCAGCTCTTTTCCTATTTGTGAAATAAATCATACTGTAACATCTTGGCAATCCATCAGACACCAAGAGCTTCAGAATCATCTTACCTTACTCAGAAATGGAACAGATGAATCCTTAGAGGGCTTTTTTCACTGTGTATTTATGCATTTACTATACCTGCAGACACTGTACACAATATATAAAAGCACAAGGAGTTTGAAGAGCACTCACCGTAAGTGAGAATATACAGTGGTTTTCCATTAGTATCCATAGTGGTTAGGCAAGGAGCTTTCGGTGAGATGGTGCCCCATCGCTGCAAAGCTGCTTCCAGAGAAGGCGGCCAATTTGTAACCACACCTAATTGTTCCCCACGCATAGCCAACATCTGAGCTCCTTCTGGCTTTGGCTGGTTTGGATCTGGCTGTTGAACTTATGATTATGAAAAGATACACAGTTACCATGTAAATTCTATACCTTGTGTACACCTGTGTAACCAAGAGAATAAGTTACCTTTGCAAAATATCCTGAAAATAATGTTAGAAGGTATTGAGAAGCAACACAGAAATACAACAGAATAATTAACTTTTAACTTTAAGAGAGATGAAGCAACTGAAACGTCTCAGGAATGCACGTGCTTATCCTTACACTAGCTCTACAAGCAGGGAAAGAAACTGCTGAGGCAGCATGCATATATTTATCTCTGAAATAATCAACTATCTTTATTCCTAAATAGGGATGGAGAATACTTCTTCCTGGCAAAAACACAGTAATGAGCTGAAACTGCAGAACTACTGAAAAAATGTACTTTAACAAGTCATCAGTAACAGACTGATTTAAGTCATGCTCTGTTACCATACTTTGTTATAAACTACAATGAAGACTATTTAAATCTCCACATCCTGGCAGATCTTAATTCTCAAAGCACTGACCTCCATAAAAAAAAAAACAAAACAAAACAAAACAAAAAAACCCCCAAAAAAACAGAAAAGAAAAATTTCTTCATTGACTTTATCCTTGTTTCTATCTTACATTTAGTTCATTTTTTCAATGCTTCTCTGTTACACAAAGGATGTGTAAAACACTTAACATGCTCCCTCACTAACAGTTTTTCTCATATTGGTGTTCAAAAGCAATGGCTGTAACCCACAGCTGAATGTTCATAAAGCAAAGCTTCCCTCCACTCCCTTCTGTTGTTTCTTTGCAAGCAGAACCAGGAGCTGCGCAAACAAGAGAGACTTTTGACTCTACAGCACTACATCCAAGCTCACTACGAACAGATTCAACTAAATACCGATGCTTTTTGGTACTTGCCAATACAGCGAAGGCTTACTTGGCTTTCTAGAAAGTCAATCTATGAGACAAACATTTTACAGAGTTTTAATAAGAGATCCCCAAACCTTTTGAAAAACAGTCATTTTACCTTCTAACAATTCCTCAAAGTCATCTACAAAGAACTCTCGTAATGGTGGTCGTTTGGGCCGTTTTAGTGTATTGACCAGCTGCTGAATCTTTGCTGACACTCTGCTGCTCACTGGTACTCCTGCAGGACAGGGATCAATGGAGACATCAGTCGACTGCTATGCTGAACGCCACCAGATGTTAAGTGGGGTAAGAAAAGGTCTAGGACTGCAAGGCCACCACCACTACAGTTTCATGCCATACCGTGACTCAAGTATTCAACATTAAGACATAAGATCATTTCAGCAAAAAAGAACAATGACGCCTAGAGTTTAAATAAAAAACAGTACAACAATGTCAGAGTGAGGTTGCAAAATTAAGAGGGGAAATGGCACATAGACTGAGGGAGAGAAGCACAGTGAAAAACCCCTCCCTACAGCCAATACCAGTAACCTTACAGAACTCTTCCCTAAGCATTGGCAGTGGTCAGTGAGAAGATGGGCAGTGGCACTCCCCATGATCACTGGCCATACCGATACTGTCTGACTAGACTGCAGCTCAGCGAGGAGTATGGGTAATAGGCTCTGGCCCATCATTCACTCTGGTTTGCTCTTTACACTGTAGTGGACGCCTGTCCCATATCCACATGAAACATGGTTCACATCTTTGTGTTACTTCAGCATGACTCTGTATTCTCTGAACATCCCTACAGCCAATCCCACCAGCCAGCAATCTCCAAAGGGAGGCATGCGTGCCCATACAGCATTTTGAAAAACACAATTCTGGTTAGGAGTATGGGGCAAGGGGCACTTTTATAATATAATCCCATCAATCACCTCCCCTTTCTTTTTCCCTAGTCAAGAGCAAAGCCTCTGCATCATTCATGCCAACTGTTCCTGAACTAATGGCTTTCTGTCACTGCATTGCAGGAATTTCTGCTTCCTACCCTTCCACAAGGTTGGCTCCAAAACTTTTACCAAGTGTTTTTTAGAACTGAAGCTGCTAAGTTTGGATGTGATACACTTGGTCAACAATTCCACACCCTGCTGAAATATTGTTTAGTAAGTTTTAGAAAAGAGGAGCAGTAAATAAGAAAGGGTTTACAAATAACTGTTTTTCAAAAAAAACCAAAAAACAAAACTCAGAAAATAAAACTTCAAACACATCACTTTTCAAGATGTAGCCATCCTACCATGTCACGTTCTTTGTAATTTAAAAAACATACTAGCTGTAAACAGGCAGCATGATATAATCAGATGTAAAGAGATTCACTGCTTTCTTTTGCTGAACAATTTCTGTGGGGAGTCAGCTCTGCTGATCAAGAAATATTTCTCTGTTGGCTTTATTTATACCAGTTTGGTTTAGGACTGTAAAGATGCTGCAACTTTGTACATGTTTATAGGTGAAAAGTGCCCAGAAGAAACAAAGAACAGATGCATACAGTAACCACTAAAAATGTTACGATACTCAAAAAAACCTCCAGTTTTGCTTTGTGACATACCATCACCAGTCTCCATAAGTTCAGCATTTCCATACTTTGGTGCCACTCGTGCTGTTGATCCTTGTGGTCTTTCTACTTGTATTGAGTGTTCTGAGGTGTAAGTGGTAACATCTGGAGGGGCAGAATGATTTTCTGTGAAAAACAAGGTAAAAGGTTTAACCATGAACCTCTAGTGTTGAAGAGCTGAAAAGCAAAGGGGAAAGGATACCATTTGATTTTTTTCCCCCAACATCTGAACAGGTGTTAAAGTTAATGCACAAAATGAATGTATAAAACTATAATGTACAGCATGATTTTCATAAATAAAGCTTCCACTGATTAAACCAGGGGCTGTATATCTGCAATCATGTAAGCAACAGGCTAAAAAAATGATACAATTAGGTTGTAGGTTCTCCACTGACATTTAATTTTATACTAAGCTAAAGCTTGTGAACAGCTTCAAATAGAAAAGATGCCAACAAATATACTTCTGATATATTATTGCGTAGGTTTTCTAAATAAAAAGAACACAGCATGTTGTCAATCACTTGCAAGTGTCAATACAGATCAGTTTTATAAGCTCTGTATTCTGTATGTGCCAATTTTTGTTAAGAAAGGAACTTATTCATATATATTAGGAAAAAAATCAATCACAGCAGAGTTGAAACCCAGGAGAAAGAAATAAAATTTAAAGAAACATGAACTTTGCATTCTGCATGGACACTTGCTTGTCCACTATTTTTAGACAGAGTTATTTTAATTCTTCCGCATTACAAAGACTTGCCTTCCAGAAGGCAAACACAATTTGGTCTGACTCATGCCAGCACTGCTAAACAGTTCCACAGAGCTAATCTTTCTCTTTCATAGCCTGATAACTCAGCAAGCTACCACAGTTTGTTTTCCTGTGTTTTCAAGTCTGAGTCTGTATTACCTACGTATTTGTACTATTTTTATGGGTTGTCTCATAATTTTTTTCCAGGTTTTTATCAGCATTAGAGTAGGTGGAGATAAATACCATGAGCAAATAACTTCTCTTTCGATTGACATAAATGATCCCCAGCAGCCTCCGAGACACAAAAGAAGGCAGGTCTTCATTCTGCTGCCACTGAAGTGAAGAGGAATGCTCTCTGTTTTACAGTAGGGTAAGACTCTTTAAAAAGGCAACAATTCTGGGAAAACTTCATCTTGTCCTAATACTATTTTCAAGATGTGTTTTTTAATAAATATGTCCTACAAGCATTACGGTGACATAACTCTACTAAAACACCAACTTCTACAGAAAATTTCACCTCAAATGTAATTATAAAGCATTTTCATGAGTCTTGAGCTTTGGATCACTGTAATCCTTGTGCATTCAGTCCCAAATTCATGCACCATCAACACACACAACTATTTTTTATTGCTACACGTACAGTAACAGGATGCTGTATTAGATGCTTATTTTGCATACTTCTCATTTAAAGGTGGCATTTGACAATCATCATGAAAAAGTAAGACATGGCATTAATGTTTGTATTCATGAACATCATAAGGACTCAACCTTATCACTCAATCACAGTATGTGGTTGAGGAAAACACAGGATGCTTTTATCGTGCAACTCAGAAACACCTCGCATCCTGCAAATGTCCCATTGAGCCTTTTGATTTCGATCACATCCACTGTTATCATTTTACTGTAACAAACATGTTATATTGTGCTGTAAGTGATCAATGGAAGTATAATAGCTTGGACAACGAAGCTTACGCTGGTAATTGTTTGAATAATGCTGTCATTTTAGATGTCTTGTCATTATCAACCAAGTTAGACTTAGCACAATTTTAGCCCTTTCTTGCTAAGTAGCAAGAGCTTTTTATAGATCATGATTGAACTATTCGATAAGTCAATTAAAAATGCTGATGTTTATCTTTTTATTTTTTACTTATAATGCAGTTTGGCTATGCAAATAGGAGAGATCATGACTAAGAAAATAATTGTACTTAGTCAGCTATTAGCTATTAGTAACATGAGAAAGTATTTTTAAAGTTAGCTATAATTGTTTACATCTTCCCAGTGAAGTATTTCCATCTTTTCAGACTTTACAAGGCAAATTAAATTTGAGTTAAAGTATCCTCTTTCAGATTTTAGCACTGAGATGGTATTTTTTTTAATGCATGGGAGAGAAGATACATGATCCAAAGCACCACAGAGCAGAGGTGCTCTCCCTTCTGATGTATACCTTTGAAGCCAAATACTTCTTTGTAACACATGGTGCTGGGTAGGGAGAAAAAACATGAGAAAGACATTTCCTGCTCTTTAGTAAAAGGGCATCCTTTTGAACAAGCAGCACTGGCAATTGAAATCACCTAGAAGAAACTCCCTTCCCTAGGTGGCCCCCACTGGCTAGCCAGAGAGTGGGGTTTTAGCCCCCTGGCTGCCCATTCGCTGTTTAAATTTCCATTAAGAACTCTTATACAGCAGAAGAGGAACATTCAGGTTTGTCTTGCCATATTCCTTTAAAGTATCTGCTTAACAGATGTCTTATCTGTTGGCAGTATCTACAGCTGCAAGTTTCAACCATCACATTCACAAATCCTCAGTTGGTTCCCTTCTCAGAGGCAGGTTTGGAGAAATGAGAGTCATACCAACAAAAATTTAGTCTGAATGACTTCTAAAGGAAAAGATGAATTGTTATGTGAAATGTACCCTTTTTTGTATAGAACAGTCATTCCAGGTTTAGACCATGGACACAATTGGTACAGAGCTGGTTGGTCTTGTCAGGTAACTTGAAGCATGGTTTGAGCTTTAGTTAAGAAGAACGATCCTGACACATCTGTTGACTAAGAAGTAGAAACTGTGACAGCTGCATGACTTCAAAGCATTTCCTCCATCAAACATACATATTTGCATCACCTCCTCTTCCCATCTCTTCCAATATTCTTGCATTAGAAGATCACAGACAGAACAGCTGCTTCCAGTTAAGGCGCTCCGCATTTCTGCCACTGCAGTGAGATAATTCACCCATTTCACGAAAATCAGAAAGAACCAACAACGCAGAGCACATTCACATAGGGATAGAGCATGTGCAATTGACAGACCCCCATGTATGAGGAGGAGCCAAGAGGTGGGGGAATATTTTCAGTGGAAGCTTGGAAGCACACGAGCACCATGTATTTGAAAAGTCTCCAGGAACTCAAAAAGCACTTCTGCAATACTATACTTGAAGAAAATGCAGCTTTTTCTCCCAAACAAGCTGGCTCTTCTCATTGTTAGGGGAGGGAAATCCAGAGTCAGAGCTGTAGCTTCTTCCATCAGTTAGGTTCCTGCCATACTGAAGTCCAGGTGACAGGATTTTAAACTAGTCCCCTGTATTAGGAGTTAATATTCCCCCTCAGAAGACAAGAATTTTAAGGTTGTCTGAGAATTCTCAGTCATGCTTTATGGCACATGTTTTTATATTTACTTAATAAGAAATCTATGTAGCCTTTAATGTGGATAAAAGCCTTTGATTTTTAAACAGAAACATATTTGAAGCATATAAAAGAAACATTAAATGCATCTACAGGATCAACATTTTGTAGTGAGATGTTTACATCAACTTACAATGATAGGTAAGTGCCATATGATTTTCATTACATGAACTTCGGGATGTGCTTCCTCTCCTTGATTTTTATATACATATACGTCCAAAACATGTAATACAGACAAACGAAAGCACAGATGCCGGAGCATCTTAAAGCTGAGAATAAACATTTAAAGGATATCTATCCTAAACTAGAACTTTGGCCATAATAAAGCAGCAGCAGCCAAATTAAATTAACAGTACAACATAAAAAGCATATAATAGCTAATGCAAATTATCTAAACGATCCACAAAGCTGAACTCTGCTTATATTATAGCCAAGGCCTTTTATCAAATCCCTTCCCAGAACTGCATTACAGTAAATTGGAAAAATCTCCCTTTGATTCTGTGATGCACTCTGGAGGTCAAATCCTAGTGGATATCAGAATGGAGGGGGTTTATTGGTTATCATTAAAGGTCTTTCTTGTTGCCCCTTAAATTTGTATTTATCAGAATTGGTATCTTCAGAGCATGCCAATACGTCCTTACATATTTACAGATGATTTCTCTCTTGCAGGCCGATCGGTCTCTGGAGAACAACTCCTGGACCAAACAAACATCAAGCCATGGGAATACATGTTCTTTGTGATCAAGAACAAATTGTTTCCAGTAGCTGAAGAGGTTCAGAGAACAGGATTATTGTTCTCCCTTGCCTTCTCCCCTACCAAAGAGGATTATTCATCTATGATCACTGGCACACTGCCTCTAAAAGAGCAAGGCTATCTGTGGGAATACTTGAAATTTATTACCTCTTAGAAAACAATTATATGCAAAATCCACCTTCTTGGATTGAAAAAGAACACAAAAGAGCCATTTAATTTCAAATTCTAACAGAAAACAGCTCACCCATGAAGAAATACATCCTATAGTTATCATCTATGCAGCTTCTCTTACATTTCCAGTTATTTTAGCAACAATGACTGATGGTAACCTTAAGATCACAATCTCTGTTAGCAGATATCACTCATATTTTGTATCCAAATGACCTTTACACTACTATATCACAACTACTGTCCAACTAGAGATGTAATTTAAAGTATCTTATTGTCAGAACAAATACGCTGAGATAAGCTTAACTGTTTCCTTCAGAGGAGAAATCTTTCTAGTCAACAAGGCAAAATAAAACAAGTAAAACAAGTAGTATTCTTCCTCTTCTACAGAATACTGCCATCTTAATTTAGTTCTATAAATGCTGTATTATTTACTGCAAACTCAGTGATTACAAAAGGAGACTTACTGTGCCAGATTTAAAATTACTGAAATGTCACATTATAAAGAAGCTATATTTAAAGACACATTAAGACTTGGTGTGTGAGTAATGTAACCTTTCAGAGTTTGGATAAATTTAATTCTCTATGCTATAATTTCCTCTAGCATTTCAAGATGAAGTCACAGAAAATAACCAAATGCAATGATTAATGTGTTCAGAAGTGTATGTGTTTCTAAAACAAGGTTCTAAGCTATTCATTTAGCATGAATTTAAGAATACAATACAAATCCTCCCCCTGACTGCAATCCAGCAATTCCAGACCATGGTGAACGGACTACTTATCTGAAAATACAGGTGTTATATCAAGCTATACTCAAAAAAAAAAAAAAAAGGATGCAGACTACTGTTCCAGCACATAAAATCAGGAACATTTAAGAAGCTTCATGTATCTTTCTACATATACTTGAAAAGGAATGATCAGTTGAGGAACAGTCGTGCAAAACTGCATTTCGTATGTGTAGTAGAACAGTAGTGAAGTAGTGAGGTTGCTTTATCCGTTCCAATATAGATTCCAACAGATTTTCAGTGAGACAACCCAAAATACACAGCCCCAGCGAGAATGCACCCAAAGCAGATGCCTCGTATGATAAACAGTTACTGGAGAATGAAGGGAAAACAAGCCTTGCTTTCCACATGCCTAATCGAATAGCTGCCTCATTTTAATGAAGACTAATGTCAATGGCACAATATTCAGAAATAATTAATGTCTGTGAAGCTTAGCCCTAATGGAAATAAAGCTCTGACTTCCTAGGATCTTTCCAAAGGATAAAAACAAACAGCTAATAATAACAGCTCCCTTCTCTGAAGGTATATAATAGTCCTTCCCAAGGACTATAATAGCTAGATATCCCAGCCCAAGTATTTTAGATTCAATTAAGGGCAGAAAAAACATACATTTAAGAGGACCTACTGTTAACAGAATTATCAAAAATCACTCAAGCTATGTAATTAAAGTGGTGCAGCAGTTGGGGAAACTCATAGGCAAGCAACCCCTAATGCTGCATGCACTGATTTTTCTTAATGATGGATTCTACAGAGACCTTTTTAGTGCTAAATAATGGAAATCATGCAACTGCACGTTTTAAGATATTCGGCAGCCAATACCTAGACCCTGTTTGGCACAACCTAAGTCTACCTCTAAATCTAAATTGCTACTTTTTTTCTTCCCTTCCTGAAATAAGAACATAGGGCTATCTCTCCATATAACATGGGTAAACAAAAAAGGAAAGAAGAAAAAGCACGTGAAAGACTTCTGTAAGATTTCATAAGGTAATAACAGCTGAACGTGAAAGTCAAAATTCATGTTAATTGGATATGCTCAAAACATCCATATACTAACCTATATGCGTTTGAGCCATAACATCAGCTAGTCTGTGTGCAGCACCACTGCCTCCACTTTGTGTCGAGGAGGATGAAGTGGTTGACGTGGTAGAGCCATGGATCGCTTGACTGATCCAATGTTCCATGTTTATACTCCCCTGACTTGAGGTGGGAGTTCCCTGGGAGTCGCCCTGTACGGAGCCTTCATCTTCTGAACCAGAAGAAGTATCTAGTAATTAAAAACAGCCTGTTAAAGTGCAGTACTTTGGGGATTTCTTAATAGAAATAAGGCATGTTGATATTACAGGTTTAAAGATAAGTGTCATTAAGAAAAGCTAACGAAGGTACACAAACTTAGTAAGAAAAGCCTGTAATACTGAAAGCCCTGACATGAAGTCAAATGCTAACCGTGCACTGAGAGAGCTTTCCTGTTGTAGGGCCATGGCTCCTGTATTGTACAAAAATAAGATTGCAAAGGAGTCTTCCTTTATAATGTGGCTTGAGAATATTCTGAAGATCTCCAGCCGTGCATTAATAGTACAGAATATCCAAAATACTTTCCCAAGCTCATTCCACAAAGTCTGTGATACACTTTCCCAATTGTAGAAAGTCCACCCCTCAGTGAGAAATGGAGTCCCATCTGGATTCAGTGAGAATGGAAATGCATGAGATGTGGGGCATTTTCAGTCTAGTAGGTAAAAGAGCAGATAACTTTGAAAAGGAATGGCATGGCTAATTGTAAAGACAATGTTACATTACAGTGTTAGGGAATAAACCAGAAACTTGAAAGCTTTGACTCAAATAAAAGAAGACAAGCTGGCCATAGTTAGGTCTTCATAAGACCAGAAGGACCAATGCAACCTGAGATACCACCAAGGGCAAAAGCAATCATGCCAAGTGCCCCGGCTGACTTTCCAACCGTTCAGTTCACCTTCTCTTCAAACTTACCTCAAGGCTCAGTGTGTCTCAAATGGCATTTCCATTTCTGCCTACGCAGGCAGATTCTTAGCTCATAGCAGCATAAAGAACTGTTTCTAACATTGTCATAAACTACACAGAGATGCTCACCTGGAGGTGTATAGGCATCCATTGATGTCTGCACCACCAACGAACGTCGTTTCGAGGGCATGGGGACTGCCATTTTCCTTTCTTTATGTTTAGCGAGGGCTGCCTGAACCGCTTCTGTGTGGACATCTAGAAGGAAAGAGAGATTTCAAGATAGCGTTCAGTCAGAAATGAGCCATTTGTTTGTGCATTCAGGTACGTTGTATGCCAGCTAGGCTGACAACACATATTTAACCACGAAAGGCCAGGAACGCACAGCATCTCAGAGGAACTGCATGAGCTCTCTTCATTGTAGAAAAAACAGCTATAGTGAGAAGTGCTGTACCAACAAACAAGCCCTTTGAGCTGTATGCTATTTCCAGAACAGTGATGCACTATTTGAGGAGCAGGAACGCCGCTTCCCCAGAGCAAATCTCTGTTTAACCAAGAGCTGTTACTTCAGCAACCATTCATTACTGTTTTCAGTGGAAGTGTGGTGCATTAACATTTCCCATTTTTTCTGTGAATGAGGTTTCCAATTTACACTAAAGTCACACAGACTAAGCAAATAGGAACATTTGCTTGCAAAGTAGTAAGAGGTATGTGAAATGTCACAACAGAAACGGTAGCAGGTCCCCCATTCCCAAATCCTCCTCCTGCCTCTGTCACTTGGCATCATTCACAGAAAAATAAGTATTAGGTAGGGTTGGCCTAGGGTGGAATGAGAAGTAAAAGCACCCTGAGCACTGGCCTGGTGCTACACAGCTCACACCAGCCCACTCCAAAGCATCCAACAAATCCTGTCGCTGTGGGGACATCCCCATCCCCAGTGAAGAGCTTCTCTCTCTCTCTCTCTCTCTATATATATATAAAATTTGTCTGCCTCCCAAAGTTTGGAAAAGGCCATTTATCATGTCTAAAAGATGCCAGTGACATGTTTTGATAAGGACTTTGTTTTGTGCAAATTATTTAATTACTACCATAACTACACATTGAAGTAAGACTGCCTTTAGTTTACCATCTTGCACTGTTTGTCTGCATATTTCTATGGCTTTGGGACAAGACGCACATGAGGAGACTGTATGCAAAACTCATGGCAGGCAACAAAAGTCACTTGTGGTTAAAGAAGCTGCCACATATTGACCATCTGGTACACAACTGGAAGCACATTAGATGTTGCCTTTTAACCAGTCACTGCTAGTCAGCTGTAGAAACTGCAGCTAGTTGTGTGCATGATTTAGCTTTTCCCGTTTGTAAAGTAGGAGCAGAGTGAAGCAGGTTTAATCCAGAGTGATCCCACTTCTACTGCTGCTGAAACTGTTTGAAGACCACCCTTGCAGGCTGCGTCGGCAGTACGTAGCCTGTTTCCTACTCCTGTGTCAATGTGGTGGCAGCTCTGAATGGGCAATGTTCCCCAACAAAAGTAACAGGAAAGAGAAGAGTATACGTATCTTTATTTAAAGATGTGTTGGTCGGATCACATCAGCATAAACAACTTGTAAGTAACAACTGGGAAGGATGACTAGAAGCATTAGATGATACACTCTGCTGATAAGCTGCAATGTCTCATTTTTCATAATGGTGTTCCCTATCTTCTGCCAAGGTTTAAACACCTTTTAGTGGAAAGACTGCAGGGAAGAGTAAGTCTAAGAAAAAGAATGTTATCAGCTGTTCCTCCGAGTTGTTTTTTTGCTTTGTTTTAAATCATGAAGAGGATTTGCACGTCGGTGAAAGCAAAGTAAGAAAAGCAAACAGCAAAGCTGGAAAAGCATACTCAAAAGAGCCGTGTGGTTGATCGACCACAATGGAGGCAAACTGCGATGCTAACCAGAAAGCAATTTCTCTCCTGTCAAGCCACTATTTTAAAGTAGAAGAGTTAAGGTCTTTCTTATAATTAAAACCTGATGAAAAGTTTATGTAAAAAGAATCATCAGCCTAAGAAAATAATCTAAGTTCTAACAGTATGTCCCCAAGATAAATTCCTACCTGCTCACTCCACACCAATGCCAATAATGTATACAGGACCGAACATGCTCACTAATAGTTTGTGTTTCTTATCCAACAGGGTAAATTCTTGGTTTTCCTTCAAAGGATAGCAATTAGATATCAATCAGTAAAAAATGAGTTTTCCCTTTAAAAACAAATCCCAAACTCTACAGCAATTTTGGGAAGAGCATAATTTTTGCTGATCAAGAAAGGAGGAACTGTACGTATATTACTGTACTTAGGCGTGGTTTTTACCCTAAGTGTCAGGAGGGAGATGAGCTGTAACTCAAATTCTTCCGAAGTTTTTTAAAGGAGGACAGCTGACAGAAAATCATTATTAAAATGCTTAGTGACAGCTGGACACTGAATCATAACTTGTGAATTCTTTGATTTCTTTTTGGTGCTTTTTTGATGTAAGAAGGTAAACTCATCAGTTTAAAAAAAAAAAACAACAAACCACTCTGCAGGGTTTTGATTTTCAAATGAGACCACAGGAGTCCAGGAATTGAATTGTTTTCTTAATAAAGCACATTCCTGATATGTTTATTTCTAATGGGTTACTGTGGAATAAACCAAACCATAGATTCCTAAAAAAAACCAACACAACAAAACCCCACAGGAAAGCAAAAACAATGGAAAAGATAAGAAACTGAAAAAACATAGGGAAGCCGACTGGGGAGAAGGAACATGCACACCTGCTTCCAGCCCAGCCTGCAAGGTCAACTATTCTGAAGGCATTACTCAGAGTATGGAGGCTACCAAAAAACCCAGGACACATATCTGGAAAAGGCTGAGGACAGACAGTCCAGAGATGGTCCTGGGACTATGAGCAAGAGCTTATAGGCTTTTTTTTTTTTTTTTTTTCTTTGGGGGGTGGTGGTGGGGTGGGGAAGGCAGCAAAAACAGTTAAGCTTGGATAAAAAATCTTTTTACAATGTTCTCTCCCAGGAATAAAACTCTTGGCTAAACCAAGTGTCTCTAAGCATAGCAAAACAGGCTAATGATGAGGTAAAGAATGAATAATAGCCAATGTAGTTTGTATGGTCTTCTTTTTGAATGAAAGCCTATTGATGGTTTCTGAAGATGCTCTTCAACCTATTTTGAATGTCTTGTACAGAGTTGGACTTGCTAAGCTTTGAATGAACAGCATTCAAGCCATTCATACCTAGAGGCTAAGTCCCAAAGTATATTGAAAAATCTGGAGAGATGAGGGAAAGCCAGATGGGTATTTACGAATTGCACTAGACAACACCACCTATCCTGTCACCACAGCAAGGTAGAAACAGTAAGTAGGTTTGTTCCCACCAAATATCAGCTTCAGGTATGCACTTGCCCTACACATCCTTTGCTTTCCTCTAGGGTCTAGCTTTGCTTTTCCGTTCTACAAGTGAACTTTGCTGATGTATCATAAGGAATGTTAACCAAAACAGAACTAAGAACCTCTTTTCCTACTTTTATGAAGTATGGATTCAAACCCACACTGAAACATCCATTCCTCACCAAAAGGTGACTGGTGATTTGCGTCTCATCAATGTGAGCAAGAGCATGGCAGCTCTTTGCCTTTATCTTGGTGAAAGATGGGCTATGGAGCCCATCAGAATGTATGTGACCCATTCTCTCCCACTGCTTGCCCACAATCTGTCCCTAGCAGCTACTGAAAAAATGCAAGGAGACTTGTAATAGGAATTTATACAACAGTAACTGGAAGCTCCTTGTTCACTAAAGGAAGGAAACCACATTTGTGATACACACTGGGACAAAGTATAATGAGGGTAAGAAGACATATCCAGGTTCCCTCAGGACAGAAAACTGCTTATCCCCCTGAATCCTATTTGTATTCTCCACATATCACACAGAGCATCAGTTTAGAACACCACATTAGAATTTCAAACTGTCTCTGGCAGGGTGATGCCCCTTGTCTTGCAGGTCTGACAAAAGTGTCTGAACTGTCTTCTCAATCTACCCTGGCACACTCAGGCTAACTGAATTCATCATATTGTGATTGAGCACTGCTTTAAAATACAGATTTCTTGTTAAATTTTCCTGAGAAAACCTGTTCAAGTATGAAGATTTTGTCCAGAAATGCCACACAGGAGCTATCATTAAAAAAAAAAAAAAGCCACAAACCCCCGATGTGTCCTCTCTTTCCTCACCGTGTGGCACGCTACAATTTCCCACCTACTATAAACTTCTGATAGAGTTTCAAACACAGATATACCTTGATGTAGTTGCACTCAAGCCTTCTGAAAAAGTCCCAGGTCTAAGTGGAAAGAATATACTTTTAGGCGAAATATTCTTTCATGTAGGAGTCTGTGACATCCTAACTACCCTGTTACAGCTGATAAAACCACTGCAGGTCCTGACCCTTCAAAGTACGCCTATAGGTAACAAAACCTTTATACTCTTCCCACCTGGCTTTTCCACAAAAGTCTCAATGGAAAATCTAGGGGATAGAGTGATGATATTTTATTATATTGGTAGCAGGAACCAATGTGCAGTTCCTTACCTGCTGTTGTCCACTGTTTTAGGTTGGCCAACTGTTCGTTGAATCCAATTTATGAGTTTGTACTCAAGGAATCCATAAATGGGGAAGAATAAAGCAAATGCTTGGGAAAGCTAATCGCTCAGCTTGTGCTACTGCAATCAACCCGGCGTTCAGTAATCAACCTGACACATATTTCTTACAGGCTGCCTGATAATACTTAGCACACTTCAGACAAAACAGCTCTGTTCCCAGTCTTTTGTCTGTTGCATTCCAGAATTTTTATTTGTTTATTCTCTCCCTTTACCTTCTATGACAGGATAGAGAGGGCGAGCATACTTCTGGGAGCAAAGCCAGTAAGTAAAATACAAAAATCTGGAACTTAAAAAAAAAAAAAGCACATGATAGAAAGGTGGTTTCCCTTCAAAGATTTAACAATGTATTAAACAAGAGATGAGGCCTCAAAACAAAGGGTAGAGAAATTAAAACTGGCATAGAGAATGATGGTACATAAGCTCAGACTCCCCGAGTGATGGCCCATGGGTTTGGCCATTGCACTCCATAATCCGAAACTCTCATCCATTGCAAACAGAGGTAAATCACTCATTCCATCAGCAGGACAAATTGCCCAGCTTTCCCAGGAGGGGCTCTGCTTAGCGCAGTCCCTCTTTTCATCTGGTTTATCTCATAACTTGGCACACTGTTGTGCTCCTTGTTTAACTGAAAAGGCTTAGGAAAAAAACCCAACCCACTAACAGACGTTACTACACAGCACCAACTCGATACGGACACCATGTTCTCCAGCGTCTTTCCCCTCTTTATCTCTCAGTGTGATCCAATGGCTGTATGATCAACACTGGTGCATTTGATTGTCCATGGAAAAGACGACGAGCCCACCTCTCTGTTTCTGTGGAACAAAGTGATGTCCTACCTGCGCTGGCATGCTGCTTCGATGTGATCTCCCCTGGCACAACAAACCGGCAAGAGACAGGAGATGGTGATCAGTACACAGCCCAGCCAGAGGGATGAGCCCCTGCTCAGAGACTGCTTTTTAAACACGTGGTGACATGTGAGGGAGCAACCTACTCTCAAGATGAAAAACTGGGTGACAGAGGTTGTTTGGGGGAGAACTGTTATTAACTGCCGATAGGTGCGCAGTGTTCAACGGTTAAATAATAATGCTCAGAAATACAGAAGCAAACACTGCTAATTACAGGTTGCTCACACTGTTGACTCCTTGTTCACAGTGTTCTTTGACCATTTATTCCCTATGCTGTTGAAGACCTGGAACCTAATCCTCTTTTCACAGGGGGACACAACAGTTTTTTATCCAGTCAGAAGTTGGGTTGGCACACAGAAAGAGAGGCTGGCCAGGAATTTTAGTCTGGTTTGTACTGGTTCTGGGATAAGAAAAGTCTTCTGAACTTTTACTGAAGTCTTTTCTGGAGAACATACTTTCTCTCCTCCTTGCACAAACACGTGTACTTAGAAAAAGTGGCGACTTTGCTCTATGACAAGCTGTCCTCTCCTAGCCCATTACTTTGGGGGAGACAGTACGTATGATCCTTCTAGGCTCCGATGAACTCCACGAGCAAATCAGCCTTCCTTTCCTGAAGCAAGAAAGCAACTGTGTGATGAACAAGGTCACCCATTTCCTGGTCCACATATGGAGCCACGCTGCAGTATCTCGTGTTTCTCTACAGCTGCCAGAAGAGCACTCTTCTGAAGTGTGCATCCTCATTTGGCATGGCGCATAACCCTGATGCGCCCTTCCCCTTATACCCCATGAACAGGGATGCCCCGTTCCTTACTTGGGCCAGATAGAGTGTCCTGGAAAGCTCTGAACTGTAACGGAGACATTTGAAATATGCTGCATATTCCTAGTCCTCCCACAGACTTCTGCAGCTTTTAGCAGCATGAGTTTGCTCCTTTTTGTTCAGCTCTTACTTTTTAAAAAACAAAAACATATTCAAAAATTACAGTTGCCTTCTTTCTCAGTGTGGAGGGGTTGTTAATTTTTTTTTCCTATATAAGTTTAACATGCCTCAGTGGCTCCCTTTATTCAGCATTAGCGGCATTTGCTCCATAGGCATGTCAAACACTCAACATATTGTAAGTAAAATGATACCTCTTTAAGGATCAGGGATCTGGGTGTTAGTTCTGCATGGATCATGAAACAGGGTGCTCCTCCCAGGAAAGCACCAGCTACATTAAAATTTCCCACATTATAAAACTGTTCTTCACACTCCTTTCATAAAATGCTGCAGTATACAAAAGAAAAACAGTGACTTCTTTTGTACTTAAATCAGGTCTTGCAGTTTTGTGTCAAGTAGTTATCTTGTATCTAATTTATCACACAGCCCTGTTCCTTTTTAAGACAAGAAATTAAGACTGCTGTAGACAGGAGTCATGCATTGCTAGAATCAGGATAGCAGAAGTCTGTTTCTACCTGTTTCTGATAAAATATATTCCTTCTGTTGGTTTTACTCACATTTTCAGTTTCCCAGTAATTATACAGCCTTGATACCCCAATCACCAGCTGTTTAAGAAACACAAATATGGAAAAACAGGCTGTTGCCTAATTTTTGTTGTACAGATGCAGAATTATCTAACGGAGTCCTTATCATCTTCTGCAGCCTGGTTTTCTAGTTCTGAAGTAATGGTACTTCCATCCCTCTTTTCAGGGGACTGATTGACCCCTGGAAGAATAAAACTGCTCGGAGACTTACCTAGATGTGATCTGAATGCATCCATTTCATCTGTTTATTCCTTTTGTCTCATGTAATTCCTCTCCCCTGAGCTATTCTTGTCTTTTTTTGATTTAGGCTTTGGAAGCAATCTTTCTTCCTTTGCTTTAGTAGCCAATTCCCAGTAACATGACGATACAGCTGGGAGCAGGACAGGCCCAAGGATTCTGAGAAGGTTTAGCATCCTTGCTTTTTGTGGGATAGTCCATAAATGCAACTGACTTGCTTGCAGAATGGCAAATTATTAAGATCAAGAAGGTTGATGCTCTGCTTTAACGAGTCGAGAATGCCAAAGGATTTTTAAAAAGAGGTTATTTATGTACATATAATATATACTTAGGTCTTATTTATATTGCGGTAAAGGATCAGCTCTGAAGTCAGACATTCAACAAATAAGCAAAACTACAAATAAATCTCTGTCTCAGAGAAGTCAGCAAATGGGGCGGCATCAAGGAAAAGAGCTGGAAGAACAGGCAGAGAGGCGGCTTGCAGGAGGACACAGGAGCGAGAGCAGTCACTGCTCCATCAACACACAGTGTAACAGCTGAACCCTTTCAGCTTCTAAGGAGGCAACTGGTACTATGGGAAAACAGCACTATCAAAGGTGAATTTTGGCTGAAAATCCTAGATAAGGTAATGCTAAGTATAGCAATAGTATGCTAAGTAATTATACAGAGGAAAGGTTGGCAGCTGCTGCCTTACAGGAAACTAGTAGTTGAAAGCACGAAAGTCTCTTATGAGTTTAATCAGACCTTTTTCTTGTAGCTACCATGGAAACAAAGGATATACTGAGAATTCATTTCCTAATACATGGCCTGTAAATACTCTGAGTAGAGATAATTTGGTAGCTACAACTATTGGGAATGCAATCAGGACGTACTAAATAGGGTGAGACACAGTAAATGTGGTATCATCAGAAGAGATTACAGTTAGGCTTTGTCTTTTGATTGTCTTGGGCTGACAACACTGACTTAGATTCAGGCAGACACAGGACAAGTGATTTCATAAAAATTGCAGTGTTCATCCAACACAGTTCAGTCCTTGGAAAATCATCTCACCCCTGGGAATGTGAAAGTAAGTGAGTCCATATAATAACAGATCTTTGCTGTGGGTGACGCTATAATGCAGCAGTGTCAGAATGCTTTTGCAATCTCTCTGGGTAGTAAGATAGGAAAGTGCAACGTCCGAACATTGTGACACCTAATTTCGCTCCAGCTGCAAGCAGGTGTGCTATTAACTCTGAAATAAGGCATTCACAACAAACACAGGGAATACTCAACTGAATGCAAGAACATCTGCTCTAAGATGACACTCATTTATACAAGGGCCGTGGATGTTACCAACAGAAATAAACTGTTCCTTACATTTCAAAGAACAAATAAGTGTGGGGTTTTTTTCAGTTTTGGGGCTGTTTAAGCTATATATACTGGGTCTCTGGATTTACTGAGAAAGGGGACACATGGATATGCAAGGGAAAGTTCTGCTGACTTTTCATGAATTCTCAGCCAGATTTTGTTGACCTGAACAATTTTTGACAGTGAAAAGTCAGCATTTTAGAAAACATCTGCACTCCCACGAGCATGCGACTGCAAAAGGCCTGGCTCTTCTAAGATGTTGCAGCCAACAAACTCCACTGATGCAGGAGACTGCGCTCCGGGCACTCGGCACAGGGCTGTGCTGTGCCATCCTTCAGCCGCTGCCGAGTACCTCCGGGGCACCTGGTGCCCACCTCCTGGGGCACACATGAAGAAGCTAGAAGCGTTGTATGTTCTCAGGTGGCCAGAAAGCTTAACCCTAAAAAAGAAAAGCATGGCTGTCACTGCCCACTTTGGATGGCAGTGGTGATAACCCGTAATTCTGGGTGGGAGGAAGGTAAAAGCTAAGGCGCGGTTGGGAAAGTTGTACGGGCAGGTTGTGTGTACAGAGGTTATGTGATGGAAACAGAGGACACCAAAACAGAAGATTGAACTCTTTATGACACCATGGCTAGTTTTGCTGGAAGGCATACTTTTTGCTTTACTTTGGCTTCTTCAGATATTATAATAAAGATTTTAAAATGTTTTTCTCTAAACTCTGAGATTTAAAACTATATAACTCCACTCATAAGTGAAATAATAATAAAAAAACCCCCAGCATGCAGGCCTCCCACTAATAATTTCCATCCCTCCATTTATTTATTATCTCATTTGTAATGCAATCTGGAAGTCAGCTTCACATAGTGACTTCATCTCAGGCCCCCTTATTATGTGATCTGAAGTAAATCAACTTTCTATTTGTTTCTCTCTGGAGATCCTTGAGTAATTTTCCTCAGGAGTTCTGCAATTACCCTTACAAATTTTTCTGCTGGGTCAAAAGCAAGGATGTGGTCATATAAATTACATCTCTGCAGAAGTTTTTATTCAACCTCTGTTTTGCCCTGATTGAGTTGTAGCTTGAAATTGTATTTGTAAGTCAGCTAAATCAAATATGAGATTAATTAGGTGTGTCTACAGCCAGGTTAACTAATTCAGATCAACTCTTCTAAATGACCCTTGCTCACCTGAAGGTTTAACAAGTTCTTTGGTTTATGACAAGCCACCTTAACACTTATGTGCAGTCCCATTTTGACACATAGGACATTTGTCATATTTTTTCCTTCTCCTTATTCCTTGGAGAAATGAAAAATGATAAGGGTTCAATAAAAACGATTCCTCAAATCTTCCCATTCCATTTTTCCCTCTACCACGCACTACAACTCTTACACTCTCATAGTGTAATTATTTTTTTGTCAGTTCTGGCGAGATTGCAGAATGAGATCTTGAATGTCCTTTCAAAAACGCAAAATATAAGCTACCCATATATTTTAAAATCACCATGAGGTAAGCTGTAAACACGCAAAATGTCGGCAACCTTTGTTACAGTTCATACACACCCTTACCTCATGGTAAATGAGAATAAATACATCGTAAGGCACATACCGATGCTCCTAGAGCAGAACAGCTCAGCTACTTAGGGCCTGGTGCCAACTTCTCCTCTAGGATTTGGGTCTAAAGGGAATGTTTTTTCATTGCTAGCTCCCTTATTTCACATGTCCCTCAAACCTAGCCTGGGATCATTTGTTTTGACATTTAATGACTTCACGCTCAGTATAAGCTGTTCAGTCTTTTCCCTATCGAACCACAGTGTGGGAAAGGTGGCTCAGGAATTTGAGCTGGGAGAGTTGTAGTTAGGATGCGTTTGTTTTGGCAGTATCTCCAAAACTCTCCTGTATGAAGATGTCTTCTAAAAGAAGTGCTGAGTGTGCTTGGAAAATAAGCTGCTCTCTGCAGCGGTGGGATCTCTGGGGCAGGGGTTGGCAGCCCCCCAAGAATGGTGTACTAGACTGATTTTTTCGTTCTCATCTTCAGAAGTTACATGTGAAAAAAAATCAGCAAGCGTGAGTAGAAGTGAGGTGCTCCCCGCCGAGAGTCCAGGTACCACAGCCACCTTTCCAGCAGTACCCTTTCTCTATACTACCAGCTGGGAGATGCTGATTTCACCTACGGTATTTCTAAAAACACACCATTTCTCAGCTCCCAGCTCTATGCTCATCTACTGCTATGCCTTTTAAAATCTGTCCACATAGTTCATGTAACACATGTGCTCTCATTTGCTGGGCTTTCCTCTAGGACTCTGTGAACCCTTAGCCACAGAGGCAGTGCAATTTCACTTACACTACTACTTCCCACACCATTTCTGACATCTGGAAAACTTGCTTTTAGAGCTCACCGGTCTCATTTTTCTTAAGCCTTACACTTGCTCCAGGCAGTGCAGAGCACTGGTCATCTTCAAGACCTCTTAGAGAAACAAGGGATTCAATAAACTTGGCCCAACCCATCTGTCATATCCTCATCTCATCAGAGGAGAATTCTATGGCAGAAACCATAGAGCCAAGAGTCGTTATCTCATTCCTAACACATGCATGTCCATTTGAACATATTACACCCTATGATTTAATGTTGATTTTTTTCATTTTTGCTGGTGCATACTTTTTGTGCATTTACATAACCCTTGTTATTTTTTATAGACAGGCATGGAAACAGTAAAAGCTGGGGCCTGGCATGTGAGAAGGTGCTCTGGTTTCCAGCACGGGGATGGAAAACCTAAGCTTTTTGTTTTGGTGTAATCTAAAGGCCACAGTGGCGCCCCTTCAGAAAAATGAAGTGGCTAAGGACCTGACATTTCATGTTTCCATGTGTTGAACACCCAGCTGAGGAGGATAACATACTTGTTCTCTGGAGAGTGAAAATGGGTGCTGAAGGGCTCTGAAAGGAGAGCTGCTCTCTGAACCCCGCAGGCCATGAACAGCTGAGAAACACAG
Source organism: Falco biarmicus (assembly GCF_023638135.1). Classification (NCBI taxonomy): domain Eukaryota; kingdom Metazoa; phylum Chordata; class Aves; order Falconiformes; family Falconidae; genus Falco; species Falco biarmicus. Next base: position 50,990,260 of record NC_079291.1, on the reverse strand, counting down.
ATCTGGGGGAGATTTACCGTGACCAACAAAACAACTTCTGATCAGGAGGATCTGCCCAGTTCACCCATGGGGTGTTTCCTTAGAACTGCCACCGTCTCTGCGCTGCAGCCCCTCTGCCGCAGCCGAGCCCAGCAATGCCTCAGGCCCCCGCACGCCAGCCACAGTGAGGGGCCAAGCTCCCCCAGCAGTGATAGCTCAGGGCTTTGCGGTGGAGAGGTTACAGATCAGTATTTTAAGCACCAAATCAGTAAGATCATTCCTCCAAAAGCAAGACCGCCTACATGACGGTATTTTAAATAACGGCGGCAGAAGCTCCAGGTTTTCCTATGAGGGATTTCAATGTTAGCAGGAGCAGGATGTAGCCAGTGCCAACCAGCGAGCCAACAGGTCCCTAGTGACTGCATGAAGACATCAGGGTCAACATCCTCTGAAAATCTTAGGATTTGACTGGGTGAGTTCATTTAGACAGCATGATAAGACTGTGAAAGCTAAGCCATTCAGGTTACCGACCTCTTTACTCCACCACATAACTCCTGTCTCCTTATCTCAAGACACCATACCAAATCCATGGATTTGCAGCTTCCAAAACCTGAGAAACCTAGGTTCTAAACTGCACAAAGGAAACAAAGCTGTATGTCCAACTGCAGCTACATCTACATGACCACTATTAACTTGGTACTTAAGTCTGTGCTTGATTTTGCAGTCACACCGCTGGAGCCAGGTCAAGCCAGATGCTGACATCTATTCTGCACGCAGAAGCAGAAGTGCAAGCCAGTTCTCCTTTGACTGGGTTTTCTTGCCTGGAAAGCCACTGGCCAGAAAAGCCTCTTGGCAAAAGTTACTGATTCAGCGGACAGCAACATTTGGCTTCGGTGTCATCTTGAGCCCCCAGATAATGTTTTAGTACAGGCACCGGCACAGGAACGGCAGCTGCTCAGAGAAAAACATCGCCACGATCTACATTTGGCAAACCTTTCCAAATACTAAGTGAGTAAATGCCGAGAGGATTTTTATATTCAGTAGTAAACAAATAAAAAATGCTTTGAATTAGTATCAGCTAAACTAGCTGCCACATCTGTATAAAATCGTATAGCTTAACCCTGTACTGGTTCAGTTACTACACTTATAGCACTATCTGTTTCTTTAGACACCCAACAAATGATCAAAGCAGCTGACATTTTGAAATAAATATAGTGATTTCAGGATCCCTTCCTGTATAAAAAGAAGCAGCCAGGAAATTTTTTTAAACTCTTTTTTTAAAGAGTTAGGCTAAATTCCTAATGTAGGCTGAATTCTAAAATCAAATTACCTTAACACAAAACGTATCAGGAACATTTAAGAAAAAAAATAACTTCCATAAACTCAGAGTCAATTTTATTTAGAATATAAAAATCATAGAAACCAGGTTTTGAAAATTATAGTGCTGAAAAATTCTGCTACAACATTAATGAAATAATAATAATAAAAAAGACTGAAGTGAGAAAATAGGTAGGGATTTAAAATGTCACATTCTGACATTTTCCATAATATAAGAACATAAGTTGAAGGTGATATTAGTGGCAGCAACGATTTTGAGTCTCCAAAGAGAGTTCATTAAACAATCTTCGCTGACACCTAAATTTATGTAAAAAACAAAGGCATGGAAGGAGAGCTGGATGACTTTCAGGATGTTAGGCTTCCAATTAGGAAAACCTTACCAAGAAGAGACAGAAAAGGACTTTGATCAGAACTGGAATAGAGGATTTGCTTACAGATGTTAATTGAAATAAATTTTGCAAAAAAACTAAGGGAGGGAAGTATTTTCCTAGAAGTGAATTACTTACTGGTTAAAGACTGTGCATTCATCTTGTTTTGGGCCTTTTCCAAGAAGATGTGCCAAATATGATAACAAGCACTGAAAGCGGGTAACAGCTAGGATCTAATAATCACAATGTGATCAGAGCAGAGAGGCTGAGGTATTAAGCACAGCAAAACAACAAGCAAAACAAAGGCTTCTACCTGAGGCAAACCTGAACCTGAAGACGAGATAACCAAAAAGCAATCTGACTTGCAAGTTTGTAACCTGCAGTAATAGAGTATGAGCCAGGAGACCAAGAAAGAAATAGACTTCTGATCTCACAGGGGCAACGTATAGAAGGGGAGAATATAATTCAGGATAGGAACATTGCACTGTATCTTAGCAAAGCTCCTCTGCAACTACATTTGAAGAGATGATCTGATAACTTCTCAAAATTGAAATGGAAGTTTACTTTTACCTTCACTGAATTTTCTACACACTGGTTTCTTTTGAGTGAGTGAACATGCAGTAGCTGTTCAAACCAATTTGCTGGAGAGCATGGTGACTTGGTGAGGAGTCAGGCAATACAGCAATCAGGAATCAGGAATTCAAAGCCCTGCCATAAGCCCCCAAAATACTGTGAAGCTCTCCAGTTTTAACACCAAGGACATTTTCAGAGCAGCAGAGAGATCTGAATTTATAGACCTGACTCTCCTGAGACTCCTGCACTAGGAACAAGCAACCCTTTGCACTCAATTCCTTACTTTTCCTCTCAGCGACAAAGTTTGTGTCTTTAGTATTTTTACATATCATTACAACACTTTGCCCCATTCCTAAGGCAGGACCTTATGTACCATTTCTCTGAACAAACACCTTTCTTTTAAGGCAGCAGGCGGTGACTGAAACCAAGAGGCAGCGACACCAACTGAGAGCACTCCTGGGGTATCAGGAGAGGCACACAGGGAAGATGTGCACGATGTCTCCTTTTGCCTGTCGCCTGACTGACTCAGCATCTTAGTTTACAAATGGCAAGCACAGCTCAAGCAGATGACTTTCAGCACACGGCCAAATACCCATGTTTTTAGCAGAACTGCTCTGGAGAGTCACAGCTTGGAGCTTTCAGGACCATGGGTTGCACACCCACAAACTAGACAATTTCAGGAATAGTATTTTTACCTGTTTAAAAAGACTGGTTAGAAATCAGACAAATTTTTGTGTAATGTGGGAGAAGCTTCTAGGAGCTTATATATCAGTGAATTATTATGCAGATCCCACAACCATTATTCAGTGAAAAACTGGCAGCGTCTACGGTGTGAACCCAAGGTTTCTGAGGGGAGAGGGGAGTTTTTCAAATTTATCAGAATGCTCTGGACATACGTGAACTTTTCCTGCCAACACTTATAATTTCATTTCCCTTTAAATAGGACTGGCAAGCTCTTTGACTAATGAAATGAACCAGAGGTATGTTACAAAAAGTTTAATAAGGAGTTCTCTGTCATTTTCCAGTTGTGTCAGCACAATGAGTCTGACTGCGTCCAGCAAGATGCATCACTCAAATACACCCAGAACTTCCACAGCTGGCTCCTCAGCACCCTCCACACCCATCAGTCCCTGGCTCCTGACTCAGCTTGCAAGGGTCTCCCTGCCACAACGGCTGATGGGTTCTGCTGTCTACCGCTCCCTTATTCTGCAGCTGCAAAAGAGGCAGCAGCAGATAAAGCAGCTCATGGCTTCTGGCTGTCATCTAAGAGCGTTTGTACTGCAGCTGTCCTCCTAGCAGTTGGAACAACAGCTGGGCACACCTATCCTTCATCCAGTTAAGGTGTAGTACATGCAGTTTGTGCCTTCAAAGTTGAGAGCAAAGATGTTTCAGAGCTCACTTTTCCTTCAGTTATAAACAAATCACTTAACTTTGTGTTATATCTGGAAGCATCATGAAGAAACTTGGATCCCATTCATTTGGAAATGAGATTTTACCCTTTTGTTCAGCTCAGAAATTAATTTTATCTTCCCTTAATCAGTGCTTCTATTTAGGGTATAATGATGTTCCAAACTTGCTATACTTTAAATATTTTTCTTATGATATTCACCAAACTAGAATTGGTACAATAAAATCCATCTGTGCCACGGAACCAGAGATTGGTGGAGGTCAGCAGGAACCTCTAGAAATCATCCAGTCCAACTCCCTGCTCAAAGCAGGGTCACCTACAGCAGATTGCTTGGGGCCATGTCCAGTGGGGTTTTGAATATCTCCAAGCCCGGTTACACCACAACCTCTCTGGACAACCTGCGCCAGTGCTTAACTGCTCTTAAGGGTGAAAAGAGTTTTTTCTTATGCTTAAATGGAATTTTCCATACTTCAGTTTGTGCCTACTGTCTCTTGCCATGTCACTGAGCACTGCTGAGAAGAGTCTGGCTCCATCTTCTTTACTTCCCCCCATCAGGCACTTACACACTTTGATGAGACCCCCCTAAGCCTTCTCTTCAGGCTGCACAACCCCAGCTCTTGCAGCCTCTCCTCACGTATCAGAGGCTCCAGTCCTTCATCTTTGTGGTCTTTTGTTGGACTCACTCCAGTACGTCCATTTCTCTCTTGTACTGGAGAGCCCAGCACTGGACCCAGCACTCCAGGTGTGCATCACAGTGCTGAGCAGAGAGGAAGGATCACCTCCCTCGACCCGCTGTCAGCATTCCTCCTAGTGCAGCACAGGGGGCTGTGGCCTTCCTTGCCATAAGAGCACCTTGCTAGCTCACATTACAAACATGACCACCAGGACTTTTTCCAGCCGGTGGGCCCGCTGCCTGTCCGAGCGGAGGCGGTTATGCTTCCCCAGGCGCAGGCCTTTGCATTTCCCTTTGTCAAACTTCACTAGGTTCTTGTTTGCCCACTCTTCCAGCCTGTCCAGATACCTCTGAGTGGCAACCACTTCTCCCAGTTTGGTATCATCTGCAGATGTGTGGAGGGTGCACTTTTTCTCACCAGCAAGGTCACTGACGAAGCTGTTAGGTCAGTATTTACCCCTAGAGTACACCACTGGAGACTGTTACCCAGCTGGACTTTGTATGGCTGATCCTAACTCTGAGCTCAACACTTCAGCCAATTTTCAGTCCACCTCACTATCCACTTATCTAAAAAGTATTTCACCAGTTTGTCAATGAGGATGTTATGAGAGATGCTGTCAAAAGCCTTACTAAAGTCAAGGCATACAACATCCACTGCTCTTCCCTCAACCTTCAAGGTAGTCATCTCATTATAGAAAGCTATTAAGTTGATCAAGCATGGATTGACCAACCTAAAAAGGGGACTTCATAAATCTATGCTGACTACTCCCAATCACCTCTTTGTCCTTCATGTATTTAAAAAATACATGAAAATTTAATGGGAAAAAAAAAAAAGGATTATTTGCTCTACTACTTTCTCAGAGACTGAGGTGAGACTGACTGGCCTGTAGTCTCCCACATCCTACTTTGCCATTCTTGAAGACAGGAATGAATCTTGCTCTCTTCCAGTCCTCAGAAATCTCCCCTGATTGCCACAGCCTTTCAAAGAATTGAGAGTGGCCAGACAATGATGGTGGCCAATGCTGTATTCCATCATGTCCCATCGACCTCTACATGTTCAGTTTGTTCAAATGTTCCCTGTCCTGATCCTCCCTCATGAAGGGTAGGTTTTCATAGCTCAAGACTTTCCCACTGGTCTCAGGGGCCTTCAGTCCCTAACACAGATCTCACCACTAAAGACAAAAGGAAAGAAGACATTAAGTATCTTGTCACCAGGTCCCCTGCCCCATTCAGCAGTGGGCCCACATTTCCCCTAGTCTTCCTTTTGCAGCTGCTGTGCCTGCAGAAGCCCTTCTTGCTGCCCTTCACATTTGTTGCCAGATTCAATTCCAGATGTACCTCGGCTTTGTAACTCCACCCTTGCATGCTTGGACAGTGTCTCTGTATTTGTACAATGAATATTTCCCATGTGTAGCTACTACATTGAGTATACAACAACATTCTTTTTAAAAAAGCAATGAACAGAACTAACCATTTCAAATTTTCATTCCAGTTCCGTGGCCTTCAGTTTTACTTACCCGATCTATAGCGCTCATCCCGTGACCCTGAGGACCTGCGACGGTGATATCGAGAGGAAGAGGACGGAGTAACAGGAGTTCGACGTTCTTGTGGTAATGCCTGGTCCACCCCTGCATTAATCAAAAAAAACAACAAACAAACCAGCTCATTCTGATTGAATTCCAGAAGCTTATTAGTGAGGAGGAGCTCAGCCTACATTAGAAGTAGAAAATTAACATTCAGTGGCTAAACCATGTCATGTCCATAGTTACATGGTACGTGCCTCTGGTCAGCTTTTCTGGTGTGGTTATTTTCCTAGTTCTCTCTAAGACATTCGTTTTCCAGGATCATGGACTACATAAGAACAGGATACAGACAGTAAGCTTGGTGATGGATTTTTTTGTCCTAGACTGGTGACCTTTCATAAAGGAGTATTCTGGAAATATTTTAATGTGCTAATAATGGCAGACACCATTGCAATGGCTCTTGAAGCTTTCCTGCAAATTGGTTAAAAACAGTTCCTAAAAAGACTTAGCCCACGCATATTATCTAAATCCTTACGCGGTTGGGTGGTATCAGCTGGTGACAACACAATACTAACTTATGGAAACTAGACACCCTGTGGGAACTACCTTAATATCTATAGAAATTTTCAGCTACCAAGGGCCAGAAATTAAACAATAACTGCACCAAACCAGGCTGAAAACAGTAATCTGTTCCAGCAAAACAACTAAAGTAACTCAGCCTTATAATATATATATACCTGCAGCATCTCAGAATGCTGGGTCTAAACATCCAGTATTTAGGAGTCAAACCTTGTATGCATCCCTTTCTCATAGTGAATTTCCTGTTTTAAAAAAATAGGTATTTTCTTGAAGGCTCCTTAAATGACACTGTTAAAATGACTTAATTAAATGATTAATAATTAAGTATTCAAATGGATGACTAATAAATTGAAATTGGATTCAACAAAACAGAGGTTGGAAACATGTTCATATCTTTTTATTAAGACACAATGTAAAAACTCTCCACTACTATTTCTGAACTATTCAATGCCTGCTTATTGGAGAGGCATAAGACTATACATTCGTGGAAACAAGAATTTCCATGTAGAATACAGACCAAACAAAAATGCTACCTCTCAATTACGTTTCAATGGACTCTTTCAAAAGCAACTTTAAAAAATAATTAGCATTGTACACTTACTTCTTTGTGAAAACAAACTGAACTCACAATAGAGCTTCTCTCTTAAATCTCTGGACTATCAGCTATGTCCACTCTGCTTTGATTTTGTGGAGAAGTGGCTAGTCGGCTAAAAAACATACTTGGAGTAAAATCTCATTGGTGCATAAAAGACTGAATCCATAAATTTTCTTCTACTCAGACTGTGATTAATAATTCATACTCTTAAATCAAATAAAATGTCTTCATTTAACTGCTCTGTCTCCACACTATAGTACTGTGTAATTTCACTTGCCCTCAAGCCTTTATATTCTTTAAGGCAGGAGAACCTAACTGCTGAATCATTGATATCATCAGAAGAAATACGTTCTCCTCATTTGTATATTTAGAGTTTTTCTTTCTTTATTGGGTCACTCTGAGAACCAGCAATGCAAAGTTAAAAATAAAATTAATTTTGACCAAAAATTTTCAAAGAACGTTTCGGTCTGTACGAGATGCTAATTCATCTCAGTCCCTATCCATATTGTCAGGAAGTAAATACTTTCTGGAAATGACATGCATTTTCAAAAATCCTAAAAAAAAACACCACCCCAAAATCATGCACCTAAAATTGCTGCCGTGTGACAGAGGTTTTGTGAAGAAAGCAGTGTCACAACTTCCCATGGCAAATGACTTGTGCAGAGCAACGGCGTGTGGAGAGCAAACAAAAATAATTGAGGTGCTGCTGCTGAAGTACAACATCATGACGATACAGGAAAAGGGGATTAAAAGCATCTTTCCAACAACAAAACCACATGCAATAGGCTTTAGAAATACTAACGGGAAATGGAATTGTGAGGAAAATCATCAGTTTCAGAGGTGCACAGCTGCGGTGGGAGACCTTTCAGGTAGACCTGAAAGCCGTTGGGCAACATGCATTCCAGTCTGTGGTGTCCTTCTGCTGGCCATGTGGCTAGGAGACACCTCAGGTGTCTCAGTCTCTTCTGCAGCTGCGGGGGCACCGCACAAAGCTCCTTTTCAAAATGTAAAAAAGGCAGTGCTTGTAAGGTAACCTCAAACACTGACCCCATCGTTGCAGAGGACAGCAGGACAGCCAGCTGGCCAGGCAGTGCTGCTGCCCAGGATGGTCCCCAACACTGCAAAAGGCTCGTCCCTCCTCTGCTTCACTACAGAGATTATGCTGCTACTTGCTCTTACTGCAGGTAACAGGAATCTCTCATCTAATCTTAAAACTGAGACACTTCAACTAGTTTACCTCCCTCCTACTTTGTATCTGTGTGTTTGTTCTTTTTAAGGAAGCCTGTTCTGACACAACAGCTAACACGGAGTTCCTGCATACAGTTCGGAAAGACACAGCCCCAGCACCCTGCACTAGCAGTCATTTAAGGCTATAGCAAACTCAAGGACAGTATCAAACACTCTGCTTTTATGAGGCCTGGGGATCATTTGATGGCTTTACTTCACACTTTCCCGTAAATATGAAAACAGCGAATAAACCTCTACCCAGGTATGAAGCAGGAGATGTGAACTTGGCTGCTGACAGCACTTGATCTACACGAGGAAGTCAGTTCGGCACTAAAACACAGAGGAAAAGCTCTCCATCAGCAATGTGTGGGGAGAGCTCTCTTTGCACTAAGTTCCGTCAAAGTGAGAAAACACAAGGCATCGCCCCGCTTCGGAGAGACAGTAAGAAACCTGGTGATAGTTCCTCACTGAAGGGGCCAAGGCAGGAATTAGCTGGCACCGCCTGGACTCAAGCCTTCGCTTCCCGTGCACCTGCTCCCTCGCACAGCACCGACAACGGTGTGAGACAAAGTACACAATAGCGAGAACCTACACCCTGCCATTCCTAAGCGATAGGTAGGAGTAAAAGCCATACAGACTAATGAATACCATGAAATCAGTGAAGTGGTGCCATAAATAGCAAAGTGGTGTTAACAGCAGAATTGTTCACCTCCATGAAGGCTCTAGCAATATAGTGCAGTAACAAGCATCCCTTTTAACAAGCATCCTTTTTTTTTTTTTTTTTTCACTTCTACTTCTGAACATAACTAAACCCAAAAAATTGATAGCTTTCACAGCCAGCACATGGGGTCCATGAGTTAAGTGCTAATGCTTGTTCAAGTGCAGCTTCGCCCAGATGCATTTGTGAATCAGTGAAAGTGGTGGCATAATGGGCTTTGAGAATTCATACTTCGATCAATTCCTAAATTTAAGGAGGCAGCAGAGCAATGAAATGAATGGCTTTCATAAAAGAAAGGACAGTGTTACGCCAGTGCCCTGTCCACAGACACAATCACAGTCACTGTCAAACCGGCATCATTCTTAGTAACGCCACAGCCTACCCCAGTCTTGCAGCTAAAGCAGGACTTTAAAAAGTAAGCATAATTAGCGCTAAAGATTGACTCCTACAAGTCATGAAGAATTTTAGCAAAATATATACACCTGGAACACAGTTATTTTATACAAAAGGCTGAGAAATAGGTGCTTTATGCTCATCACGTTACACAAGCACTACCAGGTGCACTGGAGCAAACAGCCACGTTCTTAATACAAGCATTAGTTCATTTATCTAATGCTGCTAATGTGGGATTCAGCCTGCAGATCAAGACACCTATATTTAGGTGTCTACAAGAAGGTGCTTAAGCTAAGCTCCTGCTATGAAAAACAGAGACCTAGGCCAGGGCTCAGGAGTCTAAACAGAGGTGTCCAGTGTCTTTTGAGATGCTGTGCGCTAGGATACCTGGCTTGAGCAGAATGGCATATGTCCCCTTTAAGACCTCTTTTATATACGCTCGCTCTGTCCAGATGTCTCCAGTACCATAGTAAATCCTGAACAGTATTAGATACCCATCTTCAGGTAACTCCATGAGCCCAGTGAAGCCTTGAAAGCCACGCAGGTGGTCAGTGGTGGTATCTGCTTTGGAATAAGCTGAAAAGCTGTCTGGGTTTCATCAACTGAATTAACTGTGTCTCTTACCAGGTTCACAGACGGACAACTTAATGCAGATACATGAATCTACAAATCCCAATCGGCAAACTGGATTCTGCCTTGACTGTATTTAGCTAAAAATGTAAAAGCCTCCGTAAAGCTATTTAAGCAATACCACAGCAAGCTCTATGGTTGTATTTTTAAGTGCATGGAAAGCACAAAACTGTCAGCTGGAAGCAGGCTCCACCTCCTTTTTTTCTTTCTTTTTTTTTTTTTTTCCCTTCACCTCTTTGTTCCCCCTTTATTACTTCTTCTTGTAGCTAAATTGCAGTGCTCTGTGCTGATAACTGGCAATAGCTGCATTGCCCTCTCCAACAGAGGACAATCGTTCCCTTAATGACAGCTGACAAGTTGCTTTTGATGTGTCTCTTATTCCTATGTTTGTGTCAAATTTTTCAATCTAAAAATACTTAAAAGCTGAAACGTCTAATTGACGAGAAATAGAAGACATTCTTAGACACTGGTTACATCTATTGTTCTAAAACTATCTTATGAAGTGTGTGCCCCCAGGAGAGAGCTGTAGGGTAAATCCAGCAGCTCCAGGACTAGTGGGAAGGAAGGCAAACAGTGTTTGAGTGCACTTTTAAGAAACAGTATTTACCTTCCTTTCGAAGTTATTTCCTGAGCTTCTATGCAATGGCTGGTGGCTCAGCTTTTAAAAGCAAAGTCAGGTGATAACATACTGTATTTTGTAAACAGGATAAATGTCACACCATCCCCATGGAACTTTCATTTCACTCTTCCCATCAAATGTGTATCTAAGTAATGAATTTAATGGATAAGCCAAAGGAGATTTAAAATGTGATACTCCTACCCAAAGATATCCAGGAAAGTAGAGCCACTTTATGCCAGACAAATCTGAGGAAAATGGAATTTCTGATTAGATATGTTTAATTAACCACCTTTTCTTCACAGGTGTGCTTTCACACTTCCTCCTGCACTTGGGTCTGATTTCAAACAATGCACATACTTCAAACCGATCTTCTTCTTTGCTGATTACAATCTCGATCTTGCCTTCCAGCATTTCCTTACAAGCTTTAGCTATCTTGGGCTTCTTTTTTCTCTCCATTATCTCAGTGATGGCGGAGATCACATTACAGCTCCAGTTCACATGCAATGTTTGATTTCCATTTTTATCTAGATAGTCCCACAGCTTCAGTGTACCATTTGAAGATTCTTTTAAAAGAGTATGTAGGAAAAGGCTACCTACCCCCATAGCACATTCACCAATGTGTTGGTCAACTTACACTGCAGAGAAATTTGGGCAGTACTGTGAATTCCAGCAGTTTCTCATTTTGACAGCAGGACCCAGTTCTTCACATGCCTCCACTGGCTTCACCTCCTCTGCTCCATCACAGGCAAGCTTTATTCCAAGGCATATTTCCTTTCTACCCTCTACCACTCACCTCTGACTGAGCCATCTTTTCTCACCCCTTTGCCAGATTTTTAGAATGACATCTTCATGTTTCCTCCTATGCCCTTATGTTTCACAGATGGTCTCCATGAACATCAACAGATATTTCATAGAAATTCTTCAAATCCTTTGAAAAACACCCCGACTCCAATGTGTGTTAAAAATATCCTCTCCCAAAAAAAAAATCACGCTGAGTGCTGAAACCACTACCTACATTACAAACTGATTTCATTGTGTACTCATTTCTTTCTTTACACCTGCTTTTTTGCCTTACTGTTAGGGTGTAAAGTCTTTGAGGGAAGGTATTTTTTGCTGTGTTTGAACAAGATTTAATATTTTGAGGTTTTACAGCAGGATAGGAAACAGAGGTGCCATCATAAAACAAAGAATGCATAAAACTGGGCTCTCAGTCAGCATGGCAAAAGCAAAGATGTAACCATCATACTTTAAGTGATGGCATCAAGGGGTAGTTTCTCAGATGCTTTCAGAACCTAGGCTCTGCAAGGCATCCACCAATTCAAACCAAAACTCTTTTTTTAAAAATAAGACTTACTAAGCATTCGTCCATGTGCCATAGTTTCTCATCTGCGAAACATCTGTCACACTGTCTTCAGAAATGTGTCCATGAGTTGTGCGAAGCATATGCCTTCCACAGAGACCCATGTTCTCAACAACACATATATGCTTTGAAATGCCCCATCGTGGTTATCCCTTGATAAGATCTTTAAGAATTAGGAAACCAGATGTGATAGGAATACTCAGTATTATTAATAAAGTGAATACATGAGGGGTTTTTTTCAATTCCAGAATCAAGCTTTGTTTAAACATTTCCTTGCAAACTTTGCAATCCAAATAATGTTGCAATCCAAATGATGTCTGTGGAAGAGAAAATGAAATTGTAATCACCAGGTTTACTTTGACTGCCCAAAGGGCTAGCAGCAGGAACAGCTGAAAGCAAATGTATGCACGCATACACACAGAAAAGTATGCAAATGTATGCACACATTACATATATATAAATATATGTGTCTTGTTAATAACAGAGGTTATGAAAATCGGCTCCTGCAATTCTACAGAAAATTACTTCTTCATACGGTAAAGGGATCTTCTGTGCAAATGTATTATCTTCTCTGCACTGCATAGCCTGAAATCTCCCCGTGCTTGTGCTGTCGGGGCTCCAGCAGCAGGAGATGCAGTGATCTGTCTCTAGGCCTGTGAAAGCAGCAGCAGGTGCCTTTTAAACACTGCGTCTCACAGGTTTATTAGCCATAATAAATAAAGCACTGGTGACTGGTCTACATGGTTACACTACAAATAGAGCTACACTGGTGGTACCAATGATGGGAAATTACAGAAAGTAATCTAGTGTAGACACAGCACTTGATTAAGAGAGAATGAACCTCCCATGTCTAAGCTGTTAGAAGCAAAGCTTAATTGATAACAACATTGTCTCTGTTCTGTGATTATTCAATCACATTTCCTGGCAAAAGTCTGGAAGCAAACTGGGCAAAAACACAGCTTATGGGGGATGCAGGTAATTTAGTTATTTTTTCATCTAGGGAGGGTTTCTCTTAACAGTGTGCATGCAGCTGTCCACATGTTATCTTACCCAGAACTGACTGATCTAATCAAGACAATCTTCAGAAAGATATTTGCAAATAAAAGCCCGTTTAAGTGGTTATTCTTGCAGCTCTTGGCTGTCATGGCTCCTCTACAGAGGCAGTAAGAGAAAGGTCACAGCACAAGAGAGAGTGGGATACATGTGCAGATATAAAGTCCAGAATCACTATTATTTTTAGATATCTGACATACGAGTAAACTGAGAAAAGAAAACCTACTCGGCACACAGAACATCTCCAGCTACAAACTGAGATCCTGAGAAGGCATTCTGAGGAAACAAAGCTGTACCTTTTCTCCCTAAGTTAAAGCAGGTGGGGATTTAATGAGAAAGAAAAAGGGGGCTCCCCTTATCCTTTCTCCCATTAACACTGCCAAACACAGCATATCCGTTCCGGATTTCTGGATGTTCAACAGCCTGAACGGAACAGTACAAATGTCCTTTGCATATGTGCAGTCTGTGCAGCATCTGGATGTGACAGGCCTATTGTGCATTCACTGCAGAGTCAACCTGCAGATGTGCAGCCGATCCAGCATGTCCCCTGTGTGTCACACTTGCTGCACGTTTGCTGTACTCTCTGGGATTGTCCTGTCCAAAACAGGGAGCCTACGAGTGAACTCACATCACCTGGCAGAGTATCAGCCGCGTCGTTGCCCAGCTTCACCTTTCATTAACCCCATTACTGAAAAGTAACAGCTCTCCCTTTCTAAAATGACAGCATCCCAGTGAGCACAACAAAATGACCATGTATGTATGCACGTTTATATACATATATAGCCAACCCTTCTACTGCCTACATTTAGCACTTAAGTGATTTTATATCATTAATTCTGTTAAACCTGAAATTGCAATTTAATCATTCCCATTTTGCAAAAATCTTAGGCAGAGGAAGTTAATCATGTCAGATTGAGAGAACCTGACTTAGAGCCAGTCCCGTGTAAGAGGAGAAATACAAACACCACAGTCAGAATCCAATACAGATCTCTCCCATAGTATTACATCAAATTGGTTTGAAAATGAGTGGGGAAGGTTTCTCAAAGGGAACATCTTTTTACAGGTATGTCTTGTCCTGACAGAACTGCAGATCTTATCTTCCCTCTAGCCATTTCTTATACCATGTCTGGACTGCCTTGTGGGAGCGTGGATAAGCACACAGGCAAGAGTGTGATATCGTCCATGTGTCAACATGGCTGGCAAGAGAAAATCTGGGGTCTTGAGGGGCTGTGAATCCTCTGCAGCCTTGCTACAAACCCAGGGAGTAGGAGCAGGCTGCTGGCCACCAGCCTCTGGCCACCCCCAGCAGGCAGGACGGGTATCTGCTGAGGGGCACAGCTATGCAGGCAGGGCTGGGCTCACACCTTGCCAGTCCACACTGCAGACACGTGGCCCTGCGGAATGTTCTTGCTCCAGCCTGCTCTACCATCCTGATGCTTGTTTCTAAAAGTCAGCCTGCTTCAGAATGGTTTGGATGTGAATGGAGCTCAGGCAGGAATCTCTACTTGAAAATAGCATGGAATTAGGGGTGCTTAGTTTTATAGCTTCCTCCAGATTCTGGTAGGCTCGGATCTTTCCAGAGCCCTGTAAAAAGGCAGTGCCAAAAAGGGAATTAGAAACACATGCCTTCCTCTGTTTTGCCAGTTATTGTTTGAAACCTCCTCTGACGCATCCACCGTATGGAAGCTAGAGAGATGTTAACATTCAAATGACAGTAAGAAGGACCGTTCCTTCTCCCCTCCCATCACTGCACTCCTGGGCACACAGAATTCGGTAACGGCCTTCCAGATGTTCTCCTTGGGTTGTCCTGATTTGTCCCTGGCAGCTCCTGGTCTATCATATTGATGTAGGTGTCTACCAGAGGCTTCCAGATGAGGCACGGTTACAGACAGATATGGACTGGAAAAGATACATTCATTGTGCTCACCAAACCGAAAATAAAAGAGAGGCCGGTTTCCTGCTGTGCTGGCTGCTCTCTCTCTAGCGGCCGCTTCCCGGATGTCACAGACACCAATGTTGGCAGTGCGGAGCACTCTTCTGGCAGCTCCTTCACTGTGTTGCAGTCTACACCGTACCGCGGCAGCTCCATTCGCTGCTGTAACAAGTTGAAAAAAACTAATTAATTCAAGTTTAGTTTTTTTACATTTGTTACAGCAACGAATGGAGCTGCTGCCCCCATGCAGTAGAGCACACACGCACACGCACACACAGACACCACAGGACACTCACGGAGCCAATGCGGGTCAATGTTCCACTCTGCCAACATGGGCGTTAGTAATGTTAGCAAAGGTGCAGCGAGGGCTGGATGTCCCAACAGAGGGGAACTGCCTTTGGATTTCCTTTAGTTTGTTGAACACCATCACAGAATGCAAATCCCTGCCCTTCCCCAACGCCTCCAATCCCAGCAAAAGCACAGTGTCCATTTCCGTACCGTTTTAAAATACCTCCAAAACATCTACTCCCTTTTAACAGCAAGATCCAAGACCAGCAGAGCTTATAAATTCTTGCAGTTCCCCAGCAAAACAAATTACAACAAAAGTCCAAATGACTAATTGGTCATGTATGTGGTTGTTCAGATATCAACAGAGGCTTACAAAAGGCAGCATCTGTTTTGTTATCCTATTTGTTCTTGGAAAGGATTCACCTCCCCCAACCCCATGAGCAGGGACCTCAAGCCATTCAGATCAGTAAAGTCTTAGAAGGAGAATATCAAATTGAACTGTTTCAAGTTCTGTCCAAAAGGTAACACAACAAAACAAACAAAAAGTACAAAGACAGCAAAGACCCAAGCACAAATAATATCAGTTTCTGGAGGAAAACACTTCAATACAGAAGAAGCAGTGTCTTCCACTATAATAAAATAATTAATTTAGCCATCAGCTACATGATTGAGCTTGATGTTTGTACAAGAAAACAGTGGACAATATTTCAGTACTTTTCCTCTTCATCCTATTATAATCTTCCTTCACTCATCCATATCCCACATTATTAGTGCAGGATTTTCTGGGAAGTGGCAGAGCAGAAAATGTTCACTTCGTCCTATCTTTAAAACAGACCTAAACCAGCTGCATCTTCAATCATGACCTCTTCAAATTACTGAATGGACCCCACTATCGGACTGAGTTACAGAGATGCCTCTGCTTCTCTTTACACCGGAGAACTTTAATATCACTACAGAGACCTTGAAAGATAAACCTCAGAGGGTTCTTCACCTTCTTCCTTTCATCATTACATGCATGATGAATCCTCAGCAGTTTCAGCCATGGAAACAGCTTGACCAGAAGACTATGAGCTTTCTGGGGAAAAAGCTGTATTTTCTTGTGTGAAGGAAAAAAAGGCACAACTGATAGTATAAACAAATACCAGCACCAACTGCACCGCTGTGTTGAGAATTACTGTGAGGCAACAGTCACTCCATAACTCAGTAAACCTAAGTAGGTCTCATGAGAACATACTGTGAAGATATTGTATGTCTGATAGTCTGGTCAGACCAAAAAACACCCAGAAATTTAATAACGGCACCTCTGGTATTCTAATTCTATTGATTTGATTTGTTTCATTCTCTAGTGGCTCCCAATGGTTAGGAAATGTCACAGACACCCTCAAATCAGGCTGGATCACTTCAGAAAACAGATGTGTCTGTAACACTGATCTCTTTTGTGGAGTTCCCACCAGCGGAGCAGACCAAGTGAAATCCAAAGGCACAAAAATACCATTCTGCTATGGAGCTAGCTAATATATGTACACCTGCAGAAGAGAGAACAAGGCAGTGCCTCCACACATGAGCAGTTTAAATAGAAAACCATCAACTCCACCCTAAAAGCATGATTTTGTAAAAGGAGGAGGAAACTGGTTCCCAGGCCTGCAACAAAAACGGGACTCAGAGGAAAACTGAGGCCAACACCAATACCTGCAAATACATATTCAACTTCACGATCCAGTACCTCAGAAGAGTGAAAGAACTCTGAAAAGTTCTTATAAATATTTATGAAAAAATTTCAATGAAGCGATACATTATTAAACTCCGTTTGAAGATATTTTTATACCTTTTGGCCGAGTGCATGCAACCCATCCCTCAACACTGAGACCAAGTACGTATAAAGGATTGGTTGCCCACATGTTACGGGACAAGCTGAACTCTAGGGATGCTGCTGGTCTCTCTAGCATCTTCAGAAGGCAGACCTGGACAGAAAACCCAGAGATGTTGGAAGGTATCAAGCTCTGAAGTTCTCTTCCACTCTTGTGTATGCCTCTGTTCAGAAAGCTTTACTTGGCTGAGGTCTTAATGAGTTAGGACATTATGTTTTCACCTGTATTTTTGGACTGCTTCTAACAAACAATGCCTCTCTAACAAGCCTTGGCTGACTTTATTATCCAGACATGACTGCCAAACCCACAGCAACGTATGTAAAAAATGTACGCACACATCAAAGCAGACATATATATATATAAATACACATAAAATGGATGGAATAAGCTTTTTCTGCATAAAATAGCTTTGTTTCTGCCACATATATTTCTTCAGAGATGCAGATTTTTATGGTGGCAACTATCAGTACACTTGACATCTTCATATATTGAAAGCATAGATACACGTACCGGGAGGCTGTGGCAGGTAGGCCCCAATTAATTTTGATCTCTTCTTTTCATATCCCTTCTGTGTGATGTCACCTGCCAAGAAAAGAAAATGAAAATCAATAAGACGTGGATAAAAACAGTATCTAGCTGTTTAATGGCAGCACCATCAGCTTAGCCACCACTGCACTGTTTGTCTGTCTTGACAATTATAATGAACAAATGAAAAGCACAATATGATAATTCCTCCCAGAAAGAACTCATCTACGCCAGAGCCATTCTGACAAGTAAATACCCAGCCTTGATTAATTCCAGCACTGGAGTCCAGTGGCACAGAGTTTTAAAACCATTTTGATATGCTGTTACACAAGCTTTCAAAAGCTACAATGACCTTCATTAGGTTAATAAACAATGGATTACACAGAGTGCGGGGGCCTGTGGTGGCTGGCAAAACACATCACTGATTAGCATTTTCTATCATTAATGGGATTTTTCTAATAAAGCATGTAAGGCACAAAAGACTTGAAACTGCTGCTATATCATTTCTGCAATATAAATGTTTTAGCTGATTTCTAAACAGTACTGAGAGGAACAAAACCAAACCAAAACAAATCTATCACAGATCTGCTAGAAAATAGTACCATACAGACTCTTTGTCTGACTTGGCAATTAGATCTCCAAAAAAATTTTGGAGACAAATGTCTGAATTTCTTAAGTTCAATAATACATTACCCTTCACTGTGTCTGCAATTTCCTCAGGTAAGTTTCTTTTAATGTAAAGATTAAAAAATACTTTTCTGTAAAAGCTTCCTAAAAAAAAGTGGTGGATAATTAGATATGTTAAAAAAACCATATAACTTCAGTCTTATTAGAGTTCAGGAGAGGTTTAGCACCAAAACTGGGATACAGTCCTGGCTCTGGAGCTTTAGAGCTACCTTTAATAGTTCAAATAGTTCTTCAAGTATAATTCAAGTATCCAGATTCTTCTTTCCAAATACGTGAACACGTGTGCACACACATAAAAGTATGTATTAAATTCAAGACAAGCTGCTTGGGATGCTAAAAAGAGAGATGGGGTTGACAATTATAAGATCTTTGAAGTAACACTGTACTCCCTGCCCTTTCAATAAGCGTATCTGCTACTGTGAGACTCAATCACGCTGTTATCGCTCAGCTGCAACGCTGGACTTGTGTTTGTAAAACGTTGAGGGCTTAGGAGGGCAGAAACCACAAAAAGAAGGGGAGCTTTGGCAGTAATGTCCTGCTAGACACAGTAATGCATTCCACCCCTGCGTTCAACCTTCACCTAAAGAGACCATTTGCCAAGAGAATGACATCCTCATTTCAATCCCAGCCGCTTGGGTAAACGGATGCTAAATTAGCACCAACGTACAGATAGAGCTTCCTGTGGGCTTGTCTGAAATCAGTAATTACATTAAAATGTCTTCCAATGTTCCTCGATGAAAGACCTTTTCTTGGGGATGGTTCCAATAAGCAATAAGGAGGCAAAATTCTCCAAGCCTCTCTGCCAGTGTCCTGAGCCAACCCCTCACCCTTGGTTGAAAACAGTGCTTAAAATAACACCTATCCTCTTCACTACCATATCTCAAACTGCTCAACAAAAGAAGTCCACTAAAATATCTGTGTTTTTAAATGATGGAAGTGAGAGTGAAGCACTGCAAGTGATAACTGTCCCATATTTACCCAGGAAAGAAGTGGCAGACTTGGCAAGAAGACCTAAACCTTTAAAGTTCAAACCCAGTGACTCCTGCAGCACATTTATTCCCATTTTAAATACTTCTGGCATGTGTTCAAACTAGTGAAACTCTCCATTGTAATCACCACCTTCTCACAAACCAGACAGTAACTATAGATACCATTTCATTAAAATGTTTTAATGAAAAATGTGTTTACTTCTATTTGAAAATTGTAAAATATGGACAAAATGATCTTTAAAAGTTTTGCTAAAGAAATTACCACTGATTTCCTGTGTTCCTCAATACCAAATTCTTAGGTATTCCAGACGTATCTCAATTCGAGTAAAAATTTGGTTTTCTTATTTTATTATTGCTCTTTAATGAGAACAGAGATGTCCTATGGAGAACCACAGCTCCATGGTGGTACACGCAAGTTGGTAATGCCATTTTAAATAAGAAACTGTTATTAAGAACAGGTGCTTAACTACCGGCTCCTCTTCCACACACATGGTAGTACATACACATGGCAATCGGTGTCTCAAGCTATACATTCTAGACATTGTTCGTGCAGCCTGAATCCATTCGTGCAATATAAGATTTGTCCACTACTTTCTAAACCTATATTGTCCTTAATGGGAAGAAATGCAGAGAACAAGCAATTTCTTTGGCACCGAAGTGGGAAAGATAAATATCAAGTGTTCTCTCTTGTCAATACTAAGTTTTCATTCAAGTTGGTATCCAAACTTACTTTTTTGAAGTTCACCACATAAAGGAATTATTCTGAGAAGAAACAATGGTGACTTCTTCCTCAGACCACTGTCTCCACCAAAAAAATCACCAAAAAAATGATTCTTTGAGACAATTTAATATCCAATTATTTCTACTCCCAGGAGCAAGCAGCCAATTCATTTAGAATTAACACTAATCTTTCTATAATCATGTCCATCATTGCCCTGGTAACCAAATCTAAAAAAAGCCATGTAAAAGAAAAATAGAAAATCACCAGATTTTCATTGTAGTATCACTGTTACCATTCTGAGGTGGAAGGAAGACGACTGCATCATGTAGTCTGGGAAAGTACTATGTTTTATTGATCAGGATTAATGGTATTTGTACCAATTTGTATTTTTTCAGGTAGATTGACTTCAGGATACCAACAGTAACTGATTAACCATTAAAATATTAGTACAACATACCATACGCAAAACTATTGCATTTCAAAGCTCTGTTGAACTCATTGTGTAAGCTCCTACTATACAATTAACACAGCTCACCAAAAGTTAACTGAGCTTAAACTCTGCCTTTATCATAAATTACCATTCACTCACTTTTCTAAACACAATATTAAGACCTTTGGTCTATGTCCTTCATTCCTTTGCAAACTAATGCAATAATTTTAGAAGTATCATCTGAGGAAAAAAAAAACCTCTTCAGCTGTCAGTGCAGCTAGATCATGTTCATCTACAGTACAATATTGAATTTGGGCTTGGCATTTTGGAGAATATCAACAGGATTACAAGAACTACACTTCCTTGCAATGAAAACAGAGGATTTATGCTACAATTCTGTTTTTCATTAACACTTCTTCTCCTAAAAAGCCAGCAGACTCTCGGGACGCTGCATGCATTCAGAGTCCACCTCTAAAGACAGGAGGGAAAAGGGTCTCATCCACAACATCCTTTGAGCAGACAGTACATGCTGGGTTTTCCATTTATTACATGAACAAAACGCTCAAAGCCCCTGCAAATTTAGACCTCCTCGTTGCATCCTTCTCTAGCTTTCCTCTGATGGCTCCTTTGCCTGCTTCTGTGTGGTATCTCTGAGCCCGGTGGTGATGCTGCACAGCCCAGGTCCGGGAGAGACGCCGCTGTGAGCAGAGGACAAGGCTGGCAGTGGGTTCAAGGGAAAAGGCCAGGCCACGGACTGAGGTGAAGAAAAGACTCCAGCACCAGGGATACGCAGGAGCAGGCGGCTGCAGGGAGCTTTGGGGATGGGTCTCCCTGGGACAAGGCACCATGACATAATGCTGGGCAGCCAAAAGGTGGCACCTCCATTCAGCAGCTCCCTGCAGCCCTCTGCTCTGCCCGCCTGGCTCCTTCCTTGGCTCTGGCCCCAGCCCCTGGCCCTGGCTCTGCTCCCAAGCACTCTGCCCTGCTCCGCTACTGCTCAGCTTCATCCCACAGCTGGTCCCCAGGCCCTCCTCCTCCTCACTCCCCTCCCCCCAGCTGCACACTCACTTCACTGCACCCAAGGACCGCAGCCTTCCATCTGCACCAGCGCTCTCCAGTTTTGTTTTTTTTTTTTCCTCTGGACACGTCGTTCTTCTCCGCCTCGCCTCCACTAGGGATCTGATGGGTTCCCACCCTCGGAGGGCCACAGACGTGCACTCTGGAGGGTACTGTGCCGGAGGGTCAGCGGGGAGAGCAGAGCACAAGCCCTGGACCCTGAACTCACCAACAATGAGCAGATTTCACCCTGATATTTCCCCCATCTATATTTCAACTTGACTGTCAAGGACTGCTCTGTAACAGGCAGGCAGTACAACAAGCCTCCTTCCACAAGACCAAGTTCATTTCTTATTTCTGCTCTTCCTGAGACTCTGCAGGCACAGGAGGGAAAAATGCCCCTTCTGCAAGGGAAGGGACAGGACAAACGGAAGCCCATCCAACCCTCCAAGGAAGAAGGCTGCCCAGAAGAGCAGAGTATGTAACCAGCGCTCTGTCACTCTGTAATCCTACTGCCATCTCTCTTTATTTGTGATTTGTGCCCCTGTTTCTGCAACTTGCCAAGTTGCAGATGGCAATGCTCTCCTACAATCAGCACTCACAAACAAGTATTTTGTAGCTATATTTAGCAAAGCAGCTCTGTGGTGCGAGTTCATTCGACTACGCTCACCACAACTGCTACTGTTTGCATTATACCCTCCATTTGCTTTGAAAATTTACTGTATTTTTCTCTTTCCTTCAACAGTGTTGGATTTCTGCCTCTTTACAAAGACAACGGGGACAAGCAGGGGGAGGCAGGTCACAGCAATACAACCACAGCACATGCTCATCACAAGCCAGGAAGGAGAGAGAGCCCCTTGGGATACTCCATGTTGCACAAGACATTTTGAGGAGTAAGAAATGCCTGTAAATGTTGAAGTCGTTCCTATTACCCTATCCCCTTTCCTGGCCCCTCCATGAGTCAGCTCCATCCATTTGTATTTCATGTCCTAGAATGATCATGGAATCACACCTTAAAATGAAAATAGTAAAAAGGCACATTTTAAGTAATCAGCAAAATACTGACTTTTTAGCTTTTTGTTGAGGAGAAGGTTATTAAATGTGAAAATACTTCCACATGAAAAATATCTGTACATTACCACCCTCCTTTAAAGCATTTACACTTTAAAAGCTGAGCAGCTAGAAATGCTGGTACCACAGACAAGCAAGGTGCTGTGCTACTTTTGTGACAGTAAAATGCTTAGAGTCAATATAGTATAAAAGTTTCCTTTTCAATTGAAATATAAATTAGCTGATCTATTATCACGCCCTGAACACAAACATGTCCAGTCCTGATGGACTGCTACCATGATATAGGAAGTAAATTAATTCAAGCTAAAGATAACTGCATTATACCTGGGGGAAAAAAACATAACCAAACCCAACAGAAGAAAACTTAACACCAAATTTTTCCTTTTTCCTGGAAGATGCCAGCACTTCTTAAGTGATCTCAGTCCTTTAGGACACAGCACAGGTGCAAAGCCAATGATAAAACCAGGGACTACAATCACCTTGCTTAGCGCGGTGAAAACTCAATTTCATATTCAGTGATCTCGAAGCCTGACTGATGCTGCTGGTTTTTGCTACACATGTGTGTTTTGAAATGAAAAGTCAGGCTGGGACTTTGAATTAGTTTAAGGCACTTACAGAAAAATTCACCACAGGGAATAACGCAATCAATAACTCCTCTCAAACACAGACTAACACCAAGCTCGCCGGTGAGTGCCTTTCCTTTGCCCATGATTTTCTGCCCTCTAAAGATTCAATTTTCTGTACGACTTGTTTATTGCTGATGACTCAAATTCAGTGTCAGCATCTTGGCAGGAGGGACTTGAATGAAACAAAGCTCCTCATAAGAGAACTGTGACTCATTTACTTCTCCCACTCATGATGCAGACAGTCTCCCTGTCTGGTCTTCCAAAAATATGCCAAGAGACAAAGGATTTCATTTTGGATGGTGCAAGTACAGAGATCTCAAAACCGCACAAATACATCTCATGTAACACGTACATGAACACAAAAATATCTATCAGGAGCCACCTTCTTTTCCAATGTCTTTTAAAAAAGATGTTTAACCTCATCAGCAGCACAGAAAACTACTCAGAACTAAGACAAAGAAACAAACGGTAAACTATGGCACCGGGCAAAAAAATTAATGTTATCCCACACTTCAGTGCAAACAATACCATAAATTACAGTACTGCTCAAGTGCCTGTTAAGAGGAGAATGCTGTAGCTTGAAGGTTTCAATGATAATATTATCCACATATAGCTGAATTCTTTTTTTTTTCCCCCAAGGATACATTTTGTTCCTGTATGTCACAAGCAAAGCAGAATATGGCTGAATTTCAATGACAGATAAGGAAGAGTGCTCCATGTGTACTTTACAGCTTATAATGCTTTCTAAAGTGGCTTCTAATTCAGGAAAAAATATTTAAACAGATTATGCTGTTAACAGATAAGGTAAACTATATTGGCACTGCTAAAATAAAAGATACAATGTCTTCTGAATGTTGAAAGTATTACTGTTCAAAATCGGTACTTTCTTCCCATTCTTTTGATAGACAAATATCTGTTGCATAATCTGCGAAATTCTTAAGTTTTAATTCAAATTTTACATTTTTAAACAAGTGAGTAGTAAATCAGTTTACATAGAAGACACTTTTGAGTACCTCCACCCTGAATCCCAGAGGACCCCTTGAGTTCCCCCACTTCCTTTCTGCTCCCAGAGTCTTCAGCACATTTTTCCAATACCCAAAATACTCCCGGGTTTCAAAAGAAAGAAAGTAAAAAAAACCTCCTCCAAAGAGAACCCCAAAACTCCTAATTTAAGCTAACGAAAACAATCCTGAGGATTTTCCGACTCAGACGTTCTCCCTTTCGGCCGAGCTGGTGTGGCGGTGGGCAGGGAGCGGGTGCGCAGCCGGAGACCCCGCGCCACTGAAGCCAGTTGACCTGTGCGGTCCTCAGCCACACCGGGGCTCCCCAGGAGGGAGCATCTCTGCGGCACAACTTTTATGGCCTGAAATATTGTAAAGTAAACAGAGGCTGGCTGAACAGTAAGGGTTTCCATTCTCAGAGTCAAGAGTTTGTTTCGTTATTTAAAGCTTTAACGAACACTTTATAAGATGAAAGCAATCCTTGCCATTTTTGGAATTTTATGGTCGTTAGGACCCTTCATAATGTTGTTTTCCTTCCTTTATTGCTTTATAAGGCTTATAGGGCACCCTTGAAGTGTATATCCTTTTTGCAGCTGCTGGAAGCTCATCTTTCATCTCTCCACTCGCTTTCCTGCTGCCTATGAGGCATTTGCCTGTTCCAGTTATTCTCCCTGTCTCTAACACAGACTGTGCAGAGTCAGATCTTGCTCAAGATAAAAATAAAACACAATTCTGAAAAGTATGCCTAAGGAAACAGTCCTGATAAATGTTATTTAATAGACAGGCCTGATATTTCAAGTTATAAATGTTCCCTAAAGAAAGATAATTACAGCAATAATTCCACTTATCATTATTTAGAATTTACAGTTCACAGCAAATCAAACATTTCCATAAATGCTGCACTGTGCTGGGTACTGCAAAATTGTGTCCCGATTTTTTTCCCAGCTCTGAAAATGTCTGGAAAGAAAAAAAAAAAGAAAAAGAGGAGGAGGAGGAATCCTAAAGGAGGAACATATAATGGATGTATGAAACAAAATCGAGAATACATTATCCGAACCAATCTGTAAGCACATTTGCTCCTTTGGACAGAAAAATACACCCAGGCTTTCCAGAAGGAAAAACCTGCAATATCGAAGTAAAATGATAAAATTGATTAACAGGCCAATGTCTTATTCTGCCAATTCTCTAGGAAACAGCCTATGAAAAAAACTCTCCTGCTTGTGCCTTTGTATTTTTTAACTATTTGTTTTTTCACTACTTTGGCCATTACTAAGTTTAACCAAAAAGTCCAAATGGGTTAACCTTCCTGGCAGAGAATGCAATTCTTCCAAAAAGCAACAGATTTCCAAATCTGTCATCCATCATTGTGCTTCCAGTATTTTGATACAGCACAGTATGACTGCAGCGCTCTTCCCAAATTTCATGTAAAAATAGAAACTGGAATTCCTATTTTCATATGCTGGGAGAGGGGGAAAAAAATGGCTTTTACCTGATGTATTGCAACTTTTTCACTTTTGACTGGGGTTCACATAAAGCTTTTGTGTTTGAGATTAGTTATGCTAGTCAACAATCAAAGTGTTTCAGCACTACCTAAAATAATTTTATTTTACCGTAATGTGGGTTATTATGTTGATTGAAAAAAAACCCCAGGTATTTAGAGCAGTTGTACTACAGTATTAGAGCACCAAAATGTCCAAATATCTTCCCACAGTTTTTGTAAAAATAGAACCTCTTCTGGGCAAAAAAAACCCCTTCATGCAAATGCAAATTTCCATATACTTTGACAGCTGGATGTAAATGCAGAAAAGCCCAGATTTCTTAACTACCAAGGGGAAACTGAAGCAGGAATACTTTTTTTCAAACAATTATAAGACTGCTAATGGTTGTGGAAGAATATTGAGAAGTTGTAAGTAGTTGTGAACAGGGACTTGAATTACCATAATGACTATGCTGAGTGACCATAATGTCTTTAAAAATGCATCACTTGGGAGACCATCGTGCTCAATAATCTGGTCTACCATTTTAGTACATACATGACACATACGATTTTGATTAATTAAAAAAACATAATCATCTATGAAGGGAACATAAGTGTCTTCCATAACAATATTCACATTTTTCTCTTGAAATGACAGTGGTTAATTTACTAAGTCCAGTTAGGAAGTTACTTCCTACTGCTTTAAGTCCAACCCCTCAATCACAAACTTCATCGCCAGTGCTCAAGAACCATAAATGCCTTGTGCCCAGAAACACCTGATACACCTATCATCTGCTTTCATATTTCCAACAGCTGAGACACAACCCTAACACAAGCTCAGAGTGCCCAACCCTAATTTGTTAAGTGATGCTTGAGGAAGCCTCCAGATACCTACAAGTTCTGATAAGCAATCCTCCCGAGAACCTAACTCGCACCGCTGTTACCTCTCTTCCAGTCCCTAGGAACTCCGGTTCGCTTCTTAAGCTTCCAAACAAGAGTAAAATAACTTTACTTAAAAAAAAAATAAATCTTAAGCATGGAAACATATTCATTTTAAAAGCATACAAAAGGGAATAACCCCCTCAGGCACCATGTTCAACATCCTGCTCTGCAGGAAGAGCAGATCAAAGCCAACATCCTTCGAGTGATGAGCACTCTAGCAACAATGTTCACCAGTTGCTCACATCTTCTCTGTCTCAGCAGATTTTTAACATTTCTGTGCAAAACAGGACTACTTTATTTAGAGTTTTCTTCTTAGAATGCCCTCTGCAAGATGGTTAATGATGGATTTACTTAAGAGGCAAGATGTTGCTCCAAATCTCCTCTGGAAGATAAACGTGCTCTAACATGTGCATTGAATGAAGACATCTTCCCCAGTTGTATTTTGTGAGATGGGCTGCAGATGGTCCAAATCATAAAGTAAGTCACAGAGTTTTCAAAACCCACACCTCTTTCTACAGTATTTCTTCTCAGATTTCAATTACATTCTTGCTAAGATGGCTGTGATGGTCCCTAATGCTATTTGCCTGGAAACCAAGGTTTCAGCAAGCAGAAGAGCTCTCACAACTTAGACACAGCAAGAATTAGCATTCAGGGGCATTTGACGGATCTAATCAACATTCCCTGACCCACAGCCCAACAAATCCAAAACAGGTACAAAATTGTGTTACCCTTCTCCCTCTCACGCAGTTGAAAAACAATTCTGGTGTTACTGGTAGACACAGAAAGCACTCCACTCAGGAATTTCTGAACTGTAATACCACAGCACATACATACTGGTGCTGACTTTCGAAGAAAATCCATTCATCATTTTGCATCTCGGAACTTCACTTTAGCACAAAATTACACCCCAGCTGCAGAGCAAATGCTCTGAATTACTACATCTGTCCCACTGCAGGTCAGGGGCGAACTGCCGACCGGTGAGACAGAACACGGAGGCTGCACACAGAATAAATGGAGCCACCTGCAAGTGATGCCTTCACTGAAGCAGCATTGTAGGGGGAAGGACTATACTTTTATTCACAAACCTCACTGCTCACTTTCACTTGAGGAAAACCTGACCTGCTGTTTTACTAACCTTATCCTTCAGGAGGTCTTAAAAGGTGTCATCAGACGGGTACATGGCAACTTCTGGGTCACTGAGTCCAGCCCCCTGTACTGCAGCAGAGCATGTCAAACCCTTACAGAAAATAATCCACTTCCATCCGGAACTAAATTCAGCTGGACTCAACTTTTTATACCAAGATATTATAGCACCCTCTTTACCTTTTTTTGCAATTTTCCCACTGGTCTGCATCTTTTCATCTTGAAATAATTCTTTTCCACCCTCTCCTGTACGACAGGCTTTCCTGGCCTCCATGTAGACAAACTTCGTTTGTCTAAAAAAGTGAGTTACCTTAACAAAGCAAGAGTCTTGATCACACCTGTCTTGTGCAACCTATCTTATCAAAGATAACTCAGGTTGTACTTTATCAAGTTTTCCATTTATCTCCTTGTCTTTCTCTACATTGCCTTCAAAATGCATCTGAAGTACCCCATTCCATTAAAATTATATGTGTGGCTCAGATCACCTTTTCTCCCCATTCCTAAACGTCATTCCTAGTCATGACTCGTAAGTCTCGTAATGCCACTTATTGTTTGAAAATTACAAATTCTTACCACTGGACTTCCCCCCACGAGTATTTTTGCTTTTAATATTCCAGCACTGATATTACCTAGGTGCCTACTTCAGCAAACTGAGTTTTTCTCCCATTGCTGTAAACATATAATAACCACTATCCAAACTGTTTCTAAAAAGATGAAGGCTTCCCAAACTGCACAGTTACTGGAAGTATTTATTTTCCTGCTAACATAACTAAATATTCACTGCAATTAATTTGCAATTCAAAGAAAACCCAGTTTGGATTTTTAACCAAATCTGGGGCTCAAAACTAAGGAAGATGTATGCAGAACAAACTGATCTATGTCCAACTATAAATGTTAGAATATGCCTGTCCTGGTAATGCAGAGTAAAAGAAATCTGTCTCTGGTTTCAAGAAGTAAAAAAATTAAACCTTGTTTCACAGCCTGCAGATGCAATTTAGGATGGTTTTTCAAAATACATTTTGTTGACAGCTTATTTGATCTAACAGGCAGATACAATAAAACGAAAGCTATTTAAAGGCACTCGCAATACGTGAACTGCAATGCATGTTAATAAGGTACCCAGATCACTTCATCTTTTCTATGTAAAAAACAACATTTGAAAACTGTCACTAGCGTAAGTTCTGTATGCACCTAAGTACTGAAATTCCACTCTTAAAAGAAATAACTTAAAATATATTCATGTCATTTTCCCGCTTTGTTCCAGAAAGACCTGAAACAGCAAGATGAATTAACGTCACCTGGTTGCTCAACTCGATTCAAAGTGTGTTACTAAAAGAACAGAAGAGCCCAAAAGCAACTCGCTGTTCTCTGTTACGGGGCCAGGTGTTTATGAAGTGCTGAAAATACGCATCCTCTGACTCAAGGACTTCTGTTACCCAAAGGCCGACTCAGATCCTACTCTCTTAAGCCTGCAAAACAACTCAAAAGGAAAAATAGTTGCATGCCTTCAATTACCTCAAGACACAATCTGTGTCCCTGTACTCCACAGCTTCCACAATATTTGACAATACCATTTTTTCCCTGCTATAGCACCTCTGAAGGCTCCTAAAGGTCCAGGACATTATTACAGACCCAATGTGACAGCTCATACTGATGTTAGCACACAGCAGCTGTTCTCATAGGAGGCATTATCCTCTTGTGCCTGTGAAATATGGCACTTGGAAACCTGGGACTTTCTGCTAGGTCTGAGGCACACACTTCTGTGCACTTGGAAAATCAGATCTCCCTATTCTCACCCTTCTTATTTTTCTCCACATCTAGCTTAGAACAACTCTTGATCAAGATACAGAAATTTGCTGCGGTAAGACAGATGCACAAACATTTTCTTTTCTTCCCCTGTTCTGAGTTTATGATTTATTTCATATGTTAATGAGGTTATGCCATGATTTCTGTATCTTTTTCCCTCAGATTTCAAAAATAACATAGTATTTCAAATCTGAAAGAAGGTACCGCTTTCACATCTTTGTTACCTTCTTTCATGCAGTACAGAGTTATTTTAGAAAAGAAGCTGGAATTAAACCATAGCTATACTTAGTAAAATAAAAGCAGCAAACTTTCACTGAGTAATGTTCATTTTCATCGGTACTAGAACCCAAAACTAGAAATGCCCTTCTCACAGGCGTTATCAAAGGTCATTTCCCATCATGATAAAGTTCAGCACTTCAGTTTGGCTTTCATGGAAAGGACTGATGGTTTGGAAGTAGACGCTTCTGAGAAAGCCCATGAATGCATGTTTGTATCAAGATGTCAAACCCAACACTGTTCTGTCCTTGTTTCTCAATTGTTCACAAGGTGACAGGTAGTTAATTACTATCAGAAATGTTTCTTAATTCACTGGTTTGTAGGAACTGCCATTGCGGCTTACTTCATTTTGTGCATCAGTAGGTAAACTGGCAGACACGCAATGCCTGAGGTCCAAAGGAACATGGATCACATACCTTACAAAAGCCATCGGCCCATTTGTTTTTACAGTTACAATACAGCTATACTTTAGAAGTGCCAACAAAGATTACTTAACATGCAGAAAATCAACAAGAGACTTCATTTCATACTCCGTTATGAACCCCTAGCTGGGAAATAGGACTAGCAGAGCCTGGCAAGTAGCTGTTTTTTGGTTTTTTTTAAGAAATGAACAATGCAAGAATTAAGGTAGGATTTACAGCCTCTTATGAGTCTACACAAAACACTGACTTTTCAGCATAATTCTGATGGAACATACACGTAGACTGCTTCGGACAGAAACGCCTGTGACCAACACGCACACATTGGCTGTCAGCCTTCAAACCTGTACACAGAAGTCCAGGATTCTCAGTCCTGCAGCTGTGTCTTCAAGCAGCTGCTTGGCCCCCAAATGTTGCTGATCCAAGTGCCCAGCATGAGCTGACAACTGTCCACTTAAACCTGACAAAGCCACAGATGAAGTCCCAGCTGAAGTTGTACCTCTGCTTGCTGTCCTACACAGGCAGATCCATACATCCAAACAGGTCTCCTCTGACTGCAAGTCCACATCAGATCACCTGGTGGCCTGGGTAATTACTTAGAAATAACTTGATAATCCTGAAATACAAGGCATGAGCCATGCTTTTATCTTCTTCTGCTTATTTCTTACCCAGACTTGATACTTTACCCATTCCTCTCTTCTTTCCAGTGATGCTGCAAGGCTGGGTGAGAATCACATTTGCAGTCACCTTCGTTCCTTTCTGCCTTGCAAAACAATGAGCTGCTCGGCTCTGCTTCAGGTCATGGGTGCCCATGTCCCAGTCTCCATGTGCTACTCGAGCACTGGCTGGCCACACGCAGAACTGCTGATCCTACAGCTGCACTGCAACGGTCTTTAACCACCCCTGTGCTGTGTAATACTTGCAAGGCTTATGATCTTTTTTTTTTATTATTTATTTACCTTTATTAATCATCTACAATCTCAGATATTGCTCATCCTAACATCCTGGTGGATCAGCGGCTGTCCAGCTAAGGCTTTCCATGGCCAAGGCTAACATCAGACCTCACAATTGCTCCCTTCTGCACGCAGCCTGGGGTTCCACTATCCGGCCCCCATAGGAATGCCTCACCATTGCCATCTGACGTCACACCTACTGGATGATTTCATGTCACGGTAAGACTGCAATGCCTATCTCCCCACCTGAACATCCCAGATTTCACTACAATCTTCATTTTTAGAATTCAAACATGGACAGCACAACTAGAATCAGATGCTTTCATCAAATAAAATGTGATTCCCACCCTATTATGTAATTAAAATAGTGAGAGGCATCTGAAAACTTGTACAGGTAAGATGGAGAGGGACAGCATCTTCGTGTCTTCCAGCACACAAATAATGGCTTTTGCATCTTCTCTAATAAACTTCATGCTTTGAATGTCTGAAGAGGTAGTTACTAGTTTTTATGGCAGGAAGAGTGTAAGAAACACAGGCACGACCACACCGGATTCTGCCCAGAGTCAGAAACAGAGGAGTGGTCACACTGGATCCCTCCCAATGCTCCTTCATGTCTTTCAGCGCTTACAGGTACTTAGAAGACAAAGTAAGGCAAAAAGTTTGAAACAGAAAAAGTAAATAATCTATCCTCCTTCTCCACACAGTGTCATTTGATCAAAACTGTTAGAAACTCACCTAAACCTCAGAGCACGACACTATAGAAAAACTTCTGGGATTCACTGCTACAGAGTACCTTTTGCTGCCCAAATAAAACTGAAATCCTGTTCTGAATCTTGCTGAAGGCTTGGCTGAAGTCTTGGCCTCAGTAACTTTCAATGAGGAATTAATTCCACAACCTAATTACAGTCACTGTGAATTTGCCAACTTTTAAGTTAATTAAATATCCCCCTACCCTCTGCCATGAAAAGTTCATGACATACCTTCTCTGCAGCATTCATTATTTGACACACTTTTGTCAGTTCCTCCTCGTTTGGCTCCTTGCAAGGTAATTAATTCCAGATTTTCAACATGCTTTAGATACAGATTTTTTCCATGCCATTCATCATTCTCATTCCCCTATCACCGCTCCAGGCCAGTTCCCCCACGGGTAAGGTGAGGCAGTGGGTAGCGCAGGGAAAAGCACTCGGCACGATGCTCCAGTCCAGGGTTTCCCAGTGCTCCCAGTCCATGGCTGCCAGCCCTGTGCAGCACTGCTCACCTACCCCAAGTGCCCACACCAGTGTTCACATCTCTATTCTGACCTGACTGTTTCCATCTAAAAAACTCTAAATACAAACCTTTATCCCAGAGTGAGCTCCCAAAAGCAGAGATTAGCTACACTTAACTGAGAAAACTTGACAGATCTGATTTTATAGTGAGGTTAAGACTCAGGTGGTCCAAGGCCAGAGGTTTAAAAGAAAAATAATAATTATTCATCCTGGCACACAGATCCCACACAGAACACATCTGGAGTACCTCATACATCTGAAGAAAACCAAAACTTCTTAAAAATTTACAATATTATTATTTAATTCTACATCACATACACTTGTGTATTAATAAAAGCTTTCCTTATGATGTTTGCGACTTTAGGACCATCAATCATTATGTTGTCATTAGGACTGAGTTTTTCTGTTGGTTCGCTGTGTTTTTCTGCTTTGTACTTCCCCCTCTGTTTTCCTTGGCCGCCCAGTACTGACTTTGAAAGGCTCTGATGTAAAACCCACTTTTTCTTCAGGATGGCACAACTTCAGAGGGTTGAAGAGATTGCAAAGACGAAGACCTATTTTTGCTTCCTCAATGTTACAAAGAAGACTTTAGCTAATAAAAGAAAGTCGCTTTCCCCCTTCTTTCTTGTTAGGATTCTGTTCCAAATCTTTCAACAACAAAAAACCACATTGCATGCACCACACTTAGCAACCTCTTCCCTACAACTTCTCTCCAAAAAGTGATTAATGTAATTGGCAAACGTATAAATATTTCTAAGTATCTTAGTAGTCTGTGCTTTTAAATCAGATAAGCACATACAGTTTCCTTTCCTTTATTTGTCTGAAATGCAATACATATATATAAATACATATATATATAAAATAGAGGGGACTGAAACTTGAGATACTTGAGAGCTGCAACTAGCGAGAGCAATGTAGCAGTCCAAAACAGACTAACAGCACGTCTTCTCCCCAGGGGCTATCAATTTATTTCTTATTTAAGACGCTGGAGAAAACAATCCCAGAACAGTTTCCATTTTAATTCAAAAAGCAATGCAGCCAAGCTTCTACACCCAAATATTTGCTGATTTCTTTATACATGGCTACTCCTATACAAGAGATCTGCACAAATACAGGATTACTGTGAAAAACTCGAATGCAAATGTCCTATCAATGAGCACCAATGTGAAAACAGTACCCATCTCAGTAAACTAGAGCCATAAATTCCTATAATCTCTAAAGTCCTTCAGTTTTCCACTTGCATTTACACTGGTATTTAAGTATTTGTCGCGTAAAGGTTTCTGAGACTCCTTTTGCACAAAATTATGGTACAACATAAAATCACTCTTTGGCCTTGTAAATACCGAAAGGGCTTGAGATAGGAGAGGATGCTAAAGCTGCAGCTAGGGTTGTGATTACATGTACACTGCAGGCACGTCCAGGCAAGACTGGCTGATGCTCTGAAGAACTTGGGCAAATTCAGGAGTGGCTCTATAGGTATCTTTACCTACCAGCGGGCCACCACTGGTAAATAGCTGACTACAGGAAAGTGCATGAACAAGGATATGAGTCTAATTTTTTAAAAAAAAATATATTGGCTACAATGGTTTTATTAGGGTAAGTTCCTGCCTGCTGAAAGAGCTGTAAAGCTAACAGCTCCTAGGAACAAACACTGACATACCTTCCTGTTAAATTGTATTAAATTGTATTAATTTACAAAACTGAGACTCCGACTTCTTTAGACCAAGAAACCATCCTGGTTTAGTGTTGACTTATTCTGCAGTTTCAGGTGCACCGGCAGAGCCGTATTAGGTCACACAGAGCCTCGGAGAGCACTCTCCTCTGCAGCTTCTAAGTACCACTGTAAAATAAATAATGCATAATAACAAACAGCACATTTGTACCTCCACCATGAAAAAACACTTGCCCTGGGTTTTGTAAATCAGGCTGTGTATACATTTTTACTCTTTAACCTCTGCGAGCTGTATGTCAAACAGCCCCTTTAAAAAGCACAAGTTTTTGCGAAGTCAGGCACTGCATAATATCTTATTCCAGAAGTTACACTCTGCATACATATGTATGAAGAATTTACAGGAAAAAAAAGTAGCTCAGCTTATTTGTCTTTTGGTCACCTAATCAAAAAGGTGATTGGATTCATTTTTACCGTATCAGTGAAGTCACTGGAGTGCAATTGCAATTTTTTTTTCCATCTGACAGATGAATGACCTTCGCCATGGACCTAACGTAATGAATGACAGGCCCATGTTTCTTCCAGGTACATGAAGGCCATGGTTCACTACTTCTGCTTGTATATGTAGGGAATACCAGATGTATTGCAGTAGCATTCACTCTTCTTTCCACTCTCAGCATGTATCTATCAAGAGGCTTACTTAATTTCTTTCTACTATAAGCAGAGGAGGTTGGGAGGACACTAGCCAGATAAAAAGGTGAGCCAAGAAAGATGCTTGCTGTCCATGATTAGAAGGAGATACAGGAAAGTATCCTTCATTTCCCAAGGGAAATAACTGCCCTAACGCAGCCAAAGTACTTAATGCTACATGTGAAGATCACAGGGCAGGACACAGACCTTATTTAAAATACAACAACCCAAACATGCATCCCCAAAATCCAACTCGGTAATTCTATTGACCACAGAGTATCGCAGATCTGTCCTGAGCCTCACCACTGCCTTCCCTCCCCCCAGAAACTTGTTCGATACTTTCCTTGTAATTTTATGAATTCCCTTTCCTGTAAGAGTCATTCAATGCACTTTCTTCAAGACCCTACCAGACTCACAGCTTGAGTCCTCTCTTCTTGACCGTACCTATGTCCTACAGAAAATGGCACTGCTTGCTTTTATCTCAGAATCCGCCAAGCCACTGCTGCAGCCTGCCCTGGGCTGCAGTGATGTTATTACTACCAACTGCACAGGAGCTGGACTTCCACGTCCCAACCTGCAGGCAGGCACTGCTTGCAAGCACGAGTTTTCCACACAAAGCTGAAGCCCGGTGACCCGACTGCCGTGTCACCCTTCCTCCCCTTCTTCTGTCCTCCTAAAGCACGAACCATGGCAGTTCTCTCTCCTCACGCAGTGCCTGCAAGGCATGGCTAATCCACTGGTGGATCTTCAGAGATGGACTCACCAGGTATTGCTCCCACTGGTAAATACTAGAAAGATCCTCAGGTCAGCAGGCTACTTATTTATCTGGCTACCCCGCCAACACAGGACTAACAGAATCTGTTAAAACTTGCCACCTCCTGCAAAGCCGTGGGCTGCAATGGCTATCTGATAGGAGTGGAAACCAATATCAGAATGGAATATTATTATATTACTATATAATATTCCATTATGTATTTATTTTTATAAAAAGCAAGTATATAAATCCATCATAATAAATACATTATTGATAACAAATGGAACTAAGTACAATAATGGAAAGTCTCTGTTACATTTGTCAGACACCAAAATACAGAGCCACAGTAAACTTTGAACAAAACTACCTTACGTTCTAGAACAGGGAGGAAAGGAGGAACACGGGGAACCCAGATGGAACATTGGGACCCAAATGGCATTTAAACCGCCTACAGCTTCTTCTTTTAACCTCAACCTGTTCTCTTTCAGCTACGGGCATATAACCCTCATTGTGCTCCTGCTGTACTCCAGGCGGTGCTGAGACGGCCAATCTGAAAGACATTAAGAGCAGAACTCTGCTGCTGCTCCCTTCTTAAACTTAAAACCAAGACATGGGATGAAATCTTTGGTTCTGGCTGAGAAATACGAGCTGTACGGGGACAATGTTCAGAAAAGTGAAGGAGATAGATTGCAGATCTGTGAACCTCAGCAACCAACACTTTTCTTTTGTTCATGAAAATTCAAGAGGTTGCAAATCTTCAGTAACAACATTACATTGGACAACATGGAGGCTGGCTCTGTTCTCATTTATACAAACCTAATTTAGTATTACATTTCCTCTTCTTTCAGCCACAGCCTCCATTTTTTGCAAGCAGCAATCCCAGTACAGACACAAGAAAAAGCCTCTGAAAGCTCAGCTTTCTGCGTATTGTTGTATAGTTACTTGCATCTGCAATTTGCTCCCACAGAAATAAATGCTAATGTGCTTGAAAAATGTGACTTGATTTTATGATCTGAATGAGTTTTCCTATGTAAATCTCTCTCTACAATTTATATGTTATTCTTTCAAAAAAAAAAAAAGAAACTACTACTGCATTCTAGTTCCAGTTCCAGAGTGAATACTGAGATTTATAATCCAAATTTTACCACAGCATGACACAAGGGAACCACTCTAACTTCCCCTCCCGATTTTACGAACAACAGAAGTCTTTTGTCCATGTCATACTCAGCATTTAAGATGGATGCAAAAAGATGGATGCACTTACTAAATGTGAAATAAAGTTAATGAAACACCAGGTACTGAAACGACATTTCCATGTATTTCACAAACCCACGTAAGAAACTCTTGGTCATAGGTGCAGAAGGCTTTGACGTGTTACTCATCACAATTTTACCTCATAAAAGGGAAAACAAGGAACATGATTTATCCCCAAACTCCTACTTCTCTGGCACCCAACCACAGGCAACCTGATGGCAAATCACTGTTTTACATAAATCTTCCTTTAGATGCTCCAGAGAAAGAACAGGGAAATTCAGAAAAAATAATAAAAACCAAAAATAAATCATTCTTTAAAGAAAAGAACTACACTATAAATAATTATAGATATACATTCATTTCAGAAAGCAATACTACACAAGGACAGCTTTACAGAAGCAACAGTATCTGAGATTTTGCCTTCTTAAAGCAGCTAATACAGAATACTTTTTTGTATTTGCACGCATACATAGGTCCTGCCAAGTGGCACAGGGATGGAGTTTTGATGAAACTGTTTCCAATACCACATGCCACCCACATATTACAAAAGCCACGGAAATGAAAAGCTCAACATATCCATCTACCCATCCATCATTTGAGGTGCCTGATATGCAGCAGCTCTTGTCTCCTTCAGTTTGAGGCCAGAATACAGGATCATTTTCATTGCTCTTCTGCATACGACAGTGGCAATATTCCATTTCAAATCTTTCCATGTAAAGCAGTGATTATCGACAGCATCATAGCATCATATCCTCTTGTTATACTTATTTTAGTACATGAGGAAATAAAATAAGTGTGACTTGCCAAAAGTCATGTAGGCAGACCACGGCAGTAAAGAGAACTGATTGCCAGCTAGCGTATTACCCATACTATTAAACTACCCCTTAAAGAAAAGTAGAAGATTCCTAAGAACATGATGTTTTCCTTCCTTTCTGATGATTAACTGGATCCTGTGTTCCCTCTTTCTTGCTTTCATAGGTCACTGGGCTATGCAAATGGCTTGTTCCGAATGAGAAAAAAAGACAGCTCAGTTGAATTTGGCTGGACTGATTATACATCTTGTTTAAGTACAGAGGCTGACAAATGCTTGGGCCCCACCGATTTTCTTTATGATTGATGTGGCCTTTTTGATTAATATTGGATAATGCTCTCCTGCAGTCCTGGCAAGGTTGGTTGCATATCATTACCAGCTCACTCATGCTTTTGTTGGGGAAAAGCTATAGGATGAAGAGCAAACCCATTAATGAT
Organism: Falco biarmicus; assembly: GCF_023638135.1. Lineage (NCBI taxonomy): Eukaryota > Metazoa > Chordata > Aves > Falconiformes > Falconidae > Falco > Falco biarmicus. The sequence goes on along the minus strand of NC_079291.1, from coordinate 50,952,130 downwards.
AGTGATTCGCATCTCTGAAAGGAAGAAAGGACCTGTCCCAAGACATTGCATCCAAACGTGTCCCCCATAGAATCATATTAAATACTGAGCTGTGGTAAACATCACAGCCTGGCAAAAGAACATTAAAACAACATGAAAAAAATAATCTCTGCTCTTCTCTTTTATATAATAATGTACATATCCAATTCAAGACAAGAAAAATGTGTGAATTATTGGGATTAAGCCTATGAAATATGATTAGAAACAACGAGAAGCCAAAAGCAAACAGATTATGGAAATAATATGAGAGAGTGGGAAACTACATACCTAGAACACCATCTAAACTCATGGTGAGCCTCATCCTGCAGTGTATTTGGTGGTAGTCACCCCAGCTTAGAGAGGATATATCTGGGAGATAACAACAGTGAGGGCGAAGAGACCTGCAGAAACATTTCTGTATAATGAAGGTCTATGAAGATACAGTCTCTTCAGGAGATATGGTAGATTTCTATATAATCATGAATAGCAGACGCATGGCAATACAACGGTTTCCCATTTAACAAAATAGGAGAAACAGGTACCCCAAGGAAACTTATCAAGCAGCAGATTTAAAAGAAACTGAAGAAAAGTACTTTTCTACACAGCATGTAACTCCCATATGGAACTGATTGCTCCAGCATGTTGTAAAGGACAAACAGCAAGATCAGCTGCAAAAAGGGATCTACGGAAAAAGGGGGTCCAGACCTATGTTGGACCAGATATAAAATGACTTATCCTCTTACTTTCAGGAACTAGAAGGTTCTATGAGAGGCTGAGTCATATTATACCTAACTTGTGCTATATTTTTCCCTTAATTATCCATAACTGGTGGCTGATGGAGCCGACACAGGCGTCTGATGAGATGAATGATTTCAACGATGCAGTACATCTGTTGTGGTGGAGTTCTCAGATATCCTGGCTCCTCTCCTCTACTGAACCTTCTTTCATCCATGGGCATGGTGCAGAAGCTGCTGTTTGCACAGGCTCATCTTCTCCTTAATGCGGATAAAGATCAACTGCTATCAAGCAGGGAATCTCATCAAGAAGTCTCATCTGCAGCCTCCAGCAGGTACCAGATGAATCACTGCTAAGCGGATCTCAGGCACTGTTTGGAGTGCACGAGGAGGTTGTCACCTGGGGCCTCCTCCATCACCCCTCCTATCACTGTGTGTGTGAGGTCAATGGTGAAAGGAAACCAGTCACCTGGCTACATAGACACTGATGTCAAACTGCCAGGGCTCAGTTTAAGAAGCAGCAGGAATGAACAGCAGCCTGTTTTCTCCAGGTTTTCTCTAAGAAGGAATAATTTCTCCCCTTCCCTTGGAGATGACATAATTCAAGCTTTCAGTCTTCCAAGAAGTGAAGAGTTGGAGGGACGCGTGGCTATTCATGTCAGTCTGGGCACAGTTGTTTCATTAGGCAAGAAGACAAATCATATGAATTAGGCACAGGAATTCCTGCTACATTTGTATGATTTGTGTTTATGCATGTAAAGCACTAGCATGGGTATTTCTGGCAAATGAAGGAGAACATAAATTAAAGATCGTATTAATCACACACTGTATCTGCAATCTAAACTAGCAGGTATGTTCATTTTATATATGAACATGTTCTTGAAGCTGCAGGATACTAATTTAAAAGACAAGCAATTCAAAGCTTCTTTGGTTGACAGTACAGGTAATGAGATTTTTTTCCCCTGACATCTTGTGTTTCATCTTACCTCATAACTAAATAATTTAGTGTATTTTTAAATATATATATATATATATATATATAAAAGCATTTTAAACAGTAAGCTGTGTATGACCTACTTATTTTGAGTTTCCAATTTAAAAATAGATATTCCAGGAAAAAAGTATTTCCTAAGCAGTTGTCAACAGAAGGAAGTTGATTTAATCTACGAAACAAAGACTTGTGAAGGTGAGACACACGCACCACTAATCATGAGAAATCTTTTGAACTGCAGTACTAATTCTAAGAAATGAGTTTTCAATTAAAAACCCAACATTTCCCATGTGACCATCAGCCGCTAAAGCACATGACAGCTTCAGCTGGTATCAGTGTGCTGGGTGTGACAGGTCACCCTGCAAAGGATGTTGAATGTGCAACTCGATATGTGATTGTAGGTATTTGCATATATATAAAACATGGGCTGATGTGAAGACTTCATCAGCATGAAATGGAGGTGGTTGCGTTCTCCATGCATGACCAAAGCTGGGAGGACACTCAAAGACTTCAATGTCTTGAGTATCTTTAACTCTTTCGCCACCTTTACTGAGTGCACAAATACATTAATGGGACAATAATGGAAGCTGGATCATCTGCAGGTTTTATTATTGCTACATATTTACTCTGCCCATGCCCTTCTTCCTTCCTACTGGAGAAAAAAAAAATAATCAGCTGAGTCAATTGTAAGGGATTTAAAGGCTGTTGGAAAATGGTCCAAGTGCTTAAATTTCAAAGGGCTTCTAAAAGACCCTTTGAAGTCTGGGGAGGAAGTCTGTGGAGCCACCACGGCAGCACCTCTGAAAGCACACCTGCAGGGCAGGGAGCATGACCACTCTGGAGGGAAAACCACCCAAGGAAATTCTCAGAGGGTTGGAAGAAAAAGAAGAAAAAGCAAGTAGCTAAATACAGTGGGTAGCCAGTCTGGAAGTCCCCCTCTCCCTCACTGCTGAGCTACCAGATGGCTCAGGATAAATACCACTCTACCTCTGAAATGCTCACAAGTCCCATGTCTGATGAAGGCATCCCCTAAGAAAACCTCCTTGCTGTTTCCAAAAACAAGGGAGAGCTGGGAAAGCCTCTTTCTGCTGTACAATTTCAGCTTAAACCACAAAATTGAGCAAACAGGTAAGAATTTATATGAGTATTTTAGCAGGCAACATTAAAGAAGGTATAATTATCTTCAGCAGGTGTACAGAGCCCTGCAATGTGTGCAGAAGGGGCTTCATGGGTACCACAGATTTAGAATAAAGCTCTGACAAGGAGAAGAAATTCTTCCTTTGTTGCTTTATACAACCCAGTGACATGGCTTTTTAATTTTCTGGAGATCCACAAGCCTCCACGCCCACATGCAAACACACTATTCCTGCATATGAAGCACAAGTTCAAGCATCTCTGCACCTGGCTGCCTGTGCCAGTGTCCACACGAATAGTGTGTGAGTTATTGAGGGCAGAACTATTCAAAAAAGGGAAATAACTGCATATAAACTGACAGCATTGAATAGTGTAGAGCTAAGGGTGAGAATGTTTAAAAAGCATAGATGTGTGCTCAGAACTACCTGAGACTGGAAACATTAGAACTAGAAAGAGTTAATAATGGAGTTGGTTTCACTAATATTATAGTACTTTAAGAAAAACCCTACATCTCCTTCCTGCATGTAGGATAGATGGTGTTAAATCAGGATGAAATTTTCCTGCATTACAGAACTTAAAAATGGTGCACCTCACAAACTTAAAATCCATGGGATTTGGAATCTTTCTAGAATATATAGCTTTGTTTGATATTATTTGCCAACCCCTTTACCATTTTACTTGAAAACATTAAAATACAAGCCACAGAGGGGTGGGCAACTAAAGTAAAGTAAAATGAAAATTACAACTACTGCCAAGTTCAAGAGAGTTTGATTTTGAAAAATAAAAGGCAGGAACCTAAAAGCCCATTCCTGGGTTTTCTTGTTAAGAAAATTGAGTGATTTTCCAGGCTGCACTGGATTTAAGATTTTAACAAAAATATTCCAGAGAGCAATTACAAGGTCACAGTCAGGAACATTAAAGTTTTTAAGCAGGCAAAAGAAAGTTATAAAGTTTTACAAAAATATTTGTCTAGAAAGTTTAAAATGGACAGCATGCATTTATCAGACACTGAAGCATAATTTCCAGCCTACACTTCCAAAACAAAATGGTAAAGCATTTCCAAAATGTCTCACAGCTGACACCTACCAAGAAACAAAAGGTGAAACCATGCAAAGGGGTACCACCCTATCTTTCTGCATCTCTGAATCAAAAAGCATGGGGAGTTATTCTAAGACAGACATTTGGATAAGAAAGCAATTAAAATAAATGTTTTAAATAAACTTTTTGGAGCCAATCATTTCAGAAACATAAGTTAAATGACACTTCAGAAGTTGTCTGACCTCCCCCATTCCTGTGCAAGACTGAAAGAGAAGCTTATGGTTTCAGAGTTGTCTCAGAAACATTCTTTTGCCTACACAATTTTTGCCTTTTCATTGCAATGCAATAAAAATAACCCCTTATCTAACGCAGAAAAGGGTGCAAAGGTATTTCAGATAGTCACTAACCCTTCTCACAAGTGGTTCACTGCCATAAAATGTTAAAATGGGAATACATGCTGCAATTTTACGTGGTGAAGAACCATATACCTGCCAGCACCTTCTGCAGACAGGGAGGACCATGGAGTCAAAACGATGCCCAGGAATTTTGCAGGGGGGGAAATCAACTAGTACAGACTGAAATTAAAAAATGAGTATGTGTGGCAGCCATGTGTATCCACAACGTCTCAAGCTCTAAGATTCCTTCAATGAACGTTCAAAAGTGCAATTTCACTCTCCCTCTTCAGGCAGTGAGCTGGGAGCAGCTCTGGGTTCCCTTCTCCACCGTGATAACCGGGGTCTCACAAACACACACCAGAGCCTGACACAAAGGCATTGGGCGAACCAGGCAAACACCAACGCGGGCCTTTGCTGTATGCTTGTGCATGCACATGCTGTTTTTCTGCTGGGAATTTAAATTCAGTAAGAAGTTGAGCGCGTTCTGCCTGTGAAGCCTCCAGCAAACCCAGCAGTGGCTGCAGACCAGCAGTCTCCAGCGGCATTTGCAGCGCTGAGCGTACAGGGTGAGGGCATGAGCTCCAGCACAGGGCTGCTGACGGTGCCAGCTGGCAGGTTCTGGCACAGGGGCAGGGATGGGTGGCATGACAGCATGCAACAGGGCTCACTTCCACCAGGCGCCAGGGAGAAGCAGAAGGTTTTGCTCCTTCAGCGCTACCCAGCACCCTCACCTGCCCCGTGCCTTGTGCCAGGGTATCAAACGCACGCAAAATTCCTTCCTTACCCGTCAATGCAGCCCTCATGTTCCACCGCTTCGGACTGGGGAAGACCAGCAACACAGAGCCGCACAGAAATAGCCCTGCGTCGGGACGGGAGTGCTGGAGGAGGCCAAGCGCTATGCACAGGAGATGGCCAGCCAGCTCCAGGAGCACGGCCCCTGCTCCTGCCCTCATTCTCCAAGCAGGCAGCAGCCAGAAAGGATCGGGTAGGAATTTACAGTTGTTATCATGGAAATTTCCCACTGTAGCTTTCACCACAGGGTAACAATAGGGTCCTATGAGAAATTAAAGCTTATTCGAGCTGGGTGATTTGCCAGCTCAGAACACAATGGACCTCTTTAGCAAAGGCGAGGTGTAATTTGCAGCTTTCTGCAACCAGGAAGGATGGTCCTTTCTCCACAGCCCATGTGTAACTAAGGGCACGATAGCTAGGGGATGCAAACAGCCCTGGCAGGAACACAAAGCTCCCTCCATCACTCACGAGGAGCGACCTCAAGCCATAGGCTGGAGAAACACCAGCTTCTGCTTGGAAACAATGCTGCCTTCATGGCGCCAAAACTGACGGCTGCCTGTGACCCAGCGCAGGTTTCCCCCTCCCTGTCACATGAGACAGAGCCCCAGTGTGCCCGTTGTTAGCACGACCTTTCCCAAACAGAAGACCAGTCAACTTGCGGAGTCCCTGGGTCAGCTGCCTTTGCTGAGGGCACGGGGAAAACAGGGAAAACACCAGCTCCGGGCCCCACTGCGAGCGCCTGATGTCACTGGTGGGATCTGGCCAGTGCCCGTCCCTCCTGGCTGCAGATCTGGGGTGTCACACCATGGAATAGAAGCGCACACATGGGCACGGAGGTGTTGCATACTGAAGCTAGCGAGGACTGGAGCTGCTTCCCTGCAGTACTGTAAAAGCCCAGGTGAGGAGAAGAATAGGAAAAACTCTCAACATCTTCCCCTCCAAAATCCTCCTCAGAAAAAAAGTCCCAAACTGTCAGAAATGTCCAATGGAAATGAGATGATGGAGAATTATGCGGGCATTTAAACCCAACAAATCCAAACCCAGCAGTACTCAGTTGTGTTAGAAGAGTCCCATCTTCTGCAGGAGCTGAGATAGGCACGGGGAAATTATCACAGACTTTTAACGAGTTTTCTGCCCTTTGGTTTTTCCCTGTCCTTTCAACTAGTAAGAACACTCCAAGACCAACATTTGTATACCAAATAGGTACGCAAATATAATTTATATTTGCTTTTATTTCTCCTGGGTAGGTGGCCTTTGCTTTCCCCACCTGACAGGTGCCAGAGGCAGGGACTGCTCACTGACCTAAGGGGCAAGTCCAGCAAAGAAGGGGCAACGCAGTGACGACAGGCGATTGCCCCAATTCGGCTCCCACGTACAACAGACAGTAATTCAGTAGAATTAAACTCATCAGAATCCCTACCAACAACATCCAAAACCTGTCTTACATCACTTGGATTGATAGTGATGAACCCAAAATTGAGGCAAGGCCAACCAAAGGTTTGCAGTCTTTCCTGCCAAATCTGAACCCCATACATTCCAACTGTGCTGTGTTTGGGTTCTCTACCAAAACCACACAAAAGCTGCAAGTTTGGGAGAATTTAGATTTGTGTTCATTTAATTCCACATCGAAAGAGCAGATAAGCATACATGCAGTGGAAATTATTCACTTCCAAGCATCCCATAAGGGCCGCTCGCCCCTCCAGCTGGCTCTGCTCAGAAACCCCTGGGAACTACCAGGACAGAAGTCCCGACAGGTGACACAGCCTGCATCAGCCACAGTCTCCCTAAAACAGTGCCTCCAGCTCACTTCCAGACAAAAGGTACTTTCAGTACAGCTCTTGCCCACCAAGTAAACTGGTAGAAACCAAATAAACTTGCAGGAAACTGATTTGGAGAGAATATAAACCCGTTTGTCAAAGTCGCGTGGCAGTGCCAGCAGCGCCACCAAAGAGTGACCCTGACATCCATTACGCGCTCACATCTGCAGTTTAACATGCATGGCTTCCACAGAGGTCAATTACTCAAAGGCAAAATGTACAGTGCCTCTGTTCTTCAGTTATTGTTTTGTTTTAAAGCATTTACATATAGTACACCATCAACCCCATCCCAGAAAAAATCCATTCTCTATTAGCAAGAAGATGCATGGAAAAGAATCGCAGGCTTTGGTTCTCTCTTCTGCCTGGGTTTACCTGCTATCTTCGCAATTTTACACCTTCATTTGTGTAAGCCTGACTGAACTAAGTATTATTTTGGAAGTCACGGCTGAAGATTTCTGCTTTTGATTTTAAATGCCAGTGCTTTGATTTACTGGGCATTGCTATGAACAACAGTTAATTGTCATGCTGCTACTTACTTTGTGTGCGGTACTTGAACTATTTTAACGACTTCAATGTAATATACATTCAAATAGCCAGCGATAAGCCAAACACCTATAAGACTGGTGCCAAACCGAACAACTTTTGGCCTTAAGCCAAAAATCTACTTGGTCTCCATAACTTACTGCAGTGTTTATTTAAGTTCAGTATTCTCCCATCAACTTACAATTGGGATGTTTGGGTTTGGGGTTTTTTTTTATTATTATTATTATTTTTAAATCATTCTTTCAGATCAAAAGGTTTCATCAAATTCAACAATGGCTGAAAAGATATGGAATTAACATCTCTTGAATTTCCAAGTGCTAAAAAGTGGAATTACGTGTATTATTTGAGTATCTGCCTGCTTTTTCACATTAGTGTATCTGGTTTTTATCAACTTTTGTATTTTGCTCATTTTGCAAACATTCTACGCTTGCTTAATAGTTTTTAAACAGAGGCAATTAGTTGACAACAAACGTGACTGAGGTTAAGCATGCGTGAAATTATTTTCAAGATTGGGGCCCAAATTGGTTAAGCTTAATTCAGGCCATTGTTAATAAAATTTTAAACCCCCACTATTTTTATGGCTGTCTTTGAAGTAAACTCTCTTACTTCTCTTTGATCTTCTTTGTTCTCTTCACCCTACTGCTTTGCTGGTGACACTCAAAAGCAGAAGTCTGCATTTTTTAGGTAGTAAGACTGTAAAATTTATCCACAGTTTTCTATACTGAAAAATAAAATTATTAAAATCATGACTTGGAACTTACTGCCCTCCTTTCCCCATACTGCAATAAAAAGCTTTTCCTTAGAGTAACAATATAAAAGCAATACAATTCCTTATTTTATCAAGCCGGCAGCTGCATATATGTCTTTAGACTGGTTAAGAAAGAAGATTCTTGGGGAAGTGGTAGCAATATATTCTTATATATTCATATAAGAATATATATATATATATATATAAGAATAGCTATATTCATAGCACACAAATGTCTATGTGACAATACTTCATTACAGCAGGACAATGATTTTGTATTTCTATATGTATCACTTCTCTCAAATTTCTACCCCTCTTTTCAGACCACATTTTTGTGTGCACGTTTATTACATTTATGTTGGGTGTTGCATAGCATTGCTCAATTTACGTCTGTCTAGGTCTGTACATATGGCAAGCAAGTGTATTATTGAAAGTTGTATTTACAGTTAAGATGAATATTGAATTTATTCTTCCTACTACCGAGCACAGCTTGTGAAATCTAACATTTCTCCTCCCACTAACTGCTAAGACATTTGTGCTCCAAATCTTCTGTCCATTTAAAAATAAATGAATGACAGGAAATTGCAATGTAATTATTACATGAAGTCTTCTGTTTTAGTAGGAGGGAAACAACATGGGCATGCCAGGGCCGAAAGAACACCACAGGCAACTGTGTGTAGTACCCCACAGCCCAAAGTATCTATACCGCAGATGTTTAATGAGAACGGTCTACAAAACACTTACCCCACTCCCTGCCCTGGTCCATCAGTCTCATCCATGCTTTTTAACCTTTTTGGCTTGTTTAGAAACATCCCCTTCAAATGTAATTCCAAAAAGGTCCTACAAGAGCTTCAGGAATGAATAACACTAAGCCAAAACAGATCCTTTCCTCATCACCTCTGTAAGCACTGCCATGTCTCCTCTTACACCTCATGCAGTTTGAACATGAAGAAACCATTCAAAACACTTTTTTTAGAGGAAATGACCTCTTAGGAAGGAAGCCAGATGACCACGTGGGTTTGAGGACTCTTCAGACCCATTTCCCTGTGCTATTCTAGCACCTGTACCCATTTTTGTCCTGTCCCTTCTGCAACAGCACTGGCAGAGGACAGTAGCTATTCTCCATCACAGAAAAGACAGAGCTTACACAACAGTAGAAAATCCATATAAACACAGTTCCTCAAGCTATTAAAAAGTAGATGTTATTACTAAAGGCATTAGAGTGAACATAAAAAAAAATAGAGTATGTATACTTAATTAAAAGGCTGCCCCTCATTCATGAGGTTTGAAAGCAAGAAAAAGCACCTTCCTCAAGGCTAGGAAACATGTTTTATGGAACAGACACATTAATTGTGTACAGAAGCACCACGTGTTCCTCGCTGAAAGCTGGTAGTGATAACTGAGTGTAGATCCAGACGCTCCGACAACTCGCCACAGCCAAAGCAAACACTTTCAAGTTGAGGATTTCTGATACAGCCTATACGCAGGCTGTGCATACAGCCTTCTGGCCCAATCCCCCCCCCCGGCCCCGTCATTCCCACTTCAAAGCACATACAAAGCATTGTTCAAAACTCTTTGCATATTTGCAAAAAATACAAGTTCATTATGCATCAAAGATTGCTTCCACCATGCAATTTCCAACCAAATGTTAAAAGAAAAATAAATTTTCATGTAGCTAGACATTTGACCCGTGAACCGATATTTTAAATTGTAGCCGCTCTTCTTTTTAAGTAGCTTTACAAGCAGCAAACTTAATCAGAAAACTCTTTAAATACAGTACAGGTGTCACTGAAGAAACCTTTACATTTACCGTTGCGCTTCAAAGCCACACCAAGCAGTGGTTCAGAGCCAGCCACTTTTGTTTTGGTCCAGCTGAGCAGGACTGATGTTACTCGACCCAGTGCAAACTGTACAGCTGGACAGAGAGTGCTCTGTCTGCTGGGAAAAGCAAAAACAAACCCCTTCATTTTTAGTTGAAAACACAACACCCAAGAAATGTTTATTTGGCAAAAAAATAAAAATAAAAAACCAACCTTCGGGGGTTTTTTTCATCTTGTATGTCTTGCCATCTCAGCTGGGAAGCATTTTGCCCTACGCAGGGTGTGAGGCTGCTGCGCTCCCCTGTGCAGAGGCAAGCCAAGCTGGTCCCTGGTCATTGCAGTGCTGCTCCATGGAAGCATGAGGTACGCAATGACAGCCTTAGACAACTCCAAAGAAGAGATCTCCATGTTTAAGACCCAAAGGCAGCCATCAGGCTGCCTTTCCTCCTAAGCCGTGCCAGGAAGGGAAGCCTGCAGAGGAGTTCAGCTGGAGATTTGCTTCTCCTCCCTCACCCTTTGGCTGGGGCGAACATACTCCAACTGAGAGCCAGACCCTCTGCAATGTCCACCTGGCCACTGGACTTCTCCCAGGCAATGGAGGGAGGCTCTGGGAACAGGGCCAGACCCTGCTGCTACGGGAGAAGGCAGGACCGATACAAGGCATCGCCCCGGCTGCTCAAGCACACTGCCCCCACCTTTCCACCACACGCCTCAATTTAAAGCTTAATGCTTAAATTTAAACCCATTTTTCTCCCCCTGCACACATCATTTTGAAAAGCACAAACCCATTTGCAAGTCCTTCTGCGTTTTTCTTTCCATTGTCACAATTTAAAAGGATGGAGGGGAGCGGGAGTGCCTGTGTGTGGGAGGGGAGCAGGAGCGGATGCTTTGCCAAGTGCTCCCCAATTTTGTCTACCCCACACTGGGATGTCAAAGCCAGTGATATATATATATCTATGTAGCAGGACAGGTTTCTCCAGGGGCTCAGCCTTGCATGCATTTTTCAGCAGTTTATGAGACAAAATCAGTAAGAGCTCTCCCTTGGCTCTCCGCTCCCCTGTATGCCAGCCTTGCCCTCTAAAGCATATATACTTATGCAAAAAGCACAGCCCTTTGTATGATTATCCCCCCATGAAAGCCATTACAGTATCTGAACAGTGGAAGGTGACATCGATAACTAAAGCTACAGAAATAGCTTTCATAGCTTGGTGAAAGAAATATAGGCAAACTAAATATTTCAGCTAAGCCCCATTTTATCATTCCTGATGCAGAACAGCGCCTGGGCTCTTCTGATTATAGAAGACTGCATGCACTTCTACATTTTCATGTTGCTAAATTATCAGATGTGATGTCTAAACCAGAAAACACCCTTTCCAGCGGCAGAAACCCAGTAGTCATCAGAGAGCTACCCTGTCACACTGTAGCCTTTAGATAGTGGACTCTGAAATGCCAACACCCCTCCCTCTTATTCTTTCCACTGATATTTCCCATAGGGTGCCTTTATCTGCTGGGACAGCTCGGTATTTTTTCCTGAAGAAGCTAATATTGTTTATTTTGTCATTTATCTTTATCCTTTTGAAAACAATTTCTTTCCATTACGCGTTTTCTATTGACATTATTCTCTATTATAGCCATCATACGGTCAATAATAGTATTTTTCTTAGTCTTTTTAGTAATCCTATGTCACTTCAGTTTCCACATTCATTAGGCCTTTCCTATTTTTCAGTAAGTTCTAGCATCGGTATCTCTGCATATTCCTTGTAACATATCTGGTGCAAAATGACACAATTCCAAACAAAACTTGTTCAGAGAGATACTCCTGTTATTTTTTTCTTTGTCCGTTTCTAATGAAAAAGCAGGTAGAAGTAGGAGCCACCATGGCTGGGCTGATGTGATGAGACAAGCGCTGGCCAGCCAGTTGGCTACCGGACAGTCACAGAGGCAGACAAGGGACAAGCAGCCTGCACATCCCCGTAGCCTTTTTATTTTGGACATTCAAATAAGACCCTTCCTTCCAGTCAGTTTCTTTCCTGAAGTGCAAAACTAATTGAGAGGAAGAGGACCAAGCATATGGAGGAGATAGCCTAGGCTCCAGCCCCACAGAGGATGGGATAGCTTGGAAAACAGTGGATGAAACCCAGAACAAATCCTATTCCTTGGGCCAGTGGCCCTGCAAACCCAATGGGGGAGACAGGCTGCTCACAAAGCCTGAGGTTCGGCAAGGCAGGCTGGCTGTACAGCCTCTTCGATGTATTGATTCTATACTCTCTGAAGGGAGGATGCATGTGCTTGCAGAGGGAAGAGAATCTGTGCACCAGGAGGAGGCAGGCCCCGGACAGTGCTGTATTTTATTTGCTGGATTTCTTTAGTTCAATCCAACCATATTCTTGTAGGTCTGCACATTTAAAGACAGCTGCCTGCTGATCTGTAGCAATTATAGCTCAATTATTTGTGAAGTCTAATAGAAAAACCTGGTAAAATGTAAGCTTCTTACAAAAAAAGTTCAGCAAGAAGAGTAACTTGGCAAATATCTAATGACTCCAAGGGGTGACGAAAAAAGAAGTTATCAGTTGGAAGGTAAAAGTATTAAGCAGTGAAAACAAATTGTAAACTTACTTCAGTATTGTGGACACACAGACAAAAGCCAGATGTTGGTACAATAAACACCACAATCACTGGAATTAGGAGCAGAAACATTCGGACTTCAATCGAAATGCTAATGTTTTACTTCACCATGCAGGTGTTTAACCTTCCAGGCTTCACCCCGTTTTCATTTTGTCTTTGGAAGGACAGAAATGCTAAGGGAGAAAGCTTTTCTGCATAGCCAGCTTCAAAATGTACTTGTTCAACAGTCCCGTTATGCAAAAGTTTGGAAAACTCATTTCCTTGCCAGCAGATTGCTGGTAGCCGGCTGAAAGGATTTAACCTCTCTGCTGCCAGATATGTGATCCCAGTATTTCCAGGCAGAACTGGTATGTCAAGGGACTGCTCCCAGCCACCACCGTACTTGTTCTTACTACATCTCCAACTGCAGCACAGTGACAAAGATCGATGCATTCTGACTTACCCTGGGTTTATTCCAAAATTACAAAATTTAAAATGTGGCTCAAACTCTTCATAGATCTGTTACTAAAATCATTCACAGTCCATCAGGAGAAGAAATCACATATTTTACTTCTAAGGCTGTGAATCAACGTATTTTATGCACGTTCAAACACTTCATTCCCACCTCAGAGAGATTTCAGCTTTACTTGAGTAACTCTGGTACCCAGTTGGGTTCCTGCAAGCACCCACTGCCTCTAACCACCGCAGTGAGTTCTTCACATCAAAAGAGATGCTGGGGGGGGTCATTTCTGAGTGCTTGGTACAGGGGCAGCAGCCACCCCCCAGCCCTGCCTGCTCACTGCCAGACTCCCAGCTGAGGAAGCCAGCAGGTACTTAGAAAATATAAGTAATAATTTTAATTCAACCCAGACGTTGCTTTGCCACATCACTTCCTTGAACAGTATGTCCTAGTGTGGTGCTTTGTTCTTCTCTCTTGTTCTTTATCCCGTAAAGAAATCTGTTGCAGGAGACGCAGAAACCCAAAGCATAGTCAAATCAGTGTATTTCTCAGCTGGAAGGCATACTAGGTGCATCAGAGATGCAATTTTAACAAGTCTAGATCATTTTTCAGATTATATTTTTTTCACTCAAGACAATCTCGTACATCGGTTAACATCACTAGAAAATTAGAAGATATTAATTTGGTTTCAGGTGAAAGGGCTGTTGACATGTTTTCTTTATAGAGATTTCATTTAATGGTTTTATAATTTGTAATCAGAGAGTAAAATTGTGTTTTATATACTCAGGGCCTCAAATTACGATGCATTGTCTCGACAGCAGAAAGATTTGAAGGAGATGCTGTCACCTATCACTGGTTATTTAATGCAATATGGCCACAGGGACCAAAGAAAAGGCATTTTCCCACTGGTAGTAAATGGTAGAGGTTGAACTTTAAAGTTTGCTAGGATAATCCTCTCTGTGCAAGCTCTGGTAGCAATCCACTGCAGGTGTGTACACCTTTGCTGCCTCACAGAAAAAGCAATACCTGCGTGGGAAATGAAAAGCAGCCAACAGGGAAAAAGAAATAGACAGTGTTTACAAAACTATTAAAGGCATTTAAAAAGCCATCTAACAAAAAAGTGGGAAAATCTGCGCTAGCTAACAGTCATAGCAACTTGTTTCAAGTGGCCCTTTCAGTTCTATACAATATCAAAAATTAGGTGCCACGGTACCATAAAAATTAATATCTCACCAAAATAAATACCTTGGGAAAGAAGCAAGTAGATCTATTAAATGGTAGTGAACTAAGCGAGTTCTCTTCTGCAACTCTGGAAGGCAAAGGTTGCCTGTAAACATGAAAGCGACACAGATCACCAGCGAGTGGCAATGCCATGTTATTTGCCAGTTTAGAGTTACGTGGACCATAAACACATTACAGAAGGAGTACAAATGCCTGGTGAGATGGTATTCAGTCAGAAAGGCAGAGCTCCACCGCTGAAGGAAGGCTGAGAGGTACCTTGGGCAGTGGGACTGCAGCCACCTCGCCTCGGGGAGGCTTCATACCCATGGCCATTGTGACACCTAGGTGGGTAGATGGGATTTTACAGATTGTACTTTTCAAGTAACCCTAAATTTACCCTCTGTTGTATTTCAGAAATGAAGATGTGATTTTTTTTTTTAATTTGGTCCTGAGATCAGATTCATTTTAGCCATATATATGCTTGACATTTGTTCTGCAGCGATGACTGATACTTCCTCTAGAATGAGCAGTAAAAGACAGGCACTTTCAGCTAGTGATTCACTGGATCCTAAAATAGGTTTATAAAACAGGAATCTCCAAGGATGATTCAATCCACATCCACTGACTAGGACTGAACTTAGCAGCTAAAGTTAAATGAAATTAATTTACCAGCCGCAGCACAAAAATATCTGCCAACTGGAGAATAAGAAATAAAGCTGAGGAAAGGAGGTATAGTAAAAAAAGCCTCATTTCTGGGCATGCTTCATCTGCTAATATTTAGGATTTTTTGATTCATGCAGCTACACTCCATGTAGAACAACCATGTGATTTCTTTTCTTTCTGATAAACTGTCTATGAATCTAGTTTTCTTCCTCAAAATAACCACCAGTTCCTAAAGAAGGTGTTATATTATGTACTACTTCCTCTTCTGAAACCTAGTTTTAACTGGCAAGTGTGTGTTTTGCTCCTGACCGTAGAAGAAACTACATTGGCAGCAGATGACCCTTTCCTTGGGAAACCTTAAGAAGAAAACCCACGTGCACTCACTCAGCCTAATGTCTACCAATGCACAAATGCAAAGATGTCTGTTTAAGTCTAGTACTCCAACTTCTGATAAATTAGTGGCAAAATAAATAGATCTCAAAATAAATAACAAAAATATGAAAATTTATTACTAAAAGTAGACTATATTCAACTACAGATACCTAACTCAACAATGAAATTACTCTCTTTATGTAACAGGGTAGAACATTTCATTAGGAAGGTTTGTTACACAGAAGTAGCATTCATTTCCTCTTGAAAAGCTAACTCTTTAATCACACAATATATGTAAAAGGCCATAGGAAAGATAGGAAAATAAATAACACACTCACATCGCTCATAACACAGCATGTATTTTAAATTTCTAGGGATACGGTACTATAAATGAAGCCAGAAAGCTTGTACAAACGCGTAACTGACTTCTATGCAACCAAAATGAATATACTGAAGTATGTAACAGACTATGTAATTTCAGGGGGCTGCTTCTCTACGGATGTCCATGGAAAAGTCAGGCAGACATGCAAAGCAACACAAAGCTCTCCATTTTTCCAAAGCTCTCCATTTTTCTTCCTTTATGTAAATTTAGGCCAGACAGATTTTGCGCATTTTCTTCCTTTCTTAAAAAAAAGAAAAAGCTTTGCACGTAAACAAACTCAGTAATAAGTCTGAGATTAACAGATTAAGCAAAATAAAAGGAAGCATTAAGTGCCATCAAAAGACAAGAAACTGTCAACAACAATATTGTGAAGTGAGAGATTGTTCCACCCGATACTGGCAATGGTAAATATCCACCATCGATAAAAGAACTCCTGGGACCTACACTAATGGAAAATTAATGGGCCTTGCACAGACGTCTCAGCTGCAAAGGCAGAGCATCACAGCAAAGAATCTTCATTCCACAAATGAGACACATCATGCAAACTCAAAGGTCTCATTGTATAAACTCTGGCAGACAAGACCTTTACGGATTATTTTTTAACATGCATAAAATGTTTCACAGAGAACACTGTAGGGATATTTCCTCAAAATGCCACAAAACAAACCATTTGAAAATGTGCTAAAAATTTCCCATCTCCAAAAAGAAAGCCAGATATACATAAGAAAAGAAAAAAAAGCTCCGATAAAAAGATTACAAGGCAGTAAAATATGTATATAAACCGAAGCCAGTTACACACTTATAAGGAAAAGCTGTATCCTGCAGTAGGGAAGCATCCATCCCCCCTGAGCCCCCCAGGAGCACCCCCAGCCAGAGCAGCCTGGCATGGGGACCTAGTTAAACATGCCCAGCAGCATTCTTCGAATGCAATGAGATGTGGCCAGATGGCTTGAAGGCATGTGTAGGATCCAACAATTCTGCTTGCTAGAACCAGAAAATAACCTCTTCTGAGAGGTACATAGCAATCGCAACTGATCCAGAGAGAAGCGGTGCTGCCGGAGTATAGAAAAAGCATTTCCCACCCTTTATTACCCTGTAATGCCATGTATTTTTTTCCACACTTTGGAAAGTACACCCTATTCAGGGAAGTAACATGGCAGCTGTTATTACAATTTGACCGCTGTGATATTAAGATAATAGTTTTTGACATAGCCACACTAAATGCCATTCCTCATTCTTCCATGTCACTACCAGTAAATCAATACCAGAAACTAATTTATTGCTGGCAGAAAAGTCCTCCTGTCTTTTGACTGACATAAAATAACGAGCTAAATAACATCAAATTATCTGAAGTCAACTGCTATTTGCATTAGTCCTACAGAGGTCACCAAGCAGATGGTATGCATACCTGGCAAAGCCCCATATCAACGGCAAAGTTTAGTTTACATGTAAAATATAAAACAGGCTATTTTTATTACCAGGAGTTTCACATTCCTCCTCTGCTTCAACAGGCTGGTGCTGTTCTGGCTTCACTGGGGCTACAGTGACACCATTGCAGTCAACAGCGTGATGTGTGAGATACAAATCATACCAGGAGGAAAAAAAAAAAAAAGAAAAAAAAAAAAAAGTCATAAAATGCATAGCTAAGGGCTGAGTCTTGCGGAGGGGTGGAGGGGATCATAAGGCTGCAAAGGATTGGCAGTATTCCGCTGAATTAAAGCTGCAGCTCGCACTTGCAGTTTGGCTATCCATAAATAGCAGAGCAGCCGCGCCAGGCAGCCACGGGAGACTTTCTCAGACAGCAACCGTACACTGTCCAGGCTGAATAAATTAAAACCCTTTTGCCATTTCCAGCTCACCAGAGCTCCTTCTCCCCTCCCGCAGCTTTGCTGACCACCACTAAGGTCTGGCCAGCCAACCGTCAAGTACAATCCTTCCCCATGGTGGGATAATAAACACCGTAACCCTCCCGCAGCCTTAAATATCCACTTTTATATAAAAAAAAGAGGAGATGTTTTGTAGCAGGTGACTAGTTGATTTGTTGGGAGGAGTGTATGACAATCTTGAAGCTACAAAAGCAGCCTTCACACCCACCGCCTGTCCCTAATTAAAGGAGAAATAAGACCTGTCACATCGCCCCAGCCGCACAAAGCACTCCTGTGTGACGCAGAAGACAGCACACTCTGGTGAAAGGGAAATTCAAAAGGCAGCACAGCCCTGTTTTCTTACTGGCACCATTAAAAAGGAAGGAAGAAAGAGCGTCAGAGAGCAATGGCATTTAGAGGCAGAGATCACCAAAAGTATAGCTTTCACAAAAAACTTGCGGGTCCAAAACCTTCTTGGTTCCTTGCAAGTATTTTGGTTTAGTGCAAGTTGTTACACCACCCCACAAAACATCTCCCAACCTTAATTTTTTCTATGCGATTTAAAAACAACTGACAGAAAATCCAACTAATAGTCTTTTTTTTTTTTATTACTAAACCTCAAACTGAAGGATTTTAGCATATTAATGCACATTAAAACAGAAGTATTGCAAGTAAAACTGAAACTCATGCTTTAAAGTCAGCATGAAGCAGGTCTACCTAAAATAAAAGACGATACCACCTTGATTTAGCAAGCACTTGCCTCTGGGTTATTAAATTACAGGGTTGTCTACGCAGAAATACTTCCGTAACCTGAAGAACTGCTTGTTATATCTAACTACACCAGCTGACCAAACCTTGACGTCCTTGGCAATTACACGGCCTTTGTTAGAATCTATTATAATCTCAGTTACGTATTTTGGCAAAACACCCCAGAAGTCAATGCAGAGAGGAGATCTGTATACTTCCACAAATCAATCCATTTTCTGTAGCTGCTCGCTTTGCTGACGCGTTATTTGCCTGGTTTTGCTGTGTGGCACCTTGCTGTTGCCCTTGCAAGAGCTCACTCTGCCCAGCACATCCATTTGCTGCTGCCTGTGCAAACAGAGTTTCCCAGTTTCCTTCACAAGCTGTAGGTTGCATTCCGGGGCTGGTTTCTGCTTTAAATAATGCAGTTTTCAGTTGTTTCATTAAAAGAGAACTGTTAAAAAAAGTTAAAGTTAAAGGTTTTCTCCTCCACTTGGAAGCTCAGAGAAATCAATGTATATAAATCTAGAGGCTCACCACAAGTGTCATGTCTGCAGAAAAATGGGTGGAGGATACTATGTCCCGCACACAAACCTACAAAAATTATGCAGTCCTTCAGCAGCTTTGTATGAGCAGGAAAAAAAGTACAGAAGAGAAGAGAAAATTAAGAAAAGCATGAGTCTGTGTCAGGAAAGGCAGAAACAGGAGAGACGGGTCCCAGAAATGACAGCCAGCACCACACAGTGACAGAACGGAAGCTGAGGGAGAAGGTGGCAGCCGCTGGGGTGCTGCCGGGGGTGAACTAGAACGGTTAAAAAAAGAATTTTCTCTCTTAAATTAAAGCTGGAACGCATGGAAGGCCCCACAACAGAAAGCATCAGTTCTCACCCTGGTGCAGGTCCCATGGACCATCGTCTCTAAAACCCTTCCCAGACAAGTCTCTAACCAGTAGTGGTGATTTTCTTCGGAGCAAATTAAAAACAGAGCCTGAAGCACTGCTGCCTGCAAGCTCTGAGTATAGGAAACATGCCTGATACTGGTCATGGCTTTTTCACCAGCAAAAAAAATCCTACAGATATTTAATGGAGTAATCATGTGTAAGCAAAACTTGAAAAAGGTCTAGATGGTCTAGTTAATTTTAACTCAGAAGAGTCAACCTCCACCAAAAGAATCACGTGCTTCTCAACGGCTCTTCCCCTCCCAGTAGTCACATCTTTTCCCAGCTCCCTCTGCATGGAAGTAGCCTTAAGCCCTCATGCTTCCTGAATGCCTCATCGAATATGAGTTATTCTAGGACCTTTACGCATCATATAGCTTAAAATGTCATCAAACTCTAAGAGTGAGCTTTGCCAACCGTAGGTTTCTCAGACGTGCTGTGTTCAGTACCAATGCTGAGCAGGTAGCGCTGAGCAGGGCTGTGTACTAATAAATTTGTTCAGCAAGTGTTCAGTTTAAGATCCAAGTACCAGACGCATCATTCATTACTCCAAATGAAATTGCTTACAGAACTTAAAAATACGTGCAAGACTTCTGCAAGAGACAGCAGAATATAGCCCGTCATTTGCTCTGCATGCTAAATTAATAATCTGCACAATTAAATGCTTGCAATTAACAGGCGTTTATTATTTTTGCAGTGTTATTTCTGTAATTGCTAATGTAGTACAAAAATCCTGAAAACTGTCTGGGGGTTCATTTGAGGGATTTATTAAAATTCCACAGAGCCTTATAACAAGTACCACCAAAATGGAACAACAGCTACAGGAGAAAAACTACAGACATTTAATTACCGAGCAAGGTTTTAATCAAACCTTTCTATTTTCCTTCACGATGACAAAAGAGACGTTTCGGCACTGGGCCAGGAAAATAACTGTAAATTTACGTGTTCTTTGCTTCTGAAGAAAAGAGGTTAAAAATTCATTTTTAGCTCAATGTAGTAATTATTTAAAATCTCTGACATAAACTGTTGAAATGTTAAAATGCATTTAAAATTTAAATGGGAAACAAGAGGGGAAAATGGGATAACAATGAAAAAAAAGACCATTTCTCTTCCCCACCGACTCTTCATGGATTACTATTTTTTGTAACATCAGGTAAACTGATTCCTAAAGTACAGTCAAAATGCGGTATGGTTTTCAAATCCGCACAGCTGGATCTCTCCGGGTTATGGATACCACAGCCATCCCAGCCCGGCGCAGAAAGCCTTGGCACAAACGCTGCACTCCGCTGCCTTCCAGTCAAGGACTTTTCAAGTGAAACGTAAAACTTTTTGTATTTCTTCTGTTGCGGAGCAATTTAACTCACTGGCTAAGTTAAAGCAATCTTTCCAATAGTGGGAATGGCCTGAACCCTACCACCCAATTACACGATATACTGCAATCCATGACCACGTTATCTGTTGGCCATTTAAGTACACGTAGTCGTACATAGTCAGCCACATCTGGCTGACGATGTTGTACTCTTCCATCTGCAGCCTCTGTTTAAAAAATGTATGCGCTACGCCAAGTAATGCAGAGCTCTTTTCTGCAGGCACTGTCAGCACTCCAGACCTCCCCCCCACCCCGCAGACACGGCTGATGGTTGCAACTGGTACAGAGCACAAAAGCTTCCCCAGATACCAACTTGCTCAAAAAATTTTGCAGTGCTGTTCCATTCTTTTTAAAGGATACAGATTCAGTATAAGTACCATTCTATTCTTCCATTCTTGAATCACCAAGGTAACATTAGGCTTTTATTTATTTGTTCATTCATTTTTCTTTAGGAATAAAGTGAACTTTTTTCTAAGTAGGGTAACGAGGAAGAAACTTTTAAGAAAAATGAAGGGAAACATTTGCCTTCATAATAACCTGAGTTTACACAATTTTTGACGATCACCTTGTACACATCTGAAGGATTTTAAACAATTCAAACAAAAATGATGCTACTCCGAATGTAACACGTACCAAGAATGCAATGCTTGGCCAAAGGTTTTAAGAAGAAAGCTCTAAGCTGTTATCTGAGTTGTGAAAGCAAGAAAATCAGGCAAAGTAATATTACAGTGATTACCTTTACTACACTACTGCCTCCCAGAAACCTCCAGCAGTTACACCTTGTGCATTCAAGGGAGTTATCTCCACTCTCATGACTAATTTGCAAAAAATGACTGAGGCTCTCTTGGGTGAGGAGAGACTCAGTCGCACAGATCATTTTTCCTCTGCTACTGCGCATTAACGGTTTTGTACACTTAAATGCAGAAAATAGTGTAATCTTTAGGAAAGGCAACCTATGGGAATAAATCTCTAAATAGGACGCCTGAAGTAAACTGAGTCAATCACCTCTGTGAGCATGACTGGCAGGACAGCACTCTGCGGAGCCCGACACCGCAGGCTGTGCATGTCCTTCTCTCCCAGGAGATGCCGGTCTTTCTTCAGAGCAATTTTCCACTTCCAGTCTTAACTCTCCATTTCTTTGCAGAAACGCCATCATTTGGTTGTTCCCATGACCTACTTACTCAATAGCACATCTTTTCCTTCTGGAAGCAACTTAACCATATCCACTGATAAAAAAGCTAGAGGTAGGCAAAGAATGCTCTGTACAGACTGCAGGTGAAAAGATGTTCGGATATAAAAATAAGACAGGTTTTATGAATCTTCTAATACACCTGCAGCAAAATGGCGTATGCCTACATTCAGCTAACAGGAAACCAGCTGCAATTTATTTTAAAATAACAATATTGGGAAAAGATTAAGAGATGAAGAAGCAGAAGGCCAAGTGAAAAGAGTTACATTTGCTGTGTTTTAAAAAAAGCATACATGAACTGCACGACAGCCATCCTGACAGAGGCCATAATGCTCCAGGGCAGTATTCCCACTCCACGCTGGCACCAGCAGAGAAAGATGCTCAAGCTCATGCTTAACTTTCAGCCCTCAGCTGACCCTAGTGGCTACGGTTTATCAGTTTGACAGTCTGCCATACCAACTCAGCTGACAACAGCCAAGTACAAGCACAATATTCACATGCTTAAAATTAATCGTGCTCAAGTGCTTCAAGGTATTGATTCCATAGCCCGTCTCATCATTTAATTAAACCACCACGTTGCTCAGGTCATAGGTATTTCTGAGCACCAAGATAGGTGTAAATGACTGTCATCGCTCGTTCTTCTGTTCCTCAAAATATAGCAGGAAGATGCTTTAAAATGCCAAAATGTTACAAACAGTTTTGATCCATTTACCAGTTCTCACTATTTCAGCTAGTTGCTGTCAACCCGAGCCTGAGTGTATCTGCCAGCCAAAGCGATAGCAGGTATCAAGGCACCATGGAAAATCTTCTTGCACGCTGCTATGGATGGTATGTATTGTGCGGCACTGTTACATCTCACGTGGTTAGATAGGACACGTCAGTACATTTAAGGGTGTTAAAAGTTAATAGATTTGTCAAATATCACATGGTGGTCTCACTGGCTGGCTTAGCTGTTGTAAAGCCATCCTGCCTGCAAAGTGACTTGGTTTAATGTTCTGCTTTTTACATTGGCATGGTCTGAACTCCTACAAGTTACTGTTCGTGCCTGTGTAAATTTATTCCTGCAAGTCCAGAAGACACAGATGCATGTTGTGGGGAGGGGAGAGATAAGCATAGTCTAAATTAGAGCTTATGATCGCTGCTAGCACTGGATCAGGAATGAAACTCCATCAGTCACATGATTTGAGTTTAACATCCTGCAGGACCTGGTCCTTTCTTTCCTGAAGGGGCAACAAATCAAAAATTACTGTGTCTTCCCTGATTAAAACGTATTTCATCAAAACACACTGAATCTAAACTAAAAAAAAGTATTTAAGGGTGCTAGCAACAGTTCATTGCTGTTGGAATAGGGGTGAAAGCGGGCCAGAGCATGCTGGTGAGCTGGTTGTGTTAGGGCTGCACACTACTTGGCTGTGCATAGCTATATTCAGGTCATTTTATGTGCTTTCTACACCTCATAAAAGATTTTTTTTCTGTTTTTTCTAACTTAAAGCATATTAATACAAGGTTTTTTGCAATTCAGGAGAAAGTGTAATAGTCAAGTATGTGCTCACTTTATAAGAAAGTAGTTTTGTTTCTGCTACTATGTATTTTAATTTCATCAATTCTACTAGAAAAAAAGTTTTTTTCCAGTGAAAATTTTTATTTAAGTGAAAAACTGTATTTAGAGTTGTTTATTAAAATTTAATTTTGCTGTAATATTATCACACACTACACCAATAAAATATAATAACACCGTGGTCCAGCACTAATTTTTGTTTCTAAAGCAATCCTTGTGCGGACCTTTGATTTGTAACTCGTGATTGCTTTTTGCCTGGAATAAATATAGAAACCGCTTAAGAGCTCAGAGTTGCTAACACTTCGCGCACTTCTACCAAGACCATTTGAAGATGAAGGCAGGCTGGCTGAGTCCGCTGCCCTGAGCTGGCCAGCGGTCAGGCAACTCTACCTGAAGACGGGGTAGCCACGTTAGCGCTGTGCATCACAGAACACCTCCAGCTGCCTGGCAGCAGGGTGTACAGTCAGCAGAGAGTCTGATCCTGCACCCCCAACACACCCCCTGACGCAGCTCTCAGCTAATATCTATTACTAATAGTTATTGCGCTGGAAATGCATTCCTTGGCTTACACCTCCTACTCTGAAATGAAAACCAAATTTCTTCTCTTCCACAAAGCAAAGTTTTAGCAGAAAACCCCCTAACAGAACCATATGGAGAGCATAAAAACTGACCACAAACATTTTTTCTTAATTCAGGATACCACCTAAAAGATCAATGGGATATAAATTATTTGTGAGCCTAGCTATTTCTGTAAACACTACTGAATGTTACATCAAAGGCAAAGCAAAAAGCCCATGACAAACAGTACAAAATAATTTCCCCTGACCTACTTCAGTCACTGACTTCTTAGGTGTTTCTCCTAATGGAAATAAAGATATTTCTATGTGCACCATTTCAAAACTGATGTTGACGATTTAAACTCATCGTTCCTTATGTAGTCAAGATCACTCCAAAAGCGTCACAATATTTTCTATATATACTATAGCACACCAGCAAAGTGTGGTATATTAAAACTAGTAAGTATGCTTCCCTTTATTACATCTTTACTTCATTTTGGTTTAAAATTACTTTCTTTTTTTTTTAATAGGATGCTGTTCACAGATATATCCAGTGCTACGTAATTTTCAAACACAAACTCCAGGGAGAAGCTCTCAAAATGCAAAGCAAAGAGTCAGCCACTAGGCTGATGTTTATAAAAACACACCAATTTTATGGAAAACAATCAAAATGGGTGGAAAAATCACTGTTCTGTGTACAACAGATTTGACACAGCAGAAATAAACATTCCTTACTCTTCCTCAGGCAATTCCTTCGCCTGCCCAGAATCTCGCCATTAGAGGCATTTCCAAAGATGAATGGAAAACTCGGTTCATGCAGACCGTATGACTCTTTCTCCACAGGGCACATGATGCGCAGTCCAGGGCTCTCAAATGTTAAGTAAGGATGGTGACCAGCATCTCTGCTGTGGCAGAGGGAAATGACGCATTGAGTATTACACTGTTCCCCTTACAAGCCATATTTTGCTAAAACAACTTTAAAAATAACTGGACACTTATAATTTGAATGTAAAGCAAGCCAATGACCCTGGAAAAAGCACACAGGCCAGTAATCTGATACACTAAAATATGTTCTCTCTTTCCATGCAAGTGCTCAACACACTTTTGCTAAAAATATGAATTTTGCTGCTTATCTAGTTCAGACACAATAAGATTATATTAAGATAATAATTTTTTTTAATGATCAATAAGAAGTGAGATATAGTTACATTTGATTTGTTCACTTGTAGCTGAAAAGGAAAGGACATTTGTTTTTAATTAGATTATTGGCCTTTGTCAAAACTGGCTAAACCAATTCTGAATCCCCTCCTGCTCCCGAATGCCTGAAGGCTCTCTGTAATTAGTGTACTGCTGGCATGCCGAGGGGCAAAAGGGAAATTGCTGGGTTAGAGCACCCGCACCCTTAGCCAAGGTCCCTTTTCGTGGCCGTGTACAGAAAATGCATCATCTTACTTTGTCATCCACATTTCGAGGGAATAATATTTGCAGAAATGTGTGCAAAAGTCCAAAATTGATTAACTTAGAAGAGATACAAATTTAGTTCTGTTGCGCTATAAACTGGGATTCCCAGCTGCAGATGGACCTGGACATCCCATCTGCATCCCAAAGTGCTGCGGTACCTGTCCGCGTTTCTCCAGCAAACAATATATTACAATTCTGGCCGTTGCCATCTGGCAAAACTGAGTCTCAGTTTCATAAATCACCATCACTCTTATTTATTTGGGGCATATTCCATAAGCATACAACTTATCACAGCTAATAATATGATTTACTATATCTACATCAGATTTGTTTGGCTGAGAAGTTTTCTGTACTGTTGGCAGTTATTTTCCCTTTAGCTTCTTTCAAAGTTTTACAGGAACAGAAAAGTTGGAGCTCAGCTTTGCCTCTCACCACTCAAGAGCTACCTCTCCAGCACACAGCTGCTTCCACACATTCTATGTCTATATTTGCAGTTATATTTGTGTATATCTATTTACACTATATTTAATAGAAAATTTAATACTAACATGAAACAATAAACACCATCTTGAAGATGTGGACATTCTCGACTTAGGGAAATTTGACTTCTTGTGATGTCTGCACACTTTTTAAGTGTGTATGACCACCTAACTATCGTTTTCAATTTTAATAAAAGCATGTATATTAGGATTAGGCTGTTACGAACACTGCAGTGCAGATCTAAATAACTCAGTCTGCCAAACTAGTGTTACTATGGAAACAAAACTAATGTACTGTGACCACAGCTCTGACTGCATTACTTAAGACCATCTGGTTAAAACAAATATTTCTGTGGCACA
Organism: Falco biarmicus; assembly: GCF_023638135.1. Classification (NCBI taxonomy): domain Eukaryota; kingdom Metazoa; phylum Chordata; class Aves; order Falconiformes; family Falconidae; genus Falco; species Falco biarmicus. Next base: position 50,925,879 of record NC_079291.1, on the reverse strand, counting down.
GTATTTGTTCTTAATTGTGCCCTGAAATTATTTTTTTTTTTACCATACCCAAATCTATTTTAGGTATGTTTGGTTTTTTGTAGTATTATACTCTGTTCAAATTTTCGCAGCACTGTGTGTGATTTTAGTTATATTTAATATGCTTAATGACTAAATCTGTAAGTCTCTAAGTTAATCGAGGATGGATGAAAGTAAATGGTCTGAAGTTCCCTGTTCTCTTGCACCGTGTTTTAGATGAGGTACCCTTCCATATTTCTGCACCACAGTACTGCTGTATAAACGCTTTACACCATTTCTTTTCCACTGGGAATGCAAGCCCGTCGGAAAGGGAAGCCTGACAGCAGGCGGCACAGCTCCCACCTGCCCAGTGCCAGCCTCTTGGCTGCCCTGGAGGTGAAACAAGCACCTTCCAGGTCCCTTGGCAGCTCCTCCAGCAGCTTCTTGCTAGAAAGGGGCAAAGCGCTTCCAAACTGCTTTCTTGCTCTGAAGCATTTTTTTTTCAGACTAATAACTCCTTCCCTGTCTCTAGCCCGGAGAAGTTTAATATTCTGAATTGAGATGTGTCATCACAGATAACTGTTCTGATAAGAAATGAAGTATTTTCAGAGCTAGATGCTGATTGACCACATCGTCAGCAATTACCAATACAGAAAGGTGAGGAGCACCTTTCCAAACAGTTTCAAAAACTCGAAATCTATTTTATTCCAGGGAAAACATGAAATTAACGAACACCTGAACTAGGAAACAAAAAGATCCGTTTACTACTTCAGTGCTTCTACAGAACTGCAATATTCAGTTTCTACTTAACAGGGGCAGGGAATATATTATTATTATAATTATTATTATCATTATTATCATCATCATTATTATTATTGGGGGGGAGAAAAATTCAGCAAAAGGCTCACAGATTGTGATAAGGAAGATAAGGACAGGGAGAGATCACTCACAAAGTACCATCATGTGCAAAATTGACTCGACTTGGGAAAATGAATTTAATTTATTGCCAATCAAATCAGAGTAGGAAAATGAGAAAAAAGAAATCTTAAAACACCTTCCCCCCACCCCTCCCTTCTTCCCGGGCTCAACTTCATTCCCGATTTCTCTCCCTCCTTGGCACTGGCCAGCAGCGAGTCCCTCTCGGAGCCGGCTGGCATCGGATCTGTCAGACATGGGGGACACTTCTAGCAGCTTCTCACAGAAGCCGCCCCCGTAGCCTCCCCACTACTGAAACCTTGCCATACACACCCAATACAATCTTTTTTCACATGTATTGTACTTTTTAATTCAGATCTATTAAAATAATCGGGTGTCCACAAAAAAAACGAGGAAGCCCCACAACACAAATTTGTCTGGGTTTTGCAGGCTCTGCAGAGTAAACCACATTTTGCAAAAGACAGGCTTCCCGGCTGCATTCGTGAACTGCATTATTAGTTTGAGGACATACGACTTGAGAAAAATTGAACACAGTTGGTTTTCGAATGATGAAAGGAACTAAACGTTGTCCATTATGACAACTAAATATTAACAGCAGAATGATTTTCTCCCCGCCACAGTCCCTGGCCCTAGAGGTACATTAATTTTCCTGGGCTCAGTTTGAGTGCTCCTTAAAAAGATGACTTGAAGAAGCAAATTTATTGTGGCATGAATTTTACACGCTGCCAGAGGTGTGAAAAGTGCACAGGTTAATACCGGCCAAGTGACCTGCAATCTTCTTTAGGTGGCTTTGTTGCATAAAGCCTGTGAGACCTGCGGTCAGGGAGGGAAAGGGGCTTTGCCCAGTGGCAGCAGCAAGCCCCAGAACTGACACCAAGTGCTCCATCAACGCCGCTGGAGAGCACTGCTGGCCAGAGCTGGGCTAAACGCACAGCAGCTTTAAGGAATTGTGGATATTTTAAAGAAAACACAGAGCAATTAATCTACTACATTTGCTTGCACGTCTATCTACACGTTCTATCTAGACATACTATCGTGCTCTGTGGGAACGCGTAAGGTTTCAAATTCTATGAGGTGTTGTATATACATCCTAAAACTACCGCAGGAAGTTAAGAATTCAGCTAGAGCCTCCACCGTTTTATGAAATATGTATCTATGGAAAATACTAATGTCCTAAATTATGTGCTTCTGAATGCCACCACTGCAGACAGAAGAAGAAACGCAGTTCTCAGTACAGAGCTCCTTCAGATCCCCCAGGGCAATACTTTTTGGAACAACCTTTACTCAGTCCTGCCACTATTCCACTTTTTTTCTCTAACTGAGAAGACGACTGGGAGAAGATAATTTTTTTAAAGCTCATGAATGTTAAGGAAGCATAATCTTGCTAGTTCGTAATTACAAACGAGTATCAGATTGCCAGCCACTTATCAGTCAAGCATTTCCCATCATGAAGAAATCAGTAACTGCAGCAGGAGATGATTAAAGGAAATCAGCCAATGTCTCTAACAAAAAAATTATGTCACCATTTATCAGATGGATACAGGAAAGTGAACATCAAATTCTGGCTAAAGGCTCCAAGAAAACATGTTGGGAACTAAATTCAATATAATTAAGAGGTGATTACACAAGAACTTTACCTACAGCGCAGCGCGCAAAACGCCGCACCTCCCCATGCCACACGCAGATCATCCTTCTGCCAGGAGCTATTCATTCGGCTGCTGGGAAGGTATTCTCCAGGGGACATTCCCAAAGGGATCTGCTAGCGAGGTGGGAGCTGCCAGCCTCCCTTCTGCAGCCAAGAGCTAGGCAAGCATCACACCGTGTGCAGGGAGCTGGCTCGGGACATCGGGGCAGCAAGTGCCACCTGTGGAGCTGCCCCCACCTTCACTCCATGCCTCTTGGGTGAGCTTCAAAGAAGACATTAAAATAAACTTGCACCCCCATCACTGATAATTAACGATGGAGTTGCTGCCATCTGATGGCTTAGTAAAGAGAAAGAAAATAGGAGAGAGCAGCTACTCGGACTGCAAGACAGTGTTAAATGCTGAATTATGTTTGGCTGACAGAACAAGAAAAAGTAAAGTAAGTTCTGTGATACAGGTGGTCTGAGGGTAGGCAACCAACAGAGCCTTCCTTCACAGCGTGGGGAAATGTCCAGCAGCCCTTACGGTCTTTGCAAGGCCACATAAATACGCAATATACTTTACTTAACAAAAGAAATCTTGTTACACTTAACTATGTTTCCATTAATGACAACACAGTTCATGCAAAACAATAGTGACCTAATCACATCACCTCTTTGAATGAGCTTTGCAAAATTAAACTATGATCAGCATATTTTCCACTACTTGTCCAGTCTCAGTTCCTAGCAGAAACCTCCTTACAAGCTCTATTGAAATGAAGGAAGTGGGGAATAGCTGGTTCCTGGACTTCACAGTGGCTGAAAAATCATCCAGGGGCGTAGGTTACTTTGGGGTACAGCACCTCGATGTCCAACGTGGTAGAAGAAAGGTAGGCAGGTGGAAAAGCCTCCATCTCCCCACTCACAGCAAAGCCACAAGGTGACAGACTCACCTTCAAACTAAATATATAAGATCAAATTTCTTTAGACTTATAATATCCTTCAGATTCCTCAAGTCCATTAAAAGTGTATCTATCTGCTTTTAGCATATCGGAACGTGAATGTGACTGTATTTATGGTCCGTTTTGGCATGCATCCTACTATGGGTGCGATGACAAAATCAGATCAGCTCTGATTCCTGCTTCTGACACTCTGCTTTGATGTGATGAGCATCCATACAAGTCCCATATTTCATTCTATTCAGTATTTCAGGTGACCTCCCCTGTCACGAGGATGGCAAAAATAAGGAAGCCTGTGGGCAGAGTGTGGGGCAGGCACAGGGACCCCCCTGGCCTGCCCAGGTCTCCTGTCCCTCCCATGAAGGGGGGTGGCAGGGCAAGCCGGACCCCCCAGCTCTGCCCACTGCCCAGCCCTCCAGCCACATCTGCAGGTGGCCTCTCCGGCAGGGAGCTTCGGCTTCCCTGGAGACAACAGAGACAACCATTCCCCCATCAGCTCTACCACCTCCAACCCTTGGACCTGCCACCTTCCTTCCCCTTACTCTGGCTCTAAAACTCACTCCAAATTCCTTGTATTTAAGGGAAAATATTGCCAAAAGCATCACGACCGCAACTCGGCGTTCACACCTTCATACCGGATGGAGGTGTGAGCATACACTTACATGGATGAACACACTGCATGACTTCAGCATCATTGCCCTCTCCTTCCCTCTTGCCTGCTGCTTCTCATTACCTAAATTTAGATTGCAAATCCTTCAATCCAGATAGCATGTCTTGTCATGTCTGGGACACAAACTTACTTCTGTCCCACTTCCCATTTTCATGTACCTTTCTTCCTCTTTGCATACTCTTGACGTGCACACCAGTGCCGACACCTCGATTAACTCCATTCCTGACTGCATTTTTTTTTTCCAAGGGATAAAGACAAACAACCCAGTGTAAGTAACGAGTATCTGCACTAAAAAACTGCTTTGTAAGATTAGCATTATTGGATTTGTATTTGAAGGATTTCAGACACTACCATATTACGGTTGCTTCCTTTGCAAAATAAAAAGTGTTTTCACCCAACAGCCAGAACCCAGCCCTCCGCCTGGACTGAAACTCAACTTCTTCCTCTCCATCTTATGTCAAGAACAGTACTACCTGCACAGAATATCCCTCCAGTTGCACTGGGACATATACACAGCCCTAAGGGTTTTTAATAGGATTACTATGGTGTTCCTGGGGTTTAAAGAGAATAGCTGAGAACTCAAATCTACTTACAGATAAATAAATAAATAAATACATCAGAATTCATAAATATCAATTTTATAAAGAGTAAAACTTCTTCATAAACAGAAGACGTGTTTAGAAATTACATACACATACATTAAATTACATATGCATACTCCTCTATTTCCACTTTTTCAGGTATATGCAAATATCTGCAGATTCCTAACTGAAAATCACTCACAATTTCACAGACCAGCATATGGAACTCTTCCTTGTTTTAATAATAAAATGGGAACACCAAATTTCTAGTAACTTCTATTACCTGTAAGTAAATATGGTAAGTACAGTCAGTGCCTGTTTAAGCAAAAAACTCTAGATACCCTAACTCAGAAGCCTATACTTGGACCACTTATTATTTAATAACATGCCTTTGGTACACACTGTTGAGTCTTGTTCAGAATACTTTCTTTACAATAGAAAAGGATTTTTAAAAGTCCAATCTTCAGTGCCTGACGTGAAGATCACCAAGGAAACTGTAATTATTTGACTCAAAGAGAAAAGTGCTTAAATCTAAGGACAAAGCATGCACGGGATTCTTTGGGAACTTTGTTGTGTTCACATGGAAATGCAGCATGTCCAAATCCATCTCTCCAATTTCTAAAACCTATTTATTAAATAGTTAATATACTTGGGCCCTTCAGTACATATAAAGACGACCCAAACATGTAGATCCTAATGAAAACTATTTATGACAGTCTTCCCAAAACACAGCTTCTTTCTCCCTAAATCACATATTTGGGCCACCACTTGTATGCTCCTACTGGGAAACTCTACCCTCAGCAGCCTGGACCAGTGCTCCAGCTCCACCTGAGGGAAAAGCAGCCACATTAGTCTAATTAGTCTATATTTCTCTATATGCCACTGCATTCAAATATGTTGTCTTTCAAAACACACTTTTTTTTTCTCTTTTTTTCTTTCCTTTCAAACAAAACACTTTCCGAATGGGTTGTGAATCTAAAAGTTCATCAGGCCTACCCAAATTTAATCTTCATGTAAATTCTCTGCTGTTAGGTAGACAATGTAAATGTCTTTTTAAAAGCAATTTCACTATTTCAGCATTTGATGCTTAAATTGTACACACTGCACTTTATATTTAAAAAAAAAAAAAAAGATGCCTCTTCTTGAACCTCTCCGTTAAATCCTGAAGTGACACACCCAGGGAGTTACTTTCTTGAAGGATGAAACACAATTTGGGTAATTACAGGCATGTCCAAGTGTCCAGAGGTATCTATTTCTGACTGTTAACATTCCAGAGAGCTTTTGCTCTATTATAAACCTGAGCTCTGCCACTTAGTTACCAAGTTACTATAGTAAGCAAGAACTATTTGATATCATAAAATGCAACAGCATTTTCATTTTGCAAGAATCATCCAAAATGGCTCCAGCAAGCCCTGATCTGCAGTCTCTTATGATTCAACTAAAGTTTTCATATTATTCTAAATTAGGTTTTGACTAGATCATTAACAAGAAAAGTAGATACCTGCCCTCAGACTATCTCCATGGTTCGAATACCTAAACAGCGAACAGCTGCAACCCTTCCACTCATAACATTAACAGAATAATCTGTACTTGAAAACACACTCTGTTCCTAACAGGAGTACAACCCAGTGGCAGAAGTAATGGAAAGAATAATGGAAAGAAAGTGGAGATAGGGAGTCAAAATGACCAGAAGGAATAAAATGTATGCAGATAAAGGTAATCATCAGCAATACATTTAAAACAGACTGAAATAAAACACATTACTTGTTTTTTCTGAACCCTCCTCGGCCAAAAATTTCTTACTCGGTACATGTAATTCACATATGCTGCATAAAATAGTCATATAATCATCATCCTATCATACAGTGTTCAAGGTGTCCATGTGGGTATTGGTCTCAAAGCTTTTCCCTCCAGTGCTGGGCAATCACACCTACTTTTAGACAAAATCCTGGCCACTTACTTTGGCAAAGGAGATTAGTGATGAGCCTCAGCCCTGGGAACAGCTGCTAAAGGGAAGAAGTGACAGCAACAGGAGCCCTGTTCCTGTAATCAACAGGATAGACACATGAACTCCGGGGTCATGTTAGTGATGAACCAGATCTACTGATTAATGACTGCCAAAATAACCTCCATTTGCTAGATGACACATAAATTAGTATTCACCCAAGAAGAGGGAGATCAAACTGGGGTGGGTGCATCCTCACACCTGAGCTTCGGAGTTGGGCCCTCTGATGAAGATCTTGGACCTCTCAACCAGAGAGTACGGTGACCACAGTGTACACGCTGTATTTGGAGCATCCCACCATCAAGCATGTGACATGACTACAAAAGGAATCATTTCTCTAGAGTTATCTTTCTCATGAAATTGAACTAGGACTTTTTCTTACTGTTTGGAGGAGGTTTTGGGAGTGGGAGGAGAAAGGCAGGGGATTAAAACCCTCTTCTTTGAGACAAAGATTTTTTCTTTAAGATGAGTGAGACTTTAAACTGGTAAGACAAGGACTAGAAAAGTGGGCACGGCAGGTGGAAAATGTATCCTTGACTCAAAGGATGGTCACCAGTGGTCCAAAATCCAACTAGTGGCCAGTTTCTAGTGGTATCTCTGACGGACTGATGTTGGGGCCAATACTGCTGAATGTCTTCATGCCTAGCCTGGGCAGTGGGACGGAGCACGCCCTCAGCAAGTTAGTGGGTGGTACCAAGCTAGCGGTCAATATGCTGGAAGCCAGGCTGTTATTCAGAGGGACCCCAGGAGGCTGGAGGAATGGTCCGACAGGAGCCTCCTGATGTTCAGCAATGAAAAGCGTGAAGTCCTGCGCCCCGTGTGGTATAACCCTATGCAAATATATGGAGTGGGGACCAACTGGCAAGGAAGCAGCTTCACTCAAGAAGACCTGAGGGCTCTGGTGAATCAAAGTGGCAAACACGAGTCAGCTGTATGCCCTTGTGGCAAGGAAGGATGACTGCATGCAGGCTGTACTAGCAAGTGTAGCCAGCAGGCTTACAGAAATTATTATTTCCCCCTATCTGGCATTTCTGACAACATTTCTAGAATACTGCGTCCAGTCTCAAACAAGACTGTAAGAGGAGTGCCACCGAAGGCTAGATTGAGTCTGATGTTTTAATATGATCGGCTTCACTGCATCAATTAATGATATTCAGCCGACAGACCCACATAAGGAAAGAAGGCTGCTCTATGGAACATTCAGAAAAGAGTGCGTTTGGTACTGATTGCTCAAGATAATATTAAGGAAAATCTTTTCAAGAATTTAGTAATTTTTGTTTTGATTTCTGCAACACTTCAATTTACTTCTTCAGTCTGTTTGTACTGAAAAGTATTCTATTCAGCTGTTTGCGCAAAGCAAAAGTGAGCGGATGGCTATGGTTTGTCCAGTCACAGACCATAAAGTGTTGCAGAACAACCATCTGATCAAAAGAAATAACATGCTATTTATATTATCACCCATATAGCCAGACTCTCTGAACCACAAAGATTAACCATCCTATGGAACAGGTGTAATGAATTATTCCTGAGTTATTCCCAGGATTTAAACTGTGTACAAAAATGTGTGAAAAACAATTACATGTGGCAGGCAGGAAGGGAAAAGGTTGAAAATATTTGGCTCCTATACTAATTCTGAACACAAAAATGGCCTGAATTCTATTAATTAGATGTTCATGGTAATTCCTTCATGCAAATTGATTCATAACACTGTTGCCAATTCTTTTAGCCACAAACGGGTCATTCACATAACAGCACAGCTCTATTTATCTTGGCCACCCCACCAGGATCAGAAGCACAGGCAGTATAGCCAAAGCTGAATGAGGATTTACACATTTTTTATTGAGAAACTTAATTTTCAAAATTTCCTTCACATCAGTAATAAGAAAGCAATTACTTTATGTGCTGCAATACCACTACTGTCAGCATTAAAAAATAATCTTGGCTTCAACTTCCAAATTATGAGATTGACATATAACGGGCTCAAGTTCCTCCTCCCTTGCTTCTTAACTTACAGCGTATGCCCAAGTCCCATTTTCAACATTTTCTCCACATCTTGAGGATTACTGATTTACTTAAAGGGGGATGGGGGGGGGAGAGGTGAGATTGTCACATAACCACCAAGCACAAAGAAATAAACCCAAGAGGAAAAGGCACAGGGTCAACCCCCCCCACTGAAGTCACTGGGCATTTGCCACAAGGATTGCCCTCCAAGCAAGATCAGGAAGGTTGCCAATGTGACATTAAATACAGAAGCAGCCGTCATCAAGGATGATCCTCCATTACCTACCTAGTGCTTACATACACACTCAATCCTTCTGTTACCCACTGATCTACAGTAGCTGTTCAATGGCAGTGAGCATCAGTACATAATACTCCAGAAGAGGAAATAATTAATTTGCTGTGGCTCACTAAGAGTTTTGCCAAAACATTGGTCAATACTCTGTTACAGTCACTGCTGTGTAAAAAAAACAAATGGTCCTCAGAAAAGACAAAAAAGCAAAACCATCTTCCATAAAAACCATAAATAACATACTCTAAAAATTACTTTTTCTGCTCCAGTTTAAAAATGTGATTAAAACTGTATTTCTGTGTACAAGTGAAGAGTGAATGCACATACATCAGTACAGGATTTGTTGTGTTGAATTCATGAGTTCTGCAACACTTCAGTATACTGCATGGTGTGGCAGAAACCAGAACACAGGCAAAAGAAAACTCACATTTTTCACAGGGCAGAGCATGTTCTCAGGCAGCTCATTCACACGTCGGCTGTCTACACCCTAGCTTACCTCTCAACAGCATATGCCTAAACCTTAGCTGTAATAAATACAACTGAACTGAATTAAGACCATTCCTAGTGCATCCTGAAATGGATGGTGAGCTTTCCTTGACAGTGGATAGGATTAAGCCTTCCTCTCACAACTGATCTAGAAAAGGCTGATACAAAATTATCAAAGCTAGTTCAAACCCCTTTTCTTGCATGAACATCCTGTGCAATCTTTAGAAATCACATCACCTCTCCTTTGGACTGTGTGAATAACAGCGTTTTTTCCATTACCTGAGCTCCATTACAACAGCAATTACATTATCATTTGCAAGATGCTCACATGCTACAGAGACATGGGCCAGAAGAGCAGTACATCTAGGGAGACAGCTGAAATGTTTACAAAGGAACATGCCCTCTCTTCCCACAAGAAATAAACAGCGGTTGTCACAGATAAATTGAGGAGTCATTCCAATTTCTGTTCATTTGCCACTGTTTTAACAGTAATAAAGAGATGCTGTGTGAGGCAAATGAGTTTGATATTTATTTGCTCTGATTTGGGGGAGGGGGGGGAAAGAGTTACACAAACTGGTGATTGATATTGGGAAAAGGCATTGAAACAATTCCTGGTAGACATCAGGAGACTCTGCCCATCTGGCCCTGGCTCCTCCAGTGCATTCAATGCTGCCAGGAATCCAAAACCGTAATTACAGCTACCCAGTGCATGAAACACCCATGCTCCTTTACATTCTATTTTCTGTATTCACAAACTAAAGCTTGTCCTGCAGCTGGCTGTTTCCTCCAGAGCCCACAAAGCCCGAGCCACGTGCCATGTACGTGATGGAGCCCCCAGAGCCTTGGGGCACCAGCGCTGAGATGTCCCACTCTGGCACCTGTCTCCTTGCCCGGTGCCTGGCTGATCCCCGCACGCCTGCCACAGCCTCCCCCAAAAGCTACAGGGGCAGCACAGGGCCGGCCCCCCACAGAGACCGTGCTCCTGAAAATCTAGCACTGTGCAAGGCAAGATGATGGCCTGTTATTTCAAGTGATCCAGCAACAAATCATTCGTTATTATGGGGCAGCCCAATGCCAACAGTGTACTGCAGGCACAGCGATCTCGTGCCAGATGGGCCTAGAGCAAACAAGGAGCATGAAAGCATTCTGACCAGACATCTGAGATGTAGCAATGATGGACCGCAGCTCTTCCACTTAGATTAACTGCCAGCAGCATTAATGAAATGCAAGTATGTGTGTAATTTATGGTACAAAACACAGCAAGTATTGAACTGACAAAGGGAAACATTTACTCGGTCATTAAGGGCTAGAAATACAACTGGGTGTGGAGGGTTGACCTTGGCTGGACACCAGGTACCCACCAAGCCACTCTACCGCTCCCCTCCTCAGCAGGGCAGATGGGGAGAAAAATAAAATGGAAAAAACCCTCATGGGTCAAGACAAAGTCAGTTTAATAAAGCAGTATCAAAGGACACGTACGGAAGCAAAGAAAAACAAAAGATGCTACTCTCTACTTCCCATCAGCAGGTGATGTTCAGCCACCTACCAGGAAGCAGGGCTTCAGTGCATGTAGTGGTTGCTCCAGAAGACAAACATAAAAAATGAATGCCCCACCTTCCTCCTCCTTTCTCTGAGCTTTTATTGCTGAGCATGATGGCATATCCCTCTGGTCACTTTGGGTCAGCTGTCCTGGCTGTGTCCCCTCACAGGTTCTTGCTCACCACCAGCCTACTAGTGAGGGGGGTGGAGATTGGAGAGACAGGCCTGACGCTGTGCCAGCACTACTCAGCAGTAACCAGAACACGGCTGAGTTACACCTTCTAGCCTCCAGTACAAGCACAGCACTATGAGGGCTGCTGCGGGGAAAATTAACTCCACCTCAGCCAGCCCCAGTACACCGGGTTCTGTAACACAGAGTACCTAGCGCTGAAGCGTGGCTCCTTGGTGACACTTCAACTTGAAGAGCAATGATTTAAGTTACCTATCAGGTACCTGCAGACCATGCAACAGCCTGTCCTCCTCTTCTGCAACTCCTGGCTCTGCAGCTGGCCCCTTTGCTTTTCTGGTACAGCTTCCAAAACATTGGGAGGAATCCCCTTCCCAAATACAAAGCTCGCAGCTCAGGCCTAAACTCACCTGGAAATCTGCTCTGACTACACTCAGTAGAGTATCTGCTAAATGCCATAATTACAGAAGGCAATTTTTTGTATTTCTCTGAGCTTATCTGTGCAAATACCCATTTTGTTAAGATGCATTCATTGTTGGAACCTATGCAACTGCAGCAAGGGTCACAGAAGCAGTCTGATACCTAAACATAATCTTAGACGTTCCTGATAAGTAAGTGTATCTGCTGCTCCTCAAGCCTACATTCCTCTCCTGAAAAAGGGTATATGAGATGGAAAAGCCAGGAACACATGAACTACAAGTTCTATTGCTAATAGCTCTGAGAAATGCTCCTGGGAGGAACAGCAATGGATGTTTGCACTATCTCAAGCACACATAAGTGCTTTCTGTTGGTCAGATTCTATAGGGAAAATATGTTTTACAGGGGAAGTTTCTTCAAAAGAATGCAGCAATTTGTGGATCAGGAAAAAGAAAATCCCAGCAAAAGTAAATTTCCTACCTTTGCCAGTAGAAAAACCTGGCTGTTGCATTACATTGCAACACTGTCGGCGGAGTTTGTGGTATTATATTCTGAAATTCTATTTTAAGTCTTTGCGTTGCCACAGACGCCTCAGCTGGTATCAAGGCCCCACTCCACAGGATGTTCAAATACAAAGAGACATGAAGTTGGGTTGGGGGAAAAAAAATATAGAAGTTACGAGTAGGAGAACAAATATATTGGTGACAGGACATAAACTACAAGGACTACTGTAGAACTGCCTTGGTGCATCAAGATACTCATCTTCACATACTTCATTGGCATATAACTGTGTGATGTATGTTACAATATGATATCCTGTAACTCTAAGGTTAGAGAATTCCTGGCTTCAGCATCTCATCACATAAAATAACAATGCCCTAAAATAAAAATCTATTCCTGATGTTTGTAAGCGTGGCCATAAGCGTGTGTTTATTTCCTTCACTTCAAACTTTGCAGAACAATTGCTGCAATTTTCTCTGTGAAGTAGTAGAAAACAAAGAATTAGTATCCAATGTTGGGAGATCAATTTTCACAGAACCCATCGCTTGATAATTTAAATGCTAAGTACTGCAGCCAATTAGTCTAGACTGAAGTATCTGATGGGGGCAAAATTTAGGCTAACAAATACAGCATAATATTATCTAAATAATATGGAGCAGACTTCCTACAAAGATAGATTTTGAATTTGCCCATTAAATGAAACAGGTGCAAAGAGTGTGTGGGAGAGGTGAAATCATCTCTCCCCTACATGGCAGTATAAAATAAAATTAGGATATAAAATTTGGGGGTGTCTCACAGGGCAGTTTTTAATTATATACTTAGCAGCATCTTTGCATATAATCATTACCTCAGCCTCCTCGTTTGCATGTATATATTCTTTTGTGCCATGATCAAAGAACAAAGGTTAAATCCTTCTGAAACTCTATTCAAGCAGTGAAAATTGAAAACAGCTATTTTGAGGCTTTGGGCTTTTTTGTATTTTTCAACTGTCTGTATAATCTGCTTAAAATTCTGGTTCCTTATGAAATCATGTATTTGTAACGTGACACTCAGACAATTGCAGAACACAGGTGAACTAGCAGAGTTTTAAGGAAGACCATTTCAACAGTACCTCCCATGAAAGAGGGAGAAAAAAAATGGGGTCTCCAGCTGGGACCCCAGCTGGCTGCCAGAGGACTTCCACCAGACCTTCACTCCTCCCATTCTACCCCCACACCCAGTTTTGGTTTGCAAGGAAAGGTTTGGTATGGAAAAAACAGAGTCCTTGCCTAGTCCTCTGTTGCCATACTCATGGCACACAGAGTCCCTTCTCTGTCCTGACAGCAGTGGACAAACACCCAGCCTTGGTGCCTGGGGTGGATGAGAACTGACGGCGGGGAACAGCTCTCCACGTGGCAGCGAGGAATGAGGAGACTGTGTCTGCCAGGGTGATGGGGCTGCCTTGAATCAGTGCCTCTCTGCTCCAGAAAATGTCTGTTTGTGAGTTTTTCTTCTTCCTCTGTTGCTACTAGCTGACCTGTATGTACATCAAGCTGCATGTTACGGCCATTCAGTATTCCTGGCTACCTCTGTGGAAGTCCTCCATGCACTCTTAGCATTCCTGTTTTGTGTTTGGGCTTAGGAACAATGGTGAAAACAACCCACATACTAAAAACGCCCTCCTTTTTTCTAAATAGAAGCTGGCAGGACCTGACCAAGGGTTTAAAACTCTGGAGTAAGACATGGGGAGATGAACTACTGAGTAAATGAAGCCCTGCCAAGGTACATGGTATGGAAACAGCTCAGCAATTCCTCATACTGATAAAACCCACCCGGATGTATTTCTGTAGCACATCCAGCTGATCCTTGTGACACATCACCAAAGACAAGAGAATATTGAGATCTAGGATGCTGGCACTCAAATACCACATTCACACAGGCCACAGCACCAGGAAGTATTTCGGGGTTCGTCTAGACACCAGATACCTAAATTAACCTGCCATATCAATCTCCCAAACTGACTCAAATGCCAACTGCTGGAGAAAACCTCTTCCTTCTTCTAAACACAGGTTCCTGAAGTGATACCCACTGAAGGCTAGGGAATATTTTGTTCCTGGGCTAGTAACCACTCTCCAGTAAAGGAATTTATTAACAGCTTAAACTGCGCTACTTTGCAGCCCTGCAGAAATTCTGTCACTGAAAAGTTACCAGGTCAACTCTTCCCTCCAACCTCCTGATAAACTGAAATCATGGAATGAAAATACTCCCTTTCTATCCCAGACACACAATCCTTAATATCTGTTATAAACACCTAGACAAACCCTAGTTGTCTTCAAAGAAAGAAAATGAGACTTAAACACCGCATACTCACTTCTAAACCTATGAAAATATTGTAAGCAAGCTGTAAGGGTTGCCCTTACTGTGTGACAGCAAAAGTCCAGGTTGGCACTTCTGGAGACTGGTACTGTGTAGTTTATAAATACACTCAGAAGGGATCAAAGGGATATTTTTTTTTAAGTTTAATGTTTTGCAACTCCTCGCTAAAGCTACTGTAAAGCTCTGTGTCCCCTCACAGTGGCTATTAGCACTATGCAAATTAGGCCAAATCCTTCACCATACTGTAAATGTATTCAAAATCTTTACATTTTCTTTTTACCTCTGTTTATTACTAATTGATATCACTAATGTTCAAAGTAACACCTGATAATGACAGAGAAATTACAAGCGTAATGAAATCTTTCAGGGAGGTTTTGCCAACAGTCCATTTTAGAAACTGTTCCTTCTCCTTCCCTCAGCTTGTAATTTTCACGTCCTGCTAGCTATAAAACGAAGATAGGCTTAATTCCCAAAGGTTTTCAATCTTTCCACTCACTAGAATTGAAAACTTCAAAAGAAAGAAGCTTTATCCTAAGTTACAGTTTTCTGAAGCCTAGGCTCACACTGATCAATGATATATGGTAGAGGGGGCAGGGGAACTGAGTTTGAGCCAGATCGGGAGTTAAAGTAATGAACATTTAACATCAGGAGTATTTGACCATTTTGCTGACATATATATATATATATATATTTTAAATACATAAATGCTGATTTATCTTTATACTGTCTTTTCAAACAGATGAATTTGCTAACCATTGCTTATATTCAGCTAGTTTTATAAAACAATCCACAAGAAAGATTTGTTCGCCTGCACACACTGAGGATTTTTATGATCACGACTTTAAAGTAGATTTAGAGCCCTCAGCACCCCAAGTAGTACTGCAGTCATGCAAACATGTTTTTAAACCGGAGAAGACACAGAAGCAACCCAACAGCACAGCACGTTTGGAACAGACCCCGGCAAAAGCAAGGGCACCCGGACGCTCTCAGGGTGACCCCAGCAAACCACGCTTTGAGCTACATCAGGAGGAGCACAGCCAGGATCACAGGGCCATCCCACTGACTCACCCCACCTGGGCCACACTGTGACCATTTTCAGGCATCAATCAGTTCAAGAAGCACAAGGAAGAAGGGAAGAGGGCCCAGGAGATAACTGGGGCCTGAGGCACATCATCAGCAAATGGAGAGGGGAAGATGAAGCTGGGGTAGCAGCCTGCAACTATTCCAAAGGACCTTATCATGCACACACATATGAAGAGATGCATAGAAATTGTATTAGCCCTTTATAAGTTAGAGAAGGAAAATTAAGTTCTAAACCTGTCAGGAGGCTGCAAGGGCTAAGAGGAATCCTTGCTTCATAAAATCATTGCATTAATAATTACATGGCATTAATATTAATTCCATCCTAAGCACAGGAACAGTGTGCCAGTGGTGTGTGCTCCAGGACTGGAAAGCTGCAGCAGCTACTTCTGCTGCACCACAGGCCATTACAAAGAAGATGCCAAAGTTCAGCCTTTCTCAACAGACCCATGGCTTAGGTTTGCCATGAGACGTATCTGAAATTCCAGTTACCAAAGGAGCTATTGGGATTTTCACTGATAGTTAACTGTTTCCCATTATGCACACATAAAAAGCTGCATAATGGGTGAACTGACTGGAAAATACTGTAATACAAGAAAAAAAAATGTTTTTTGACTAGTAATATGCTCGAGAGCTCTTCACTGGACATGTGTTGTATCCTTTTACAATGGAAGTCTTCTGGCTAGATTAATTCAGTTCAGGTTTAGCCTGCATCAGATTTGCTGGGGATAAAGTGAGGATGATTCAGGAGTGACACTGTGAGATACGTCGTTCAGCTTCAGCCTCTTCCACAATCTTCCATTAGAACAGTTGGCGAGCAGGAAGAAGCAGCAGAGAAGGAAGCCCAGCAGGGTGTAAACACCAGGTAAAGGCTCTCCATGTACAATGCCCAACATTAATAGTTTCTTGGAAAGAAAAAAGAATTTGAACATCCTCCTCTTTCTGTCATGCTCTGCCAAGGTACTACTTTGGATGGGGATGTTGGAGCACTTCTTTTTACTCCACCAACTCTGTCCTCCTTTCAAAAAAATGTTTCTACCATATGGTAGAAGTAGTCACTTTAAAAATCACAGAAAAAGACATCTGGATATTCAGTCAACTGCTGTTTCCAGAAATGATGGCATCCTCAGTCATATAGGAAAAAGGTAGGAAAAAGTAGGGCTTCACCTGCAAGTCCAAAGCCGCCCTGGCATCCTGGCCTCTTCAAGAGTGGCTGAAACTAGGTTAAAACCTTTAATTACAAAATGGCAATTCACTGAATATATGGTCTATGAGGTTAAAGAACGCACCGTTGCTGTATTTGCCCCTTCCCATCGCAAACCAAAGGTCTGATTTTTACAGTTATTGTGTCCACACACAGACAGAACCCTCCACCTGAAAGGGGACTGCAGATGCTTAGTGACATCTGAAAGACTAAACTATTTATCAAAGGAACAGCATCTAAAACAACAAGAAAAAAGTTATCCAAAGGGCAGCACACCATGCTGTTCTACACTACTGCAATACTACTGTCACCATGAATCCTCTTCCCCTCTTTCTTCCCCTTAACCATTATCAGTATGCCTTTCCCTTGATGATGGCAAAGGCATACAGGCATGCATCTCCTGTCTTCCAACACCATGTCAATAGTTCAGGTTTCTTATGCAGCACCTGTCTGAGTTCACTGCATTGCTCCTGCTTCCTTCAGCGCTTGCCTCCTACGGTCAGAGGAAGAGCAGCTCAACTACAGTGCACCACAGCACACAAATTCTATACAACTGACAAATTTACTTTACATGGAATAACCAAGCCCTGACACATCCCCCCCAAAAATGGAGAGAATAAAGCCAAAGCAGCTGACATTCTAAGAAAGCAGAAGTTTACAAAATACACTCTCACTTAGATACAATTTAAACCCCTTCATAAAACAAACAAACCAATCCCTTCATAAAACAAACAAAACAACCCTTTCATAAAACAAACCAACCAACCCGTTTATAAAACAAACAAACAAACCCCTTCATAAAACAAACAAAAACTTTCAAAGTGATACAATGCACTATAATTCAAGCCTAATGCTGCAAACACTGAAAGATCAGCAATGAAATGGATGCCTCATGTGGCTGTTTCCCTATCCTGTGCATAGAAAGTGACTTAGAAAAATATGCTCAAAACTTGCACTTTTTCCTCCTTACAGTGGCAAAATTTTATTCTGATGATCTTTCATCATTTCAGAAAAAAGCAAGTGTCAAAAAACGCATAGGAAAAGAAAACTAATTTGAGCTTGTACCTATGTAGAAAAGAGATCTCTTAAATAATTAAAGGTATTTTTGAAAGGCAGCTTTTCTTATCATTATCCAAAAATCAGATTATATTGCAGCTGAGATTAATATTTTTAGTATCTGAATGGAACCGAACGTCTATTAAAACTGTGTGATGGCCTAAGGCTTTATAAATAACTACGTTCCCTCTTTGCCAGTTGCAGCGATGACTACCAATGCAGCATGCTAAGTTATTCCATCCCCAGTCACACGCTCGCGGGAGCACTGCAAAGTGAAGATCAAGGTTAAATAGTTAGCAGGAATTTCTAAGTGGGAAGATGGCCATGTGACCTTGCAGCTCTGTCAGGCTCTAATTGAGGAAAATACAGTATATAAGTCATTGGATGTTACCGATGTTCTTCATGGGAGAATTGTTTAAATTAGATACAAAGCACTTCACATGTAAGAAGCCAGCTAGAAAAGCCAAGAGTTCACATCAAAAGGTGTGCTGTTTCTAAACACACACACACCCCCTTAAAGGTGAGGGGATACTGTACCCCCAAATCCCTTGCTTGTCTCCATCTGCTATGGAAATCTTTCCTGCATTGAAACCCGAATTCAGGCAGCTTTTAAAAAGACTCGATACAAGTATTTTCATGAGAAGGTGTGCAGCTGCTTTGCAGTCTTTCCCTAAAAATACAGCACCGTTCTCACAAATGGTTTCCTGATGTGAGTCGATTAATACTGCCACTAACGGTACGGTCCCAAACTTCGCCTGGCATTTCCTCCCACGGAGTCTCACACTGAAAATGCATTTCCATAATCCAGGCACGAAGGTGACTTCTGCCAAGCAAAGGAAGCGAGACCGGAGCCTGATGGGGTGCCAGTTCCCCTTGGCTCCATTCAGGGGCAAGAAAAGCAACTCGGCGAGGCCACGTCTTACAGAGAGCTGAAGGGAAGTGGCCAGGACACTTCATACTGGGATTTTTCCCAGGTTTAACTCCATATATTCAGCTGCAGCTTCCCACAAGTCAAGGTAAAGCCCAGACTGCCTGGCGTGGCTGCAAACCTGGTAGGAGGCACAGGTTTGTGTTCTGTCCGGGGGTTTTCCTCCAGGCTGACTCCATCTGTCCTTCCCGCCCCGCCCCCCCGCCCCCCCCCCCCCCCCATCTCCCACCTTATCCAAACAGTCCCACTATCTGCTCTGAGCAGCCTGTGTACTCCCTCCCAGAAAGGTACCTCTTCAGAGGTTTAAAAAATTGGCAAACATTGGGCTAGACTTTCACAGGAAAAGAGGCGGGGGGGGGTGGGGGGGGGAAGGTAAAACACTGTTATGGGTTACCAATATGTCAAAAAAAAGCACGGTTTTAATGGGGGGGAAAAAATTACAAAAATCTTTCTTGCTCTTTATTTCAGAAGTAGTTCGAACAGTTTTGGAAGCAGTTTTCACACTGGAAGTTGTTACTGATGGAAATTTTGGGGTAGCCAAAATTAAAGGAAGCTCTATTACAGCTTCCAATGGTACTCCCATTAGTTTTATTACCCCTATCTCTCTACCTTAATGCCCTTAAAAATTACTAAATACATTAAAATGCCTCTAATTTTCCATCTGTGTCTAAGGAAGCACACAACATTACCCAAAAACAATTTCTTTAACCAAAATGACACTTCGGACATCTCATTATAATTTGACAACCACTTAGTTTGTCTTCAAATCAACACCCTCTACATTTCTAACTACACATAACACAACACAGCTGGGGATGACCAATGTTTACATTTTCCAAGCCTAATTTACTCTGCTTTCTGGACTGCTAGAAATAAGAGCTTCTAAGGACCTAAAAAAAGAAGTTATTATTCCTTTCTAAATGATTATCAGATCAAGACAAGCCTCAGATCACTCCAACGTTAATAACTGCTGCCAGACTTGTTTCCACCTATTAGCAGTTGTGAACAGATTGGTTTTACTTAACTGGCAGCCTCACTCAGCTTCACTGAACAGCATCTCCCTGGAAAAGAAACGTCGAGTTTGCAAACCTTCATGTGAAGAACATTAACACGATGACTGCAGTAATACGCATTTCAAAAATGAAAAGTAAACTGCGCACAGAACTTCAGGATACATCTTTGGTCTCCTGCTTTTTTAGCAATTCCTGTCATCTAGCCATGTATTCGAATTGGCAAGAACAATACAACCAACATCCTGAGACAGCAGAATTTTGCATTAAATATCTAAATAAAATTAGAATGTTGAAAAATAACTTGAGTTGGGTTTTTTTTCCTAAGTATAGCTCCAACTCCAACTCATTTTCTAAGCAGATCAAGAGTAATTTAACACTAGAGAATGTAATAAGACATGGAGGAAAACACCTTTTCAAAAAGAAAAAGAAATCAAAGCATCCCAGACCTCTCTCTTACCTGCTCAGGTATTTATTTAACAACTAGAGCAGAGCAAAGGGTTAAGGAGTCAGGAGCACCAAGCTACACTTGTGATTTTGCTCATTGCTCTCGCTGTGACAGAAAGCAACTGGAAAATCTATGGCAATTTCTTTTACCCCCTAATTAATTCCAAAAATAGATTAAATTGAAATTAAAGGAGGAGAAAGATTAAATGAGCTATAGCAGAGGTATCCCTGCCCTTTACACATCCTGCGGCCTGGGATGCCTTGCAAGCAGAAGTCTGCCCAGGCTTTTGCACAGCAATACGGATGCCTGGCACCAGGCTGGAGACTGATGCTCTAGTTAGGTACCCAGGGTGGGGGGTGGGCATGGAGCCTCTCCCTCTGCCTGGGGATGCCCGGTAGTCAGAGAGGAGACAGAGGTACCCATCATGGCACAGCTGTGCACAGGTTTCTCTCAGTAGCCTGAGCAATTGCTGTTTTCCCCTTCTATTTTTAATCATTTTTATTTTTGGCTTCTGTTATAAACAGTGTTTTTAGCCTCACGAACAAAGCCTGGCATGAAGAAAAGGGAAAGGTCTGGCAGAGGAGGATGCTTCTGGGGTAAAGGCATTTGATAGCTGGACCACCGTGTGTCTGCTATTAGTACACACTATCATTTATATTAAAAGAGGAAATACAACCAAGCCAGTAACACAGCAATTAGTGGCTACAAGGAGCACTGTGCCCAGGCAGATGGAGACACCTGTCCTGCTTCACGCAGCATCTGCGGCTGGGCTCAGAAGCTTGCTCAGAAGGAAAATAGCCTTAGTTCCCTCCTCTTGCTCCACGTACGCCATTTCTTTACAGAAACAGTGTCTGCAGATGAACATTGGCTGCCAAAAATGTGATAAATTCACACAGACAGGCTCTTATAATTACCAGAGAAATCCATATACAAAGGAGGAACATGAACTGTGTTCCATGAAAAAACCAGCCCCAACAACATACATGAAAACAAGACAAAGGAAACTGTTGTTGAAACAAGACTTGCCAGCTCCCAAAACATTTGATTTTTTCTCTTCCCTTAGGCTTCAGGAGTGTAAATGAATACCATTTTCTGTAAAAGTGAAATCATTCTGGGAGAGAAAAATAAAAAATAAACTACCCTCTCCTCCAACCCCCTCCCACCCCAAGCAGCACACATGAAAAAAAAGGGAATCGCCCATCTGAAAATACCTGCATTCAGAAAAAAAAAGTACTGCACAACTACTAGAGGCATGTAGTTGTCCTACTGCACAGCATCTATGCACCAGCAGTAAAAATTAATAACCGAAAAGCTGTTACAACCTGCTGCCTCAGAGTCACTGTACAGAACTTGTTGTTGCAGGCACGGAGCAGCAGGGCAGCAGGGCGGCCTGACAGGCCACATTCCAACTCCAGCTACCATGGAGGAGTTATCTTTAAATGAACAACACCGGAGCATTTTTATCATGTTCCTTAACCCTCTCTCTTTTGAAGGATTGTGCACTTCGGAGCCGGCGGTGCTGCCCTGCCCTGCCCCAGCATCCTGTGGCAAACTGCGGTCCCAAACACGAAGGCAGCAGCATCCCATTCCCAGGCTGCCGGACACACTCTCCCATCATCTTGGCAACAGTCATCATATCACACGCTTATTGTTTGCCGTTATCTCTCCATTGAAAGCTGATCTGAGTAAAATTGCTTTTTTACCTCTTGGTTCCTTCCAGTGTAAATCACCAACAGTAACTTGTTATCTTGTGACCTTATCCAACTTTATTTTTTATAAACAATTCCTTCTTTTTAAAATTATACCTTGAAGTAACTCAGAATCTAATAGCTGCCATTTAGCACCTCTGTGAACAGCAGAAAATAATTATATTGCCATTTCTCTCTCATGAAGTTTTCCGTTTTATTTCAGACTTGTAGTTAGGATTTTCACGAGAATCCCCCCCCACTCCATAGATACGTGTACAGGTTTTACAGGCGTTTTTGTTATGAATAATGTACCTAACATACCACTTCAAAATGATGCCAGTATGCCAAAAATGCAGTGCTATGGAACTTGGAAACTATTCCATAATGCATTCATGAAAGAAACTGGATCACAAAAAATGTTATTGCTATTACCTGTGAAAGTCATTACTTCGAGGCCTAACGACTGCATTAAAGCAGCATCACACGCTAACGGAAAACCTTTCAAATACATTGGCTGCTAATAACAAGTCAGCCTATGCCAGCACATACCACATAGTAACTACAATGATTTCCTTTTCTCGACAGAGATCTCTCCACAGAAATTTGCCCTACACTAATGCCTAAAACTGATTTTTATTGGTACAAATCAGACATAAACGAAATGAGCTTATCTTTTCAGAAAAAAACATTTTAAGGCAAATCCAGTGGTTTCAAGATGCATTAGAAAAGAGCTAGTTCTGCAGATGCAATTCCTTTTACTCTGCTGAGTTTCAGAGGAATGCTTTGCTGACATTTCTAACTTTCCTGCTTGTTCTTCGACTTGCTTCAAAAACAGTCAGTCAATCACAAAAATCACTCTGTTTGGAACCTGTAATCTTGTGATGCTCAAGACACAGGCAGGTTTGCATGCTCCCAATTAAAAGACTGGCGCATTAATTTGCCAGGTCTACAAAATCTGGAAATCTTCTGACTGACACATATTGCACAATAACAGAAATTTTCTTTAAACTGATTACATCATATATTGCTCAGGCTCTGTAACTTGCCCTCAAAATGACAAATTTCATGACTTGGTAGGAATTATTTCTATCACATTTGTAGATAAAACAAAAGTAGTGCCGTTTTCTCAGAGCATAAATTGGTTAATAGCACTAAATAGGATGTTTGGGTACATTCACACAAGAGCATCAAAGGTTGACTTCACTTTTTTAATATTGGAAGGGCATGTTTATTAAGTTGCTTTGTTAAAATATTTTGGCACATATCTGGCAGAAAACTGAGATGAAATGCAAAACATTGATATAATGACATTTTCTGTGAAACATAAAATAATCTGGCACACTCTTCTCTCCACCATACGACAAGAAATTCAACTAAAATATCTCTACTAGATATATAATGCTCTCTGAATTAAACATAAGTTTAATTCAGTTTGAAATCTTTTTCCTTTTCTGGTTTAAAAAAAAAAAAAGAAACTAAACCAAGAAATCTAATTTATGTTGCCAGCTTTATAATGTTGTTTGGATCTATTACCAATTTCTCTTCCTAGACCAACAGTCACATATTTTAAATCTTTAGGAAAAACAGCAAAGGAGTAGTGCAAGAAATCCACAACTGCAGAAAGCTAAGAAAGTATCCTCCAAGGCAGGAAACTTAACTTCCAGGGCTTGTCTGGTTCTGACGGTTTTCAGCTCTGCAGAGCTTCCCATTTTTCTGTTCTCTCATTTAGCCTTTGGAAGCTGGTGTGGGAGGTGTTATCTATTTGAAGGAGAATTCATTTTCTCCAGATTGTAGCCAAAAAAAGAGAGTGAGATGGAAAAAAAGAAAAATCTCATGTAAATAGCCTCAGAAGATGTGATTTACAAAAGAAGAGACCTGCTCGCCACAAATTAAACCACACCATGTTTATTCTGAAACAGAATTAAAATGAATAGCATCACCGACTGCATCTGCTAAGAAGTTAGCCAGCTTCCGTATAGAGTAAGTTTCTGCTAAGGAAGATTCCTTGCCTCCTGCATCTTGTCCATGGGGTCTGTGTGACAAAAACACACACTGACTGGTTTCTCATTTCAGACAACTGAAGAAGTCAAAGACAGAAACATACTAAAATGGGTTCACCACAAGAAAAGGATTACACAACCTTAAATATAATTTATACACTCCATGAAGAAGGAGAAAAAGAGGAATGAAGGCATTCAACAAATAACTCATATATATATATATATACATGTGTGTGTGTGTGTGTGTGTGTGTGTGTGTGGAAAAGCTCACCACTTCAAAACCCAGTAATAAACAATTTACTCCCATTATATTATATTGTCAGGACTGCCAAGCAAGTCCACAGAAATTAATAAAACTATGTAACTGTTTAGACTGAAATGAAACACAGCAATACGTAAAATACTTCACAGATGGGATCCAAGACTATTAAGTCTGCTCTTGATTCTAAAGTCTGTTCTCAGACACTCTGACCAGGTGTCTAAAATCAAACAAAACAGGCTTTTTATTTAACTCATTCTTAAAATCTGTTACTATAAAGCCCAAGTAAAGCAAAAGGAATACAAACCTACTCCCAAATTGCTGGGTAGAGAGGGAGGGCAGAGCTTGTCTCTATCTTTACATGATTCCTGAGTAATTGAAAAACAGCCCTTAACAGGTTTTTTGTTTTCAGAGCTGTATATGACAACTTCAGTGTTGGAGAAAAATCGACGCATCTTTGTCTACACAGCAATGAAACTTCAACAGTGTCCTGTACCTACCCTACGTCTGTGCGATAATAAAGTAAACCCAAATTTTTTTAAAAAGTGCATCTTTGACAGAAAAGGAAGAATTATTTTAAAATTAACATTTGAAATTTCAGTTGAAAAAATATGGTCAGCAAGAAGGACAAAGTGCATTTCTTCCCAGACAACAGAGAACCAACCGAACTACTGAACATCTGCTTCACAGGCAGCAGAACAGCAACTGCGTGTCCCAGCGATGAATGACCAATGCAAACTTTTCCGTCATGTCACTTAGCAATAGCTTATTCAATCTCCTCTTTGAATAAAGAATGCTTGTCAGCAATCAAGGGGTTAAATTCCTCTTCTCATCTTCCTCCTCTCCTCGACTTCCCACACAAGACTGAACCTACTTCATAAAATGAGAGCTGTCCTCCTACGTAAGATTTATATTAATAAAATCACTCTTTGAGGATTGCAGGCTCCATCTATCCCAGCACATTAAGCAGTGCCAGGGAATGTTCCCTGGAGAAGGAACCTGATCATCTACACTCTCACAGTGGGAGATGGTCCCTGACAGTGCCTGGCCCCAAACCAAGCAGTGCTCTTCCAAGCCAACGTCTGGCCCAGCTCCGGAATGAGCTCTGCCCATCCATGAGTTGGGATGTGACCAACCTGTTCTGGAGCGTAACGGATTCAGTGGTACTGGCCGGGGCTCCTCTGTGCCAGCTGGCCCCACTGCCAGAGCAGCCGCAGCGTTTTCGTGCACCGACAAATCCCAACAGCAGGCCACCAGCATCACACAGGGCACACCAGCCTTGGATCTCCAACTGTTTTACATTTCATTGTCTTTAACAGTCTAATGTACAGCCACTGAAGAGCAGAACCAGCTCCAATGGTATGTGGTCCACACAAGTTAGCTTCTGCCCCAACTGTGGACCCAAATCCCCGCCAGTGTTTCCAGCAGACAACACACCGTAACACTGGGAAGTGATCTCCTGTGGTCCAGGGAAAAGTATCTGTAACCAACTTGGTAGCATTAAAAACCCAGTGAGTTTAACTCTGGGAAACATGTTCTATTTCTGTTAGTATACAAGTCTGAGTGATATAAAAGTAAACCATTATTTAAAAGGGACTTTATGGTTGCAGAACACAGGCTGTAAGTACAGTTCCCTTCTACAGCTGCACTGAGGTTTCAGCACAGGCACTCCAAAATGCCTAGAATATAACTCTTTAAAATGACAAATTAAGCTCCTTTCTCTACCTTCTTGCAGCCCAAAAATATTTTGCTGTACATAGGAAAGGTCAGACGTGCCTTTAAACGTGCCAATGGATTTTATGTTATTGTTTCAGTTAAATACAAGGGTTAAGAGAGTAAGCGGTCCAAGGGCATTACTCCCCTCCCCAGCCAATGCTCCACGTCATGGAGCTCCCAGGACTCAGACCCGTATCACTCCTAGGTCCCTCATCCATCTCCTGCGGTCAGAGGTGTCTACAAAAGCTAATTCCAATGAAGCTTCCAGCAAGTCTGGTTTCAGCACTAACTCTGCCAGCATTTTGCTTAGCACCTGAAGTGAGGTACGGGGGGGAAGCCACATACACAGGGTCCTCTAATACAGTAGAGGATGGTGCACAGTACACATTCCATCTGTGTTTCCCTCCCTTTGGACCCAACGAGCTGAGCACCAGTGGTACTACAGACAGTCAGGAAAAGACCAGCATTTCAGCTGACTAGCTCAAGTATTGCTGGTGGTTTAACTTTGCAAACTCAGGCCACAGGACAAGCACCGGCATATTCTGGGTTATGACAGATGAGATGCAAAAGTTGAAGGTGTTACCACTAAGTCTTACCATTGTTTCCCAAAGCCTTCGTTTAGCCCTTCTGCT
The DNA here is from genome assembly GCF_023638135.1 of Falco biarmicus. Taxonomy (NCBI): domain Eukaryota; kingdom Metazoa; phylum Chordata; class Aves; order Falconiformes; family Falconidae; genus Falco; species Falco biarmicus. Next base: position 50,899,314 of record NC_079291.1, on the reverse strand, counting down.
GGAGGTGGTGAAAACACGGTGTGCACCCAAATGCACCAGTATCTCAAACTGTCCCTGTGAATTTTACCGGAGCTCGGCTGCCACTAGCCTTTCTTAGCTCTGCAGAGCGTCCGACACTGGCCTCCCACCTCCTGGGCTGCAGTGCTGGCAGTGCCTGGTCGGGCTGGTTTCAAGGAGAGCTGGGTATCTCCTACCCAAACCCACCCTCTGTGATCAGCCAGTGATGAAGATGCAGCTCTCAAGATAGAGAGGGTAGTTAATGACCAAAATCTATCACACCCAGCATGTATTCACAAACACCTTTTCTTTAACACCACACCATGTAAAAGGCAGCACGATATTATATACTTTTGGATCAGAATGCTCAATCAATACAAGTAGAATACAAGAACATTAAGTAAAAGCAAAGATAATCTGAAAAACATGATCTAAAAATCACACTCAGAGTGAAATGGAGTTTTCATCTTCCAGATGACCGGTATAACACGAAGCGACTTAACTCATCTGACAAGATGGATTACAGCTGGCCCCTTATCTCTTGGCCTGCTTAGTAACATGAAAGGAAAAGAAAAACAATGCATTAATTGATGGTGGAGAACGGTTTTCTTCCTAATGGTTTCCAGCCAGAATTTTTGAGCTCGAGCCATTTCCCAAATAATGGCTAGCATTTGTGTACACATTACTTTCTTTCATGTGACAAGGAAATGTAATTTTCCTTTGAAAACATACTCATTAAGGAAGCAAACCCCTTCCCCCCACAGAAGCCTTTGCACCCCATTCATAAGTGTGACACAGTATAATCACTTTAAAAGTCTGGAGGAACCGCAGATCCTTTGAAAACTCCCACAGCAGAGACACAGCCTAGCGCCTGCTCTCCAATGCCCTCTATTAGATCAGGTCTACCCAGTATTTTAAGGTTATTTGCAATGCAACAACCATCAGAGATCTCAATTAGGTTGAGAGTTATTCTAGGAAAGCACACACACAAAAAAAAAAATCAAAGAAACTAATGATTATCGCAAATAATTGAAAGAAGCAGGCATCATTAATACAGTCATAATATTACATAGGTTGATTATACGTTCAGAAGTCACTTGGAAGTATTTATTTTCTCTGATAGAAGCTTTTCAGTTTCACAGAGCTCTTTCAAGAAAAGGAAATGCACAAAGGGAGTTGCAAATGACTGTGCAGTACTTTTTACCAGCCTCTGTGCTTGGGGAGATGTGAACTGCAGGGATGATGGTGGATTAGACTCAGTAGTGGGGGTAAGCAGCAATGCACCCTGGCTGAGGCACCCAGAATTCTCCTGTCTACTGCTAACGTGTAGATCCTCAGGAGACAAACTCAACTGCAAAAGGGCTCAGTGCAAGTCTCCAGCCACTGCATGCTATGCCTATTAGAAACAGAAAACAAATACCTAGCAAAAAGATAAAACCAAGATAGTGTGTCCTGTAAGTTTGTGCCACACTGCCTGTGATGCCTTGGGTTACATGTATCTGCTTGAGCCTCATTTTTCTCGCCCTCTGTTGAGATATGGCTCAAAGCACAGAGGTCCAGCAGGGAGCAAGGTATCTATCTGACACAGGGGCCTGAGCTGCGGCCAGAACAGAAACCACTTAGCACAAGACTAGAAGAAATTACAGGGTTTTTTTCTGTTACAGCAGAAACTGCCCAGTCTCCCTGCTTGGGCTGCACCCCAGGAGAGGCTTAGTTAAAACAAACAACTACAGCGGAGTTCCCTGCCTGACATAAAGCTGGAGTTCAGTTTTACGAGTAAACAGACTGATATGTTATGAATGCGCAGGCATACATACGTCATTTTAAACACACCCTGAAAACAGGGAGCTGAAAGATGCTCCATCATGGAAACACTCCCAGCACTGCTGCTGTGACAAGCACTGCCTACCTGACCGGGCACAACAAGACGTTGAATGCCCATCATTTAAAGCGAAGACAAGCCTGATGCTATACATCAAGCCCTGTTTATAACCCTGGTACCGAGATGCACACTAGCTACGCGTGGCAAGGTACACTTCCCTACTCCCTTTCTTGTGATGTATCGATGGAAAGCTGGTGCTGCAGATTGCAGCGATCATCCACAACTATCACCTAAGGCTGGAGGCAACCCATGAGAAGAAGCAGCCAAGCAGACACACACTCTTCCATCATGTATGATCAAAAACTGGGGATCCCAAAAAAATCCAGTTGTTTGCTGCGGTGGATCCCAGGATCCCACAAGACATTTAAGTTGGGAAGGCCTCGGAGAGTGCCATATTTTCCGGGTGATGGCAAGGTATCTAAAAAACGCACTTACTCCTGTCAGCAAGTCTCTGAAATATTTAGAAGTTCATTTTCAAGAGTAATAAATATATTTCATAACCATCCCAAAGGAGTGTTTTCTCTTCACTGAAGCTACCCTACTTGGCAAGAAAGCAGTGTGACATTTTTTCCCCAAAGGCTTTGGAATGATAAATGATAGCTAAAATGAAATTTCTATTAGACTTAAAGCCTCTGCAGTGCAGGCTTTAGGAAGCAAGGTTTGGATTAAAAAGTCCAAAATTTAAAAATCCTGAAATGTAAAATGTTTGATTATTTGAAACAAAGCCATGACTGATTAACAAAGAATAAACTATTTTAAAACAAACTCCCAGACGACTCTTTGGTATGAAAGAACAGAGGGATAAGAAACATCCTCTTACTGTCTTTCACATATTAAACGTCCCTATGAAGATGCACCATAAAATAAACAAAGATAATCTTATTAAAATGTTAAGATATTTCATAGATATCGATTTATATGCAGATACGGATACCAAGTTCAAATGCCTTTCAGTCCACGCTAGAAACATGCTTGTTCTTGAATGAGTTCCCTTGAGGTATACACAGAAAGTAAAATTATCAGTTTGAGGGGTTTGCCATTTTGAGAATCAAGTTGACCCACAAAATCATAAGTTTAGGTAACCAAATTATAAAGGTTTGGGGTTTTTTTGATTCAATTACTTCTCTTGTGGTTTTGAACTGTTAGCTATATACTTCAGTCATGTTTTTATTAAAAGCTTTAATGTAAAACTATTTTGGTTTGGTTTTAATGGAAACAGATGTAATTTCATGATTTACCAGGCTGGCTACATGCTGAGAAAAATGTTCCAAAGCGTCACAATTAACTTCTTGACAGCTTGGTGTGGAATTTAACTATATTGAAAAACTGCATTGACCCATGACAACCTTATTGAAACGGCACTACCTAAGTCTCCCAAGTTCCTGTGAAAAAAGTCTGACCTACATGTGCTCTGAGCCGCATTACGGTCACTCAGACTAAATTTAGTTCTGGATCTGGAGTCTCACATTTTCTTAGAGTGAAGCCCTGGCTGCAAACTGGATGCTGGTCAGTCATTCCAAAGGGCGACAGCAGCTTGTGATAGCGCCCAGCGTGAGGAAATTTGTGAGATTTACCTCCAGGTCTGAAGCTGAGGATCACGACTACAGAGCAACATGGGAATTCATCTCTTCAATACCCTCTAAGTAAAATAACAGGATAGACAATGGTTGATTACACTGGGAAAATGTACCTTTAAAAACATTTCAGCAAATGTCTCAATATATAGTCATTTTTAAGCGTACACAACAAATTTGTGAGTGGCAAAATCTTCAGCTTTGACTACCATAGTCACCAATATCCTGAGCTGCAAATGGGGAATCAAACAATCAGCAAAAGAAAATTACTTTTTAAAAAATCCACCAAGCTAAACAGAGCCTTACACCATTACATACAGAAAAACAAGTACTAACACATTCTTTTGTTCCCATTTGAGTAATGCTAGAATAAAAAGTCAGTGCCTCTACTATCCATTTGGATTCATTTCATGGGTATCCCTTCCACTCCCATTCCTAGCAAAACTCATGGGTATCCCTTCCACTCCCATTCCTAGCAAAACTCATGGGTATCCCTTCCACTCCCATTCCTAGCAAAACACAGCAGCTATGAAAATAACTCAAATGTTTTCTGTTTTTTAACCTGTAAACATCTGTTAAACCAAGAGACATTTTCACAGGTGATTGAATGGCCCAGGGGAGCAGTTAATCAGAGCATTTCACAACTTGGTCACCGGTTCCAATCCAGACCCAAACTGACAGTGCATGTTTAAAACAAAACTAACAAAACAAAAAAAAAAAAAAAAAAAAAAAAAAAAGCGACCCAAAAAGCCCAAAGTTTCCAGCAGCTGTTCAGCAGTATTTATTATCCACCCTGGTAACAAGCAACTATTTGTACAATCTCCCTGTACAAAATGTGGCATTAAAATAAAACCTCAGCCAAAATTACTAACATTTCAGTCCAGACAAGATTATTCACATGTTTAAAGTCTCCTGTCTTGGAGAATGAAGACCAAGACGTGTTTCTTTCCAAATGGCCACAATTTCATACCAGAAGCTGCTGAACTTCAGCAGCATTCAGGCTGTGGCTCTGGGCTGCACCCTTCTATTAGTTATAATCTGTATTTTCACATGATACACATCATGAGGGTCTAATGCACACAGCCAACAACAGATTGCGTTCATCTACAGTCAGACTTACGTGCTGAGTCCTACGGTCTCTGTTCAGTGGAAAGTCCTCCTACAACTTAATGCCGAACGTAAGGCTGCTACTCACCTGGCTCTCCAGGGGCTCCACTCAGCTGCTGCCTGTCCCGGTCCCTGGCTCCCGTCCCCTGTGCCTGCCTTCACCAGTACAGTAGTGATAATGGTTCCCAGCAGTTCCACCAGAGCCCAATTATGAATGCACGTTCCTAAGTGCTGCATCATCTTGTACAAAGCACAGAACAGGAAACACACCTTAGTCACTGTCTGGTATTTCTAAGTGGTGAAGAGCACCTGAACTCACCCAGGTAAGCATCAGGAGAGCTCATGAATTTCTGTCAGTGCTGTGCTTATAAGAAAAGGCAGGAATCTTATTCTAGGGCAGCATTCCCATTACCTTCAGAAGTAGGTGGAGGTACCACGTACAGAAAACACCTGATACTTGACAATGAATTACTGCGGTAACTGCATGGCATATGCAAGTCAAGCAACTTCAAAAATTGTGCCTGAGCACTGGTATCCCGCAGAACCACCGCGCACCGTACCTGGGGACACGACCGGCAGCAGCACTCACATGCACAGCCCCAGCACCCCTCAGCAGCTATTTATTTGTTTGCTTGGATGGTTGGTTTTCCAGAAGCTCAGAATGACTAGCTCAGCAGTCCCTGTTTGCAAGTCAGTGTTATAACAGGGCTTGGAAGCATGAACTGCCCATTTAGGTCAATTTTTAATTTTTTTTTTTACCTGGGACTTCAAGTAACGTTTACATGCCCTAAATATGAATTCCTTAGTATACTTTAGCACAATTAGGTGACCAAGCAAAGCTACAGCCATATATTTCAGCTAACCAGCCATTAACTGCTGGGAGCAGCAGCATTAGCAGCTGGGAATTTATTTTAAGGAAGAATGCTAACACCTTTCTCGTGACGCAGACAATCCCATTGGAGAGTATATATGAAAGCAGAGATAAATTAATATTAAATGAGAAATCACAATGAAACAAAAAAAGATGTGACATAAATAAGCAAAAATTTTAACCAGAAGATAAACTTACTGAATGTGAGAGAGAAGAAAGAAAGAAAAAGGGAAGCAGAAAGATATCTAGAATTCTTTAAAAAAGACCAGAGGCATTTTGAATTGTTACATTTTAATGAAGTTAGAAATAACTGGATGAAATTCTATGACTTGTGTGATACAAGAGAGCAGGCTAGAGGATCTAAAGTTGCTTTCCAGCTTTAAAATCTAAAAGCCTACGAACAGAAAAGGAAAGAAACTGGAGAGGTAGAAATGGAGAGGGGCTATACAAAACTTGTTATTTCAGGCAGAGAAAACATACTGCCAAAAATAGTAAGAAAACATGTCTAACATATGCATATACATGCTCTGTACTCCACTACCCACACCAGTACTTATGTACTTGATGTATAATTTGGCAGGGAAAAAAACAACACAAAAAAGGATACACTGGATCCCAAGGGAATGGCTTCACAGGTGCCAACAAACTTACACCATGTGGAACAGGAGAATCCTCAGCCGAGGTGGGTCTTCAGCCCTGCAGACAGCAAACAGCGAGGGCACAGCCCACCAGCCCCTTGGACTGACGGAGGTACCTTCCTCAGCAGCCTCAGCCTCGCTCCACCCCGCGCAGGGTGTGCAAGAGCTGGGCAACACCAAGACCAAGAAGCCATCCCCAAGTTGGGCCCAAGACCAAGTTGTTCCAGCTACTCACAGCTGCTGGATACGCCCTTGGCATCCAGGGACAGCTGGCACAGGCTGGGCTGCCAGCGTTTCTCAGTAAACAAAGAAAAATATAAGGGGGAAGATAAATACCCAAGATTTCTAATAAAATCATGGCCAGCTTCACTGCTCACAGCAGCAACTGGCTCTGTCGTGTCACATCAACCAGAGAGGAGCACCAGGCGCTCCTCTGCAGAGTTTGGACATGAAAACTGCTACACAAGTATGAACTGTCACTGCTGAGTACCTTCAACTCACTATTTTTATCACATATTATGAGCAAATTTATCTCTCAAGTTGAAAAGAAATACTGCATGCAAAGCAACACTCACAAAGCTCTTTTGCTGCCGGCTTTGGTGGCAACCACAGCAGACATACTGATATAATAAAGAACGAGGCATTTTGAGGCGTGTGCTCCAACCCTCATAGCAGCTGCTCCTATAGGGCCAAGACGGAAGAAGGTCCAACATCAAGCAGAAGTGTACACCAAGGGCTGTGCCCAAGTAAATTGCCACGGTACAACTACAGTGATAACACCTCACTGCTTACACCAAAGAGCTCTGATATTCCCTCTGGGTAACCTATCTCACTAAGAAATCTCTAGCACCAAGTCTTCCTCTGTGAGGCTCCTGCTGATCTCCTACACCACCCACCACAGTACATGTCTCCAGCTGTAAGGTTTGCCATAGCCTAGTTCTAAATAAAGTAGCGAATGTAATACCTCAGAAATCACCCAAAATACACAATTAAATCATCACAGCATTTTATTAAATCACATCTTAAGATTATTATTGTGCTGTTCATTGCACAGCAATTAAAAGCAAGTGCCACGGAAGCCACTGCTTATGCTTGTGCCTACATAGACCAATCTATGCAAAAGCCTGCGACTCATGAAGGTACAGTGATAGGAAAAAAAGAAAACAGAACAGAACCAAGAACCAAACTCCCACATATTTGCATTTTTCAGCTACTTGTGCCAATAATAGCTCAATTGTTTCCTTATAGAAAACTGCAGGGAGAGTTAATTATCAAAGTAGAACTTAACGCTTCTAAGACTGAGGAAAAAAAAACCGCCTTCCTTTATTTCCTGGGCTTTAGCACAAAGGTTTTACTTAGAGATCTCAAATTAAACCTCTGGTGTCACTGGAGATTTTAAAGCTATCACTCTTCTTTTTATTTTTTTCCCAGATCGCCCACCACCACCACAACACACCAGCTCCCAAGAAAAGAAAGCAGTTAACTTCTAAATCATGAATGTAACTTTTTCTTACAGTAAGAGGGTGCCATTAAAATCCAGGAAGAAGCCTTGACTCTCCAGTGCCTGTACTGAAATTAAAGTGCCATTCACAGACAACTGGTCTTCCTATACCTTGGTCTCCATTCCTGGAGTTCCTCAGGCACTCACCAGCAGAATGCATAAGCCATCTTGCATTCAAGTTATTTATCTGAGTACTTCAGATGGTGGAACTAAGATGTGGCAACCATAACTTCAGTTTCACATTCAGAGTGTCACGGCCAAAGCTGCAAGACACTCAGTACAGTCAGCTGGTACAGTACTGTTAGTCTGTAATAACGACAGTAAGACCAGGATCACATTAACCTTCAGACAACTCTAAAATAAAATATAAAAAAAAAACCCCAACCCAAAAAAAAAAAACAACCACGAAGGAGTTTTTCCCCTTTGGTTCTAGATTTAAAACCATTAAGCCACAAAATCTATAGAGGTGGGAAAATAACTTGCTATTATACACTTGGAAAGTCAAGAATTTAGATGGGGTTCTGAGGCTGAGCTGTATTTAATTTCCACCCACATGTCACTAGCTCTGGTGTTGTATGTCAATACTGACAAAAAGAAGGCAGCAGATTTCTACTTTCTTTCTATTGAAAAAGAAAGAAATTTTTCCCATGTTCTTGAGCACCCCATCTATGGAAATGCACAAGTAAACAGTAAAATAATTATAACTAACAGTAGTAGTCTTAAAATGACTCATTTATTTGTGATGAATAAAACATGATGGAGAGCTGTCATAAAAAAAACACAGAGATCTAATCTCCTCAGACACACAAGTGCATTTCCTGTTCATGTCGGGAAGAATAAACAGCCCTGTGCAAAACCCAATGAATTTACTGCGGCTTAAGTGTCTCTTGCAAGAAAAAAATTACTTATGATTCCATGTTTCACATACAAAATGAAGGAAAGGCGGAGAAGAATGAGCAATGGCGGAAAATACGAGGAACAGTCACAAAACTGAATTCTAATTCAGAATTACACTCCATTGTTTTCATGTAAGTTTTCATGGATAAATGAAAAAAATTAATATTCCTGATCCCACAGGAAAACTGCATAGAGCAGGGTCTTTCTGTTGAAAAAAACTGATTCTGGAAAAGATCTCCATGTGCTTTCAGCAAAGAGGAAATTCAATGGATATAAGGGGTTGCTTATATCCTAAATTTTGTGGTACTTGATCCATTCTTAGCCTGTTATTTGTTTTCTCGAGTTCAGAGAAAAGAAAATTTCACACACAAAACTATAGAAGGGGCAACAACTGGTTTTCTGCAGAACACATATTACTAATTCCACGCACTTGGACAGCAGCTAAATCACCTCATTTTGGACATACAAACAGGTGTTTCGCCTACACAGTACCCCAACAATCCTGCCACAGTGTTCAGCTTTGCTAGACCTCACGTGAAACCAAGTCATCAGCTCTGGGCACTATATGTTAACACAGCACCTATAAAAACAGTCTGGAGTTACTCAACAAGGAATGGCAGAGGTCTAGAAAGCTTCCTCTGTGCCCTGTTTAGTGTCCAGGTGAAGCTTTGTTATTTTGTTACACACACACACACACACAGAGTCGCGCGTGCACACACACACACACACACACAGAGACACACACACGTGTGTCTCTGTGTATATATATATACATATATGAAAAGCAAATATATGCAGCTGATTCCAGGCAAGAGAAGGCACAGGCTGGACAATCTCTCCAGGTCAATCCAAACCATATTTCCTAAGAACGTTATCAGTAAAGTCCCTTTCTGCAATCCCAAGTGAATTGGTTTTGACCTAAGGCCTTTAAATCTCAACAAAACCCATTTTCTATTACTGCTATAAATTCAATGTCTGTTGCACTGTACCTGCCCAAGGATCTCAGCAATACAGCTGTACAACCAAGCAGTTGCTAAAGCCCAACTTCCTGAAATGAGGAATTACCACACAGTGTATGAGATAAAATACAGAACTGCAAAGACAAATAGTGATGGCTCCCGTAACATCTTAGAGCCATGCAAGGAGCGAGATGATTGCTGACACCTGAACATCTTTTGACAAGCAGCTCCATGTAAGAAAACTGAAGAAGGAATTATTTTAATATATTCTAGGGGAAAAAAACCCAACCAAACTATTTCTTAAATTCACAGTTAGCAAAGTCCCTCTTTATTTGTGAAGGTTTTCTCCTAGCACAGCAAAACCAGTCTCGTGGTCTTAAAAGTGTGCTCATGTTCAGAAAAGCAGCTATGAGAAAACCACCCTTTCTTAATAGACATGCTCTGCATGTGACATCCATATTAGCTCTAGTTGCTTTAGAGAATAAAATTACTTTTCTACTCATTTGCAGCTCTTTGCAATGCAAAATCAAGCACAAACTGAAAGCAGGAACTAGACTGTTTCTGGCTCATACATCATTGGACCCGTTAAACTCCAGCTGCAGAGCTGCTATTCCTGGTTGGAATGTGTTGAGCCATGAAAAACATGGCCCAGCATTCAGTTTATAGGGTTGGCACTTTGGTGTCTGGAGACAGAGAAAAATGTTCATAGATGATGCATATTTCAGCTAGAAGTCATTAAACAGTCTTGAATAAGGAATGCCATTTCCAATGAACCACTATTCAGAATTTTATCGCATATTAAGCATTTCTTTAACCTACAAAATTTCCCCAAAAGTGTTTTTGGTTTGTTTGCTTTTTTTTTTTACAATCTTATGTTCAATTTATAGAAAGGGGCAACCAAGAAAGCACGCTGGCCAAAATGCTCTGTTTTGACAATAAACCAATAGCTGTTAAAATAGAAACTGAACGCACAGGTCTCTAGACACTGTTCTATGAATCTTAAAGCGATCTATTATATGAAAGAAATACTTTAACAGATAATTAAACTTCTTACTCTGAACTAGTAAAAAGAGACGCAGTAAAAAATCAAATGTGGACTCATGTCTGCAGGGATGTTTTCAAATACATAGTTTCTGTAGAAAATTTACGTACTTACTACACTTACACAGGCTCATGACTTCCTTAAGGAAATTGAAATATTAAATCGTTTCCCCAACCGGTTCTAGTTTCCATTATTTTTGACTGCTCCAAGAGAATAAACAGGTGACTTTGCTCATTGCTCCAGCCACGTGACACCATTAGACTGACCAAAATTAATAAATAACGAATGATTAAATGAGGAAGAAAGAACACAGGAACTGGCTTTAATTGGGATCACTATGTTCTGCAGAACTGAAGGAAGGCTATAATGTAAGAAATGGGTTGAGAGGAAAGTACAAAGGAGTCAGGATCTGGCAGGCAAATGTGATGCACATGTGGTGAGGCAGCCTGTCATCCATCTTCCTAAACGGAGATCTCTTTGTTGCTCTGCTGGGGCGGTTTGTAGATGTCCAGCTTGTAGAGTGCACACGACGAAACTGGCGCGCATGTAACAAAAACAGTTGTGTTCATAAAATTTAAAGTGATGCAGGGACGAGCCCTGAAAACAGGGATGTTCTTGGTTGTCAAGGTAACATGATCACCCCAGACAACACAGCAGGAATCTGCAGCACACACTGGGTACCCAAGCACATGAGCCTTCCTGCTTCCCTCTTGTAGTTAAGCCACGGAGGGATGTAGGTAACTGTTGCTACGGTGTGGCCTGGTGTTTTACTGTATGTTAGAGGAGTCCAAGAAAACCAAGAATCTGGCTGATGCTCAGAAAACTCTCTTACTGGTGTTACCCATGCAACTTCCCAACATAAATGAAACAAATCAACAGACAGCAGAAAAACAAAGTAAAACTATAAGGAACAATCCTTTTGTTAATTATAGCAGTGCCCAGCAAATGCGATCAGATCCAATGATACACAAAAGACTACTATTACTTTATTTTTCTTTCGGGTACCACTCATGTAGCTTTGCTTTCATGGAATCAGATGCCCACTGCATACATTCTCCTCAGAAGTTAATGCACAGTTTTCCAGGTTTCCAAGATGTTGGAATAAAGTAAGAACACTGCCTTCTCCGTCAAACCAACAGACTTTAAATCACCACTCCACTGTACATATGCAAAGATTCAGATATAAAATAGAATAAATGACCAGACAAACAAGTTTTGCTTCTGTGCCTTGCCAATGGTCCCATAAACCAAATAAAGTGAAGTTATATGACTAACTAAAGCAAAAATGTGCCGTTTTTGAGGAATTTTTACTAATGAAAGTAGTTACATTTTCAAACAGTCACTGATCCCCACAGCATTATCAATGTGTGTTTATAGATCACTCTTCTATTGCGGTCTACTCTGTGTTTTGGATAGACCATCGTGGTTTAACCAGCAGGTAGCTACACACCACACAGCTGCTTGCTCACTCCCCTCCTGCAGGGCAATGAGGGAGAGAATTGCAGGGAAAAATTCTAAAATTTGTGGGCTGAGATAAAGACAATTCAATAGAAGAGAAACGGAAGGGAAAATAATAATAGTAACAACAACAATAATGTGATGATGATGATGATGATAAAATAATCAGAATATACAAAACAAGTTGTGCACAATGCAATTGCTCACCACCTGCTGACTGATAGCCACCCAGTTCCCAACCAGCAGCTCCTGGCCAGCTTTCCCACTAGTTTATATACCAAGCATAATGTCACATGGCATGGAATATCCCTTTGGTCAGCTGGGGTCAGCTGTCCCAGCTGTGTCCCCTCCCAACCTCTTGTGCCCCCCAGCCTGCTCGCTGGTGAGGTGCTATGAGAAGCTGAAAAGTTCTTGACTTAGTATAAACACTGCTTAGCAACAACTAAAACATCAGTGTGTTACCAACATTATTCTCACCCCAAATCCAAAAAACAGCATTACACTAGGAAGAAAATTAACTCTATCCCAGCTGAAATCAGGACACTCTGAAAACATTTTCAGGAAGCTATCAAGATGAAAAGAATTCCCATGGAGTAGAAAACATTAAATATTCTGAATTTTGAATATTAAAGTTGACAAGAACAACCTCATGGTTTTTTAATCTTACTCTGTGTCACCACTGTTGTTTTCTTTAAAGAATACCTTCCTAAAAAAAAATTATTTAAACCACTTTGTTTAAATCTCTCTAGAGGTTAGACCACTCTAGCACTATTCAGCTATTAAAAACATTCAGTCACCAAATGAGATACACATTAGTGGTTGTGCAGGAGAAGGAAATAATACGATTTAAAAAAACATTCAAGTAGAACTAAGTTTATTTTTTCATTGTTCTGATATTAGAGAACAATTTATACTCAGCAAGGATTAATGCGAGATAGAATTAAAAAAAGTATATGGAGCAAAGATGAAGGAAAAAAGGTGGAAAACATCACTCAATTTTCAGAGTAGCAAACTGTACCATCAGTGTAGGATAAAATCTATTCTTTTACTCCCAGCTATGACTGGGACCTATTTGTAGCCAACTTTGCAATGCAGCCTTTCCCCAGCTGGCAAAAGATTCTGATTTTTCACTCCTGAAGCCCAAGAAACTTAACTGTGCTTGCCTTTCCCTCTTTCCGCCCTTGACACATCATAATCTGGCTGGTTTGCATTTAGGGCTAATAAGGCACATACAGCACATGAAAAGTCTTTCCACAGTAATTTCATAGTCAATAGTAAGACACCAGTGAACTTTCTCTGGTTTACTTGAAACTGAGTTGGTGTTGCTAGCATAAATATTTACTTTATATCCATAAACACACATACACTTTCCTCACACACACCCTTGTGACCATTATGTAGCTACACAGCCCGTATTGCCCATCTACATATAAAGAGATTTTTCGAGTTATAACTTGAAATCTATTAGCAGATGTAGGAAACCAACAACATGAAACATCAGCGAGCACTGAAACTACCTAGAAAACAGCCATACCCTCAGCTAATATCTTGCTTCACATAATTTACAGATCGTTAGCAATCTCAGGTTCGCTTCACCAATACCAGAACGCCACTTCCCACATTTAGGCAGAAAACATCCCTTGTTCTCCCAGTGGTGTGTACATCCCTCCCTGCATCAGCTCTGCGGGTCCCCCCTCTCCGAGCCACGTGCCCCCAAGCTGCTGCTGAAGAAATCCCCTGGGTTTCATTAGCGTTGCTGCAGAATTAAGCACAGAATACTCACAATAGCCACAAAACATCGACGGAGTTAACACAGCAGTCAGGTAGCAAATGTAAGTTAGAAATAATAACAGTCAGTTTGTGGTTTATATCAATCATCATATGCATTAAAAACAAACAATAAAAGAAATAGTTTTAATATATCTTTTTGTGCTTCATATTAAAAAGCTTTTAAAATCTCTTGCAATTACTGCTCTACCCCGGGATCTAAAATACAAACCAAAATCAGGCAAGGCCAAGCATCATCTTAAATTAAGTTTAAAATCTATATTAAATACCTCTCTGGTGATGTTTAAGGTAAAAACAGATTATAGTCTTTTTTTAAAGCATCATATTATTTTCAATACCACTTGATCAGACAGGAAAAGTGGTTCAGCACCTTCCTTAGGGGAGCTCTGCCATCACCCGGCCCAGGGCACGTGGGGATCAGCCCAGGGCACGTGGGGATCACTGACGGTTCGAGCCAGAGCTCAAGATGCCCCTAAAATAACAAAAAAGCAGAGCTGGATCTCAAAAGCCCACTGTATTCCTGCCTGCCCTCATGACTTTGTATCTCAAGTAAAAGTAGACCTTTGTCTCCATGCTCGGCTACACAAAATGAAGTTACTAGACAATACTAAGACGTTACAGTTCATTCAGTTCTTCATAGGAGAAAAAAAAAAAAAAAAGTGAGAATGAAATTACTTCCTTAACTGGGAGTTTTGGTGAGCTTCCCTGAAATTGTTTTTTTTCCTTTCTTTTCTGTGGCAGAATAGCATTTGAGGAAGCTGAAGTTTACCTATAGGATGTAAACATGTAGGCAACTAGCTCAGAAAACTCTATAGGTGATCTCAATATTCATTTGTCAGCAAGGTCAGCTATGACTGTCATTTCTTCCTGAATTCTTAGATACCTACTGAATTCCTAAATAAGAATGCACAAGCTATAACAGCAATTTATTGAAGTCAAAGAACTTGAAGCTAGACGTATTTGAAGGAATCAGATGGTTATGAAGCTTATACACAGAGTCAGTGATACAATGACTTTTGTGACTCTTATCGTAAAATCCCCAGGCTTCAGTTGAAGGACATATGCTAAATAGCTCACTGCAGAAAGACCCAGAAGAAAAGAGTAAGTCTGATAAACTTGCACAGACATAACTCAGGCCAGGATTAGGCTAAATATATCTAATATTGATTTAACAAGTATCTACCATCAAATCTTGATTTGCATCAGTCTTCACTAATTGGCTTACATGAATCCAGATTCCTCTACGCGTTGTAAGTAACTGTCCTCAACTGTCGAATTTATTATGTTTTCCATTAAAAAAATTACTCCTGGCACAAGTGGCGGCAGTGACCCGTCATATTTTTGTTACTGGTTGCAGAAGGGTACTAGTTGGGAGAGCTGCAAGGAAAGCAGGGTCTGGCCATTGCACTGGCTCGGGGTTCTAGTGTTTTCCATCGCCAATCCCTCCTCCTTCTACCCACCAGGTCTGTCCTCCTCTCTCTGCTATGGACTTCACACCCTCCTGGTTCTGCCGATTCTTGACTGCTCAAGGCTTCCCCTTTTCCTACTAAAACCTCAAGAGCTGAAAGTTAATTATCAACCATTTATCTCTGCGACATTTTTACGTATGCATCCAAGTATGTCTGTATGACACTCCAGGATCAAGGATGATCTCTGTGCCACTCCCCCCTCCCCACCCTTTCAAACACAAAAATAATCAATGCAAATACTTTAATAGTAATGCCATGGCCATTCATCCTTCCTGATCTTAAAACTAAGATTTCTGCTTTGAAGTGAGGATAGGTTAAATGACACTACCAGCCCCCTCAGTAATTATGTCCCTTTTCTGGCACGTTTTCTGGTATACAACAGCTGGTTTTATTATTATTAATGCTGCACATTGACTACAAAAGATCTGACCTGAATGGGATAAAACCAAACCAGCTGTTTCATCTCCTTTCATCTATCCACATCTCAAAGGGGGCTTTGCGCACTATCAGTTTCCACCAAAGAGCTGAAAAATCACGTCACAACAGGGGCCCGATGTATGTGGGTCATCTAATAACCAGCAACCCAGAGCCCCGCCGACAGAAATCTCTGCCCAGCCCATCCTCCCCCACTTAATCTCACCAGGCTGGATTGGCATGGAGGAAAACAACAAGCACGCGCTTGACTTAATTTCTCCAGTGAATAAATAAATAAACCAGACAACCAGCCTGTGCAGTTGTAGAACCTGCCCTGGAAGTCCAGAGGAGCAGGAGATCTTGGGAGGGAGTTTTAGTCCGCAAAATTGGAAAAACAAAACCCAAATGCTATCTTAGATCCATTATGTTGCTTCTGCACACAATAGAGAAATCACTTTTTACACTGCAGAAAATTATTTCTCCCAGCCCTCTCCCGCACAGCCTCCTTAGCTACCCTGGTTTTGCATACCATACTTCTGTCACCAAAGGAGATACATCAGTACTGCCCACCAACTCCAGATGATAAAAGCTCAAAAAGAGAACATTTTAATTACAAAACTCTTTTAATTTCACTTGCCAAGAATACTTAGAGAGCAAAAGAAGCCCACGCAAAACCCAAAAACTTCCCACAGCCACTCCGTGGACTTCACTGAAGTTCACTCCTAGCTCCCATCTAACGATCCCAGATATGACTCCGGGTAAAGCCTGGAAACAGAACAATTTTACAGAAAGACGTTAAGTACAAACTTAGCTCACTAAGAAACTGCAACAGTTAATTAGCGCAGCTTTGACTTGAGATGACATTGCTAGTACCAGAAGATTACACATGTAAAGTATGTTTTAAGGTATTACTTAGCCATGGCTCTGACATGGCTGACTCTTTTCAGGAGTCTTCTCAAACAGCAGTAATTACATTTTAACAAAAAGTCATTCAATGCATCACTTTTTGTAGTCTGAAAAAAATGAATCACTCAAATAGATGTTTATTTCCAGTGGCAATAATTACTGAAACAGGATGCAAAGAACACGCATGAGCAGTTATTATACACACTGCTGTGTTTCCTATATTTTAAGTTGTTGCTGTAACAATTAACGATACAGTACCTCATATGTCCTTTAGCGAGTTAAGGAATCGGTCAACTTTACAATGAATCCCAGCTATTAATTGAATATATTTGGTGTGCCAGTAGTTGCACGACGCACGGAGGGCAACCCTGACTTCAGGACTACACTGAGAACCCCACAGCCCACCCCAGCCTGGGGCTGCCGGGGCCAATCCAGAGCACAGTGTCACCAGGTGGATCTCCGCTCCTACACCAGCTCCAGTGGGACTGGCCAGATCTCGGTAGCCTTTGCCCATGGGAGCTTCTGGAGCATGGGAGTGCCACAGAGCCTGGCAGAAATGAGGTGCCTTTAATCAGGGAGCACCCTGGCGCAGGTTCCATAGCCCCCAAAACTAGGTGAAAGTGAAGAGCCTGGAGGGAAACAGTGGGATACTGAAGCACAAACACCCTGAAGAAGGTGAGGAGTTAGCCTCAAGAGCAAATCGTGAACCGAAAGCCTCCCTGCTCTTCAGCCCAAGACACACAACACCAGGGAACCATTCCAATGCTGCAACGCAGCACTTCCCTCTGCACGGAAAAGTGCCTGATCAAAAATATTCCTGTAAAACTTCTACTGTGCTGGTCCAAGGCTCAACACCACAGGTGCTCCAAGTTTTATTTGGATCAGAGGGCAGGATTTTCCTCCCTCCTCTCTATACCAAAGTGCCACAGCACAGAAGCTTTCCTCAGAGTAACAACGGGACATGCTTGCCTGTAAATGAAGAAAACTGCATTCACACCATTATACCCATGAGAGAACCACATGTCTTTGTTAATTAGCATTATTGACGTAAAATGCGATTTCAGTAGCAAGTCAGCTTCCCACAACTGGCCTTAAATTAACAGGCCTGCCACAGCGCAAGGCAGAACTTCACACTGTTCAAGATCTCTACATCTCTGCATTTCAGCACAGAAACTATCAGGCGGCCAGCTCACACTGCACGTGGCATCAGCATCAGAAGCGTCCTTAACGGGACAGAGCTGGAGCACAACAGCATTCAGACTTTCAATTAAAATATTTAACGTGCAAGTTATTGTGCATTTTTATCAGTTGAAGCACTTCTACACAGTCTCTCATCTCAAGTTTGTTGTTAATAGTTCAAACAATAATTACAAAAAATAACTGATCTGGGAAAAGACATGATAAGAAATGATGAATAACTTCTTTGGGGTACTTCTAATGCAATAATAGCTACAATAATAGCAAAGATTAATCCCCAAGCAGGGAAAAAACAAAGCAAAGCAAACCACTTGCACAGCCCCGCTGGGGTAATTCCTCTGCAGTAACCATTCTTTGCAGCATCAAGGATTTAGTGTTATATCTCATGATGTTCTATTAAAAGCCTTGGAGACAGCAGAAACTCTCTAAAATACAGTCTATTATAAAAATTTCAATACTACAACTAAAAAAACCAAACAAAAAATACTTGTGAGGAACTAGCCATAAATTTGCATCTGACTATTCAAAACCCCCTTGTTTTTAGCATTACATAGACAACGAAGGTGCATGATAAACTGCAATGATATCAGAATACACAATTAGAAACAAAAATATTTAAAAGTATCATGAAGAGCCACTGAAGTTTTGATGATGGATATAAAGATAACAGTAAACGATTTCCAACTTGGCAGAACAACTCAACTCAATCTGTTACGGAGTTTAAACACTTGGAAGCATATCTGCACATACCTGTATTGCCACATAACAAAAATAAAAACAGAGATGAAAACTTCTAACATCCAAAGTTTTCACTAGCTGCTTTTATCTTACATGCTGTGTCATATGTGAAAGCATTAAGGATAAAATACGCAGTCCCTCTTCTGAAGGCATTACCATTCAAAAGTCAGATTTTCATAGCTCTAATACAGTCTTAAAGGGGTATATAACCGCACCAGCTATGTGCGCATTTCCCTCTCTAACCTTCTCAAGTCCAAGCTACAGCCATAGGAAATGGGGATTAAAGAGCAAGGCAGGCGCCAGCTCCTGCTGCCAAGAGGTTGGTGGAGGCAATGGGTGAACCCCAGGCTCCAGCTCAAGGTAGCCCCTGAGAATGTGCAGCTGCCACTTTCTTCCCCAATCCTCTATGCAAATGTAACGAGTCAGGGAAAAGTGAGCCTCAGCACGTCTGCACGGTCAGAAGCACACTTGCGGTGGCTACTGCTGGCCATCTATGCTGGAGCTGTACACCCTGCTGCAACGGGGCCACCATGGAAGAGCCAGGTCTGCTCCCAGTGCCACCCCAGCCCCACGGCGCAGGCTGAGGCAGAGGTGAGTCACCCTTGGCAGGCACCTGCTTCCCTCCAGTGACCATAAATAGAGCCAGAAGGACCGCTTCAGTCAGGGGCATCTCAAAGCTGGACATCTGAGTGAAGGTAGATGCATCCTACTCATCACCTCTGAGCCATGGTTCCTCCCCAGTTTTCCACCTGAGGCTGCACAACGATGCAATGCCCACAGGCAGGACTTAATATCACATCCTGGCCACGAGCGATCTGTAAAACGGAGGACACAAAATTTGACAGTTCTATCATAAACAGCCCTTAGGCCTTCTAAAAGGAAGTCATGCAGGGAAAACAATTACTGCCTGATAACTGATGTTTTAATGGGAGTGCAGACCTCCTCTGAAAATTAACTTCAAAATGGTATTGTAGGGATATGTTTATTGCTCCTCAATGATAAAAATAAAACTATCATTTAATTTGACCGCCAGGGCTGAAACCTCCATCAAAGCACCAAAGCTGCAATCTCCCTGGTTTGCACAGCACCATCAGACCCACCACTAACACCACGTTAGCTTCACAATCCTGAGAGAAGTAAAACTCATGCTACAAATTGCTTTGGTGATCAAAATAAGTAGACGATACTTGAAGCTGCAGAGAGAAAGCATTTCTGTTGTAGCAATTTTATGCTGTCATTTTAACAGGCTATAAATAGATTTAAAAATATTTACCGAAGGCCAAATTCTGCAGAGCTGAATTTATCCAGCGGCATTACATAAGAAAGGAGCGCGGAACAGAGCACTAAATGGGGCTGATAATACAGGCCTAGAAACAATGTATTCCATTTTCCTGCCTTCTACCTTTTTTTTTCAGTTTCTTCAACTGATAAATTTGCGCTGATATTTTTCTCTTCAGATGGCATTCACAGATCTCTAGTATTTGATCATATAAACTCAACCAAAAATTACAGAAGGGCAGATTTAACTGAAATATTCCTCAAAGATGATGAATTAAAACCTCTCTGAAATACTTATATCATTGTCATTTAATTTCACTGAAAAGATTTAAAGTACTTGCAATATTTTGGTAAGTATAATGGATTAGCGATCTGCCAACACGAAACGGAGACGATCTGGGTCAGGCATTTCTGCCAGCTGCCTGTCCTGCCTGCCTGCCTGGGGTCCCGCACTCCCAGCTCCCCAGGCTGCAAAAAAACCCCAAATTCTTGAATTTATCCTGTGCATTCGGGTGCAGTCAAGTCAGTAGCACTGACAATGTAACAGCAGGTTGCCCTTGTATACCGCATTTTATTTTTAAATCAAGACAGCCCTTGCTTTTAGGCCTACAAGCAAGCATACCGTAACTTCTTTAAGAAGTTAGCAATAGGAACTCCATGACACAGTTCATTTTTCTCAGGGCACAGGGAAGTTTATCCTCACCCACACAGTTTCCCACCAGTACAGAAAACATGTTCAATGGCACAGGTGGAGAGAGTCTCCAAAGCCAGAGGAAAACAGAAACAAGACCCCTCACCATTAACTCCCCCTTTACTTCTTCTGCCTCCATCAGTTACAGTAAGGGAGCAGGGCAAGCAGCCAGGCAAGGGCTTACAGCAGCAAAACTTCCCTAAGGTGCAGGATCCAAGACCCTGTCCTGGGAGCTCCACAGGGACCCACACGGTTTGCTGGCCACATCCACCGCCCCCTGAAAAGCCACAGATGCTCCCAACAGAGGAGGGGGGATGCTCCCATCCTCAACTCTAAGGGTAGTTCTAATTCTCATCCAAAAAAATCCCTTTTAAACCTCAGTGGTGGTATTAAACCACCATGATTTCCTTGCCTACAAGACAGAACTTCCAGGCTACTCTCCATGACCCACCATAAATGACAATGTGTATTTTTACATTGTCATTTATGGTTTATGCCTTCTGGTTTATGCCTTCAGGTGAAACAGCGTTTGACTGAGAAGGATCGAACACCCATCCTACCCTCAGCACTGAAATGCTGAAGTGCAAATGCCCATCCTGAGACACTCCAGTTTGGGGGTTTTGCCTTGAACAGATGAACATCTAGCTTTTGGTATGGTGTTTCAGCTAGTGGTGTTATCACGGTCAGATGATGCCAGGGAATATAATAAAAACCAGAACATATTTCTAAATCACCATTTCACACAACAGCCTATTGAAAGAGGATATAAAGTCTGACTCACTGTAATCTTCATATATTTAATGGATTTTTCCACACTCCAGTTGGGCTCCATACCAACAGGAAGAAGGTTATTTTCCTCAGTGAAGATCATTAACAATTCATATACCGCATATTCTACCATATGTGGCTCATCAGCTGACTGCCTTGATCTGTTCACCAGTCTGGTGGTGGGGTTCTTGTAGCTTATATAAGGATCACATTATTTTATACTTTTAATAGTATTACAGAGAATGATACTAAAATCATTTGCTGTGAAAGAAATGTTGCTTTTATTCAGAAACATGGTTGTTTAATCACCCTTTAGCTAAACATGTTACTCACTTTTTTCCCTTTCTCCTGTATGCTTGCGGGGGAAGAAAGAGATGTGGGAGGACATTTGCAAGACATAAAAAGCTTCAGAAGTTTCCAATTGGTACCATGCACTGATAAAACCTTGTTTCAATTGGCTAGAAAACAAGACAAGAGAGAAAAGGGGGAAAATTCATAGTAAAGAACAGTTTTTTCACTTCCTTCCAATCACTGCTTAGTTCACCGAGAAAGGGGTGAAAATGTCTCTTTGCATCAACCGAGAAATGGCTGGGATTTCATCAAATACTTTAGAACATTTACAGATTTCAAAGCATTTTTCTACAAATCTCAGCACTACCTCTACTGCACTTCCTTCCCTGTACTGAATCACCATTTTTTAAGTATCCAATTTTTGGTTAAATATGAGCAATTAGAGGAAACACAGCAAAAGAGGAAATCACGATTCCACATCAGCCTTATGCAAAGTTAGTTACCAAAATCAATGGAATTATTATTGTGTGGAATGAGAAAAAAAAAAAAGTGTGATACATTTCTTCAAGATACTTACATTCTGTGCCCAATATGAGACAAAAGATACTCTCACCAGTACACAAGACTCTGGTCAACTGTCCAGCAAATTTATCAATTAATGATGGTACTCCTACTCCCACAGTCAAACACAACATGCTAAAGTATCTGCTGCATTCTGGCCATTTTGTTGCTACAGTACTGACTTAATACCTTTCCATAAATATAAATTATGGTCATTCACTCAATGAAATTATATTTTAAATGTGCACTTCAAATCTGTTCAGAGTCCCAGAGCAGTCTGTATATATCACACAAGCAAAATCTACCTTGTCAAGGAAATACAAATCTCTGCAAAAGAAAGCACCAAGAGCAACGAGAGCATTCATGCATCAGATGGTTTAGCCCAGAACAGATCCGTTTTCAGAAAACAGTGACGGATCAAACATGACTTTCGATTATTACTTTTACCATCCAGATTCCTAATCCTACTCTATGAAACCTACATCTACTTCACAAAGAAGGTAAGCTGTATTATTCCAAACCTGGTATTTAATGGTCTCTGCACTAACAGGAAAACACAGGAGTTCTTAAGCTATATAAAGATACTGCCAGAAAATAAGTAAAGGAATTTTGGCCATTTTACTATAACATTCGTACAGCCAGAAACACATATTTTACAAACACAGCAAAGGGCCATGAAGAACCATTCCAGTTGTGTTTGGTATGAAAAGAAAGTTGTTTTAAAATAAAACTTAATCTTGCACTCACAACCAGAAAGACAGGGGAAGGTCTAGCACAGGCAGCTCACCTCTCCTGCAGTTTGGGGCAAACTATTAACCTCCACAGCATGCTTACCACCCCTCACTTTTCATCTGCCTATGGGGATCTGAAATGCAGCTGCAGAGCTGAGATGTAATAGACAGCATTTTTGGTTCAGTGCTCCTCTAAAAGAAGTCAAACCTGAGATTAAGATATTAGAATTCTATCGAGATTCTTCCTTACAGTGTTCAAGGGATTGGTCCACACATTAGTATAAAGTATTTTTTCTGCCTTAGATACCAATAGATTTGGGTATACCAAAAATCTGTGTGGTGTTGTTCTAACACTTCATTGGCATAGACAGCTGAATTAAGTACCTGCATTTTTCAGGTTTTGTTCTTAGATGGCACCAACAATAAGCTTCCTGTATTACCAAAGGCCTGTCTTCAAAATAAAGAAATAAATTCTGACAATCTGGGGAAGCGGCATATCGCTATTATAGCAAGACTTAAGGAATTTGTTTTATGGTACAGTAATAACATGGCAAATTGTTAGTAAGCAATCAGCTTAGTGGACACAGGAACAGAGGTGAAATCAATTAAGATTCTTTCTGTGAAAGGAAAAGATGACTTGACAAAGACAGTAATCAAGAGTTATTTTGTGAATTGATTGGGTGATGCTTCCAAAGGCATCAAAATGCCTTAAGTTATTTAAGATAAAAGATCCTGGTTAAATAAAAATTATACTGTTTCATTTATAAATCCTTTCTCAATTTCATTTCTAACTAAATTGGATATTATAATACACACATAACATACAAGAAAATATCTTCTGGTCTTATTTCTGGGAAAATTAAAACCTGTTCCTCTTTCTGACAAATGAAAGGAAGATTTCTGTCCCAATAAAACATGATCGATTTGTAAAAAGGGTAGAAGATTTTTGTGGTTTGTTTGTTGTTGTGTTTTTTTAATCTCTTAGCACTGAGATTTATTTTCACTTTGACTGAATATTCAGGAAACACCAAAGAAATTATTTCAGTGGGACTGAGGGAAGGAAATTAACCAAGAACTGGGGACCAATTTCTACAATGGTTTCATGGATTTGAGTTTTCTTCTCTGATGGATGGATGCTGATACACTTTGAACCCACTTAGAACCCAGTCTTCTTTTGTCCTTCCGCAGCTGAGCAGCTTCAGCTACAGTAGCTATCAGCTTCTGAGCTGGAATCAGTAGCAGGCGAAGGCAGAAGACTATCCTGCTCATGCAAACAGCAGCATGTTTAAATCAGGTATGATCAGTACTGTAAATATAGAAAAAACGTGAGCTAGTGGCAGCGGTATTTTTACAGGTAGCCAACCTCCAGAAGGGAAATGCCATCCTGAGATCTCATATTAGACAATGTGCTTGATAACAAAACGGTGCTTACGAGTTGCCAAAAATCACAAAGCCTCCGAACCTTTACGCGATATTGTTGCAGTATTTGCAAGATGTGATTCACTGATGCCAAGTGCAACCCCCTTCTGCTTCAGCTCACCAGCTGAAAACATATCCCCATGACAACCCGGGAGGCGCGGAGGAGAGCACAACACCCAACCCACTGCGAAGCAAGGCTGAAGCCCTCCAAAGTAAGAATGCACCAACACACAAGAGCATGTTTTATCTCACTGCTATGGGGCTCATATACATGTGTGTCACCCTGGCTTAGAAAATTAAAATGAGAATGGCATTAGGTGCATGCCAACAACCTTAACACTCAGCTAACTTTTTAAGACATTCAACAGTGACAATACTATTTCTGCAATCTAATATATTGCTCATGCGTGCGCAGGCTTAGCAGCACAAATGTCTGCTGCTTGAGCAGGACCGATGACCAAGCCAAACTTGCAGTATAAATCCATTACATCTCAGACCAGGGAAGCTGGTTTTCCTTCTTAACAACATGTAAAAGAAGTCTGCTAAGGTTTTGGTTGTGTAAGGTTTTGGTTGAACAAAACATTAGTTCTACAACTGCATTTGTCTCGATCAACACTGCAGACAGATTATATTAATTTCACCACTAAAAGCAAAATAATTAGCTACATTTATCACAAATGACATCAAGCGCTGTGTATCTCAGCAGTTGTACTGCTGGTTCAATCATTCCGCCTCTGTTACATAAGCTCCACTTTGCAGCTCCAGGTGATACAGGGAAAACCCATATTCATGCCACTTTTGTAGTCTACATTATAGCACAGAGACAGAAAAAAGTATGCTGGGAAAAATCAGGAGAATCACCTGCTACGATATTTTGCAATAGTTCCCCTTCAGTCATTTCACAAACGTAGGTCTGATGAGCTACTTCGAGCAAGGAATAAATGGGTTTGGCAATCAGAGTTACCCAAACATTGAAATGATCCCCAGTTAAAATAAAGTATGATTGTAACAAGCTCAAGGTAGTTGGTACTTGTGTGCACTATTTCATCCTCATCAAATACAATTAACTCCCATGGTGAGATCCCAGCTGAAAAGAAACCAAGAGCAATACCTCATTACCTTGAGGCCACGGTGACCTTTAATTCTCCTAAAAAGACTCCACAAATCCTGTTAAAACAGAGTCCCTTTATTACAAAATTATGATGAGCACATACGACGTGCCACATTTTTTTCCTGACTATTGTTTCCAGAAATTGGTTCTGGAAAACAAATCCGACCAACATAGCCTTCAGGGGCTGGCAGGCTCACAGCGCAGCTCTTCCCAGAGAGCATAAAATCACAATCAACAGTGTTCAGCTGGCATTTAGTGTCAGCTACGCAAAGACAAAGCTGTTGTTCAAGGATTGCATAGCTATCGCTGCTTAGCGCTTAAAAAATTCTTGTGTTTATAACTAAAATACAAGATTGAAACCTGGTATTTTTTAATCATCTGTCCTGGCAATTTGTTCCGGTTTGCGTGTATCGTACTTCTTATTTCTTAATTTGGTAATCTGTTGCTGAGTAAGTTCACAGCATTCATAAATTCGTTGCAATTACACAATGGCAACAATAGCTCTCACTAGGAAATCGGGCTCTAGCTCTTCAGATTCTTCCATATCCCTTATCCTTTCCTTGTCCGTATCCATATTCATCACCTGCCGCATGAGCCAAGCAAGGAACGAGGATGCTTGGTGGGCCAACGCCACTTGCAAGAACAGTCTGCCAAAGCTGGTTACTGCAATTTAGACTGACATTGCTATACATGTGCTCTTCACAGGTCTTATAGGACACACCAGCTTAAAAGTCGACAGGCACCTCAAGGCACCTGGCAGGAACAGCACGGGGCCAGCACCCACAGCATACCTGCCACCTTCTGGGAGCGTCCCCGCTCAGGGAGAGCCCACGTGCTACCTGCGCCCAGCAGCCTGCGAATCCCATCTGTCTCCTTCACAGGCGATTTCACATTCTTTCTAGGAAGGATTTTAGGACAACTGCCAAAACACACTTCTTCCAGTGTTTCTGCCTCGTGCTGTCACCACAAGGACACGTGGGATGGCTTAAGATGGGGACCTACCACAGAGGAAATGCACGTACCTGGCATATCCCGGCGGACATACAACTGGTGCTGTTTGACATGGCAGTACACGCAGGGAAAACAGGCCATGAAGCCAAGAAGGGAAAAACAAGACCAAGAAGCCGCCCAGGGACCAGCACTGCTCCACACCACAGCAGGGAGTCGGTGCTGCCATCTCACATGGCGCATTCATCCCGCCCCGTCCAGTGCCGCAGCCTGCATGGGCTGCCTTGAGTGTGGCACCAAGTGCATTCTGGGGTGAAAGTCTAATTTTTCAAGGCAGATTAGACACACAAGGACTCACATTAATTACAGGTTCTGGGCAGTAATCCATGAAGACAGGTGCAGAAACCACAAGTTTACTGCTGCTTCAAGAGTTTTGTGACAGCAAGCCAGAATCAGTACACACTCCCGTCCCAAGGATACAAGCTCTTCTGTGTCTAAACAAAAAGAGGGAAGCAGCACAGAATAGCAAACATTCGCATGTGAGTGCTGCTCAGAACTCAACTCCGAGAGAAATGCTGCTGGTCCCCTTACAAAGCCCTCTTTTGGCCTTCTTCGTACTTTGTGTTAC
Organism: Falco biarmicus; assembly: GCF_023638135.1. Taxonomy (NCBI): domain Eukaryota; kingdom Metazoa; phylum Chordata; class Aves; order Falconiformes; family Falconidae; genus Falco; species Falco biarmicus. The sequence continues at coordinate 50,872,450 of NC_079291.1, read as the reverse complement.
TTCATATAGTCATTCTATCACAGAAATAAGAAATAAGCTTTCCCGTTGAAATGACCAGTCTAAACACAAGCTTTTTTCAGAGAAACTTACTATTAACTCCTTTTAAAGAGCCAGAACGGGCTAAAATGGCATTCCTACTGATGAGATGTGCTGACGTGCTGCTTACCACTTTGCTCTACCAGATAAAGCCAATACCTGGCACGACCCTTGTTCTGGTTGAGGAAACACAACTCCCTCTGAGGCCAAAAACTCTAATTTGGATCCTTAGGCATAGGTATTGTTACCGAAGAAAGTAAAATGTTTCTCTCCTCCAGCAGCTGAGCTCAACGCCACGTTCCCAGCCTCTCCCAGCTCAGAAAATACCACCCGTTTCAGGTCTCCAACTGACTGGCAAGACAGACACACAACGCAGCCTTTATTTTGAAGGTAAGGCATGCATGAAGGTCCCACTCCCCCAGCACCCATTCCTGCTGCTTAAACACATCCAAGATGGAGAACAACAGGCACCTCCAAGGAAACGTATGTAGCTAAGGTTGAATAATACCTATGTTTACACTACACCAAAGCAACAAATACCAAACTCGCCAATGTATCTTCAGAGTAAACCTCTCTCTTCCTCCACGATAATACTTTTGTGAATCCTAGACACGTACATCCTAGAATCCTATTTTACAACTCAATGTTCCTCACCAGACCTTTATGGGTACCATTAACCAATTACTAGGCACTTGAATGAATTCCCACAGGTTTCTGAAGGTAAAAAAAAAACCAGTTACCAGTGGGAGAACATATTTCAGAATCACTGAATCCCTTTTCTCGCCCTCCTGACCCGCAAGCAAGACCTTGGAAGTATCTTCAAAACAAAACAGTATCAGCGCAAAACCTAAAATGAATGATTTTTCAACATTATAACTTCCCATACACCCTTCTCTCAACCAGCCCCTTAACATGTTTTCAATTATGTAAGTAATTTACATAATTAAGTTAATTCAGTACAGCTTTTTCAACTGGACAGAATTAGCATTAACTTAAGAAGTTCTGCTGTCACGATGATTTCATTTCTGTACTAGCAATTAAGGCAACCCCCTAAGCCTCTCTGGTTTCAATAGCTTAGTTTGATCCATCTAGGGCAAATCTAGGGCAAATTTTATTGTAATTTGGAACCTAAAAGGCATTCTGAACCCACCATTTTTGCCAGTATTTCAACAGCATGGTTGGAAAGTGCAAACATACAAGACATACACAAGGTCAAGTCCAAAAAGTCTAAACTATATACAACCACTACAATTCAGGCATAAACAATCCACTGTGCTGCAGCATCTCTGATTCCAACCTTTCCTTGGCAGGGAATTATATAACATTTCTTCATCCAAAATGTATTCTTCTACTCCTTTTCCACCTGACCATGCCCAGCCCACTGCAGCTACAGAGTTTGCACAAACCTCATAAGTGCTCATAAAGTGTAACTTGGTCTTTTTGACTTCCCCTGTTCCAGTCCTCCCCATCTCACTTTTTAGGATATGGGCCAGAAGCTCTTAAAAAGGATCTAGTTACTTTACAACAGTTCTGTTCAAGTCAGGAAGAGATACAGATGGCTTTCAGTGATTTCTTGTGTTCAGGGGATGCCAGCCCAGGGAACAATTGTGAATGGTCAAAAGACTGACTTAAAAACATCTTGATAAACAATACACCCATAACCCTTAAATGATTTTGTTTGCCAATAAGTAAATGCTTTTAGCTTTCCAAAGCTGAAACACCAAAGATAAAAATGTTCATTAAAATCTAAAGGCACTATAATCAATACAATACACAACACTCATTAAATTAGCATATTCTAGAGCTCAAAAGGACAAATGGATCTAAGATTCCGCATTTTTGTTTAAATTGCATAGCATCTTGAATTCAGCTGCTTACAAGCCAAAAACTGTGTGCCTCATTGATACGATATTGTCCCAATGAAGTCAATAAAAATATTTCTGTAATAAAATAAAAATAATTTAGCTCTATGTTAACAGATAACTTCTCTGCATCTAGGGGAAAATATTTTTTTAAATATCACATCAAAATGTAAATTAAGCAGTGGGTTGGTGCCTGCCATGTACTTTAAATGAAGACAGCTAAGGGAGATTTCATTTTGAATGCAAAGAAGCCAGGATGCCTTTTGTAGATTTGAGAAAATACAATACCAAAGCACCACTACAACTTACCCAGTGAGTAACTGGGTAGATACTGTAGGCAGTGCTGATGCTACAGAAGTGTTCGGGAACATCCTTACAAGCACCTATCCAAAACAGTACCTTTTCTTTCAATGGTAGCAGCAGCATCAAGGTCTCACATGTTCTCTGGTTCTTCTCCATCCCCCTAAGGAGTTTTGGAAGGTGAAATGTGTGTGACCCTCCCTCAGCTCCACAATACACGCTGCTGTGACAGTGGGGGTCTCCGAAAGGCTGCAACAGATGCCAGCTCTCAGAGTAAACAAACAGGGTCTGTGGGAAGTACAGCTACTGCAGTGCAAGTAGCCATCTTTTTTTTTCCCTTCCAGTGCCCATCAGCATGTTTCACCCCTGCAGCGACAGGCCAACGGTACCCTTTAGGATGACAGGGATAAAGAGTTTCTGCTCTCCCAAATTAGTCATTGAAATCAGCAGCTAAGAGCAGGGCAGCATGCTGGACAAAGGTCAGTGGGCTCCCACTATATTGGTGCTTTACAAATCTGTGATCCTGTGCCAATACTGAAGCAGACAAAGAATACTGTTTGCACCATGATGAAAACAACCTTGATGTTCAGTGGGAAAGCTGTTCATTCGGTCAGTGGCACTCTGTTACACTTTTCAGTATCTTTTGTGTTGAGATCTCAACTGACTACAGCTGAAAGCAGCGATGGTACAGTATGGTCCATATAGTAAAATGAAGTAAAATCTTGGCTATGTCCAGGAATTCCTTTATTTTCTGAGGGACAAGTGTGCCCCCATAAAGTAGAGAGGCAGGCCAATTAACTTGTACACGGCAATGAACTCTAGTCATATCTCAGACCTTATCCCCGTATAGGGATGTTTAACTCAGTGCCTGAAGTTTCATACATTTCTGGGCGCCACGTGAAACCATTAAAGAGCAGGTCTTTTGAGTTCCAGGGCAAGTGCACCGAGGTCCAGGCAAGGATGGTCTCTCTGACCAGCACATAAATACGTAAATAACTTGTAAGAAACTTCCATTCCTACAAAAACAAAACACAACCCCACAAGCTGAAAGGGTTGTGAAATGGAACTTTAATTGCAAAGGCTGCCCTCTTAACTTCAATAAGCAAAGACCTTTGGATGTGGGACTGGAATGGACATCAGATGGAAGCCCCTCTGGGTGGAGGAAGAGTTCCCCAGATGTCCTCAGTGTGGGCCCAGAGGTGGTGGCCCACGGAGCCCTCCCTGCCCATGGCACTCATGTTGACAATGTTGCCAGCATGTGGGTGGCATCCCAACCTGGTGCACCTTGGGTAGCATCCCAGATGTTTTCTAGCTGTACGCTGACCAAAACAGCTCCCAGCAAGTTTGGAAGTGGTAATATGCTGGTTCTTTTCTTTTCCTTTCAGGACATATTAAGGAACCTAGGAATAGAAGAACATACCTGGCAATGTCCCCAGATGCAAGTCAGCCATGAACAAAAATACTCCTTTTTTTGTTATTTTCCCTTCTAATAAGCAAATCTTGTAAGAGAATCAGCTGTAATGCATCCCTGCATTGTAACTGCCTGTGATACATCTATCCACAGACTATCAGTCTGAAGTTGGACAGCTGTAAAATCTGTAAAGCAGCTTTGGGAATTAAAAGGCCCCTGAAGTCTGAAGTAAAAGGACTTTTTCTCTATAACAAACAAATCTTATTCCTGCTGCAACAAAAGAATTCATTCTTTCTTACATGAAAAGGCATATATATTAAAAAAAAAACCTTCTTTTCTACTTTTCTGGTTATATATACAGTACTTAAAATAACTTTTACTAATACACGCTTATCAAGTTACTTGGATTTCTAGAATACATAAAAGTTCCAGTCAGAATTCACGTCCCATTTTTCCATTGTTTGGCAATAGAAAGAATCACTGAGTCGATCCATCTGGGGCATGATCAGAAACCTTATTAAAATCACTAGTGCGATTCTCTGGTTAGGATGTCTCAGGTTTGTCAAACGAATCCATGTCATTAATCTGGTTTCTACTCCTAGACAATGGATAGAGACAGGCACTCCTAGCCTACAATTCACTTGACCCTCAGATGTCTAAAAGAGGGATCAGAGGAACTGTGTCCAAGAAAAAAACCTATACTTCTCCCTTGATTACATATGGATCCTAGTACAATTTGATCAGAGGCAGACACTTAAACTGCTATCTGATGTTATACAAGATAATTCACAGCTTCAGTAGCTTTGACAGAATTTACATCAAAACCTCCGTGCAGCCATTAGCCAAAATATACCAATACCTTCAAGTGCCAGGACCCAGCATGGCTGATCACACTGCTGGCTGATAAAATAAGAAGTAAATATACTCTTACAGTTCTACTGCTACCTTGGGGCTGAGTTATCACAGCCAGATAGGAATCACAGCCCTTCGTCCTAAGGTAAGTCTCTTGTGTTCTATATTAAAATAACATTTCCAAATGTTACACAAAAGAGAAATGCCAAAACAGAAACATTTTGTTTCAGATACCATTTTTTGACATTAAATTCTACATGGAATCCAAGCTCTAATGCCCTGGAGTGAAAATTTCTGGCTGAGTAGCAGGAACACATGGAAATCCCAGCTCGTTACAAAACACACTGTGGTCCCTTCATTTGTGTGATCTGGGTGATCCTATAGCATAGCAGCACACAGGCAGGCTGCCTTCAACAAGACAGGCCAATAGGTACCTCCCAACTTAAAGCAGCCTGCCTGCATCTTGCTCGGAGACTCACCAGAGCCTACGCAACAAGGTCTCCTGGTTAGATCTGGGGGGTTTCTACCTTTACGAAAAAGTCACCCTTCTGTTTGGTTGGTAAGAGTCCTACGGCTAAGTACTCTCGTCTCATTCTGAAATAAAAGTGCACTTGGGCAAAACCATGCAGGATTAAACCCAACACACAGCACTAGCAGAGCAGGCAGGAATACTCGAAGAGTGGCTGAGGGAACTTTTAGCCTGGAGGAAAGGTGGTTGAGGGGAGACCTTATCACTCCCTGACAGGAGGCTGTAGCGAGGTGGGGGTCTGTCTCTTCTCCCAAGTAACAAGCAATTGGACAAGAGTAACTGGCCACAAGTTGAGCCAGGGGAGGTTTAGATTGGATATTAGGAAACATTTCTTCACAAGAAAGGGTGGTCAAGCACTGGAACAGGCTGCCCTGGGAAGTGGTTGAGTCACCGTCCCTGGAGGCGTTTAAAAGACTGTAGATGTGGTGCTTAGGGACATGGTTTAGTGATGGACTTGGTAGTGCCTAGGTTAATGGTTGGACTCAATTATCTTAAAGGTCTTTTCCCACCTAAATTATTCGATGATTCTAAGAGACAGGAGACACAGAGACAGCGAAATAAATACAGGATACAGTGACAAACTTCGATCAAGTTTGGCGTGATACTGATTAATGGGACCAACCTGGGGCTAGCAGAATGCTAAATACTGGGTTCATTTCAACAGCAGCATTAATAAACATATTTCACTTTTCTTATCAATTCTTTATACAGTGTTACCATGAGCTTTTACCAACTTTCAAAGTCTAAATGCAAAATGATTTCATAATTGATGCAGTTTGCTTTCACACAGATAACTTCATACAGAAGCACTAGCTATTCTTATCAGGCCGTGCTTCTAGACACATCTGTATGGAGAACAGTCCCGTCAGAAGCTTCGGCAATTATGCTTCTGCAATGTCACAACAGCCAATAGGATAGTCAGTATACGGCATACACGTACTTTTTAAGGAACAGGTGAAAGGATGCACACAGGTTAGATAAACTAAACAGTTCAACAAAAATCATAGGCATAAATCTCCGTTTCATTCTTTCTGAATACTTGAAAGATGCTAAGCATCTGCATTTCTTATCAACAGCAGCAGAGCTAGAGTGCACTCGAAAGACATTTATCACCTGGTGGAATAAGGAGTATATTCTTTGCATGAGGACCTGAAGAGGCCTTATCTTGCAAGATGCCAAGAGCTTCCTGTGGTTTGAAAGTTACTTTTGCATAGCCATGAGGTCTGTCAGCACCGTGATACACACACCTTCTCTTCCCTGCTTCCCCCTCTTGCAACATCTGCTTGCTAGGACTTCCTCTGAAGCTGGAATGTAACGTCTTTGGGGTAAAAATTGTTTCTTTTTATACATTTGTACAGTAAACTGGAGAAACTGAGCCTGATGCTGACTGTATTAAGCATATATATCAGCACTACACATTTATATGGCTCCTCCAGGAGACATTAATTAGAACAATTGATATTATGACAGGGCTCTGATGTCTCCTGTCTCACCTCAAATGTCACTAAGGTGGTTCAAACTAGATAGATCATTTTACTTTTTACCCTGTGAGTTCATACCTGGGGGAGATAATAATGCATCTCATGTACCAGCTTTCATTTCTCATGTCTATTTATATTGTCAACTCCTATGACAGCTTTGCCTCTTACTTTCCACAACACACAACAGCAATGGTTTGAACTACACACTACTGTAATTAATTAAGAATCTACACCATTTATTATCTCCATACCAGAAAAATGCCCCAAAACAGCTCAGCAGGACTAGATGTCTTACACAACTATGGCAGCATACTCCAACAGAGTACAGAGCCTAGATAACACCATAAAAGATAGACCAAAAAGGCGGGGTGGGGCGCAGAGAAAGAGTATGATAATGTAATAGCCAGTCAACCTGAAAGTCCCCTGAAGAACTGTTGACACTGGCGATGACAAATGTCACTTTGCTCCAGAAGTCCTGGCAGAGGTCAAAGGAAGCAAACACATTTTTTTTCATTTAAATTCTCAGATTGCACATAAAAGTTCAGGACATTGGAAGATTTCTCCTGTTGGCTAGGAACACATCCATCACCATGCACCAGGATTTGATAGCATTAAAACAACGGGTCTTGCACTGGCTTGAATACATTATAAAAGTAACAGCTCCACTTAAATAATGAAGTGTCATAATACCCCTGGCGAAACACTAATCTATGCAGTGAAAGCCAGGCAAGAAGAAAAATGTGTCTTACCGCATAGTAAATAAATTTTAAGTGTTTAGTAAACTTTTATAAACAACAGAATCTGAATGCCAGGACAAACCCGTAACAATGAATTGGCACCAAGGAATGGCAGGCTGAGGAAGCACATCCCACCTGGGTGCCTGAGGGCTCACCCTGCGCAGGGACACCACCCTCCGGGAAGCCAGGACCGATGACTGGGATGCAAATAGCACAGGAGGAACCGATGACAGCCCTAGGCCCTTGGCCTGACGTAAAGAGAAGTGGATGGCGCCGCGGCCACGTTCTCCTGCATGGGTATAAAGTCCTGAATGGTTGGGGTGGGGTGGGGTGGGGTAGGGTAGGGTGGGATGGGGTGGGGTAGGGTAGGCAAGGCAAGTAAAGCTTTCTGGGTGGCCCAAAGCAAAGGAAAAGAGGCCGGGTCACTTGCATCAAGGCCTACTGCCCAGCAACCCTTAAATTTAAAAGACATTTAAATTTCATGACAAGGGCACAGTCAAACAAACTAGCTACAAACACAAGGGCCCCTTGCAACTATCAACATAATACAGATAGTAAAAACTGCACAGTTAACTATACATAATTTTAAAATTGGGGATCTAATTGCCAAAATGACCAAAAAGGTAAAAATTACTCTTTATGAAACATGTTTCAAGTTCCGTTACCTGGATCCAGACAGCTTTTACCTTGGGAAAACCTGTAACATCTCAATTACGAATGCCACAGAGACCAGACCAGCTTCTCAGCTGTAAAGTCTGGCCCAAGACCGTACCCGTGGTGCCAATATGAAAATCGCCTGTCCCATCGCTAATGCTATCTAAATGCTAAAAGGCAAGTTAACAAAGATAATTTGAACGATATATGTTCACACACTGGCACAGTATGCATTGTAACCCCACAGGCACACTGGCAACTGTATGTTAGATTTTTGAGATACTCCTTTTTGCATGGTTGAAAGGTCTGAAAAAATACACTGGGACACAAGCTATGATCTGTCTTACATGAAAATGAGGTTATTTGGACTCCTCCAATACAGTTCTTATTAAAATAGATTTTCATAGAAACATACATACTAACAATTCTTGGTTGTATTTAAATAAAATCCAGCTACAACCAAACTGTACAGTGGAGGTTCTGTGAAGAGCTTTTACCACCATTTATGGTATTGTTTCTGCATCTCACAACTACAACATCCATGAGAAAAAAGAAAGACATATCTAGGTCCTACTACTAAACTTATCTATCAGGATAAAGCAGCTCTGATCTCAGGGTGTATTTTCTGATTTGTTGATCATTTGAATGCTTTCTGACTTGACTTTAGCTAAAATATTCTCTCTCGAGCTACAGAAACTCGACCTAAAACTGCATGTGAAGTTGTGAGCTGTGCTGCACCATCTGTTTCCTTCAGACATTAATCGGGAAAAGGAGCAGCCACCCGCGCCACATTTCCATTCAGTTTGACTCAATTGCTGTAATACAAATTTTCATGCCTGTGCTTGAGGAGCTCTGACCATTCTGGCCTTTCTTAATTACCACATATTTTCCAGGCCACTGATTAGGTTTTGCAACACTCAATTCTTAGAAAAAGCATTGCCAAGATCAATAACTTTACAGATCTCCTGCTCCTTTCATATTTGAGCTTTACTTAATCAAGGTTTTCCAAGCTTTCTTTTGAAACCATTTCCCTGAGAATGCATCCAGAATGTTATTACTAAATTCTGGATTCCTCCTATAGTTTAGCAAAATACAGTACACCAATTCTCTTTCTTTAAATAGTGTGAAATCAAAAGAGGACAAGCATACCTCCTAATACACAGAGTCCAAAACATTTAATTTATGCCCAGCATAAATTAAAAAATGGGAGATTAAAGTATACGCACTTCTAGATTAAATATATATACATACAACCAGAAATTTCATGACTATTTAAAACAAAGGGCTCCAAATAATTATCAAATGCCCCGTTCTAAAAATGCAGCTTTTAATCTGATGTGTGCAATGGTTACAGTTTGTGTCATAAATTGTTGCTATCAACTTAAACATACAGTATTGCTTGATCAAGGTGGTTTATGTTCACCGTACAATTAAATAAACTGCAGTTGTTAGTGCACTGGTTACATTTTTGAGAGACCATACTCCCCTTTTTAGCGTAAAACAATAAATGCAAGAGGGCATTTTCCATTGTATTCCAGCCCTGCAAACTCCAATGCCTACGTTTCATTTAGGCATGGGCAGTCTCATTTCAGCCAGCGGGAACAGTCACATGTTTAAATTTGAGCAGGCTCATGGCTTAGCTGTTCACATGTAATAGTCAGAACATAACTCAGATCACACTAAAAAACGCCTGTTAAATTTCTTCCTTTTGCCAAAATTGGCTATCATTGCAGCCTGCTGACCGCAGCCTTGAACTTAACCCAGACTAGATACCATCGCCTTTAGGCCCAAGACTTGCTTCAGAGACACATAATGATTCAAACGTGTCGAAAGGCAATGTTTGCCTTCCAAACATTGTTATATAAACCCTATGGTGAACATATTCTTCAGGTTTATTACATGGACCCACTCTGTCAACAAATGTAATTAGAGAAAGAAAACAGAAGTCAACTAGCCAAGGAATTTAAGAAGTGTTTAAAAATTGGCATAGAAAAGATGGAGCGTAACACACCACCCCATTGGGAACACACTAGCACTTGTGACTGAATGGATGCCTCAGTTTCTAGCCCAGCTACCACCGCACTGATTAACAGCAGATACCCAACACATGTAAGGAATGACTTGCTCAAGCCCTGATCCGCTGCCATGGAATGTGCAAAAAAATCCCTGTCCCTTGAAGAAGCACCTGAGAGCCCCTTGTTCTGGAGAATCACCTGTCCTGAGGAAAGCAGAACCATAGAGAACCCCCCAGAGAACACCGAGTGAGCAGCAGTTATAAACTGAAATAAGGGGAAATACATTTTTCCTTCAATACTGGACCGCTAGGGAAGCGCCCCTGTGAACACACATGGGCATCCCGTTCTTGAGATAGCTTGTATGAAACAAAAATGCTAGACGCATTTGAATCAGACTTGTCTTTTACATTCTCACGATAAACTGTTCTCGTTTTGTTTTTAAATAAAATAACTCTTCAGTGCATAGTGACACAGTAATACCTAATACCCAGATAAGATTTTGAGCTGGAATACATTATCGCTCAATAAGAACGACACTAATCACTGTAATTAAGACTGTATTTAAACAATTATTTTGGTATTAAAACTATTTTCCACAGCCTTAGTTTCAATGCTATTAATCCACCATGAAGTTCTTTATACTGAGCAAGAACAAAAGTTTTGTTGAGAAACTTCTAAATCTCACAGTAAATATTTTAGTTCTAATGTTGATGTTTAAGTACTTAACAAGAAAATCTGTTTCATTTACTCTGGATAACAAGGAGACTTTTGACACCGTTACATTGCACCACGCCAACTATTCTGCTTTGCAAAATACAGAGAATTCAATTCTCATTACAGCCAGCTACACTTGAATCCCAAGTAAATGTGTGGTCCTGTACATAAGTAAATACGGAAAGAATGGCCACAGTTTTTAATTTCTCCATAGAAAAGACTGCATGGCTCTGCTTTGGCCACAATGATGCATCACAATCAAGGCAGTTCTGAAAACATAAGATCGAGTTTGCCCATCAGTCTGCCATCAGCAGTATGTGAGGTCTAGTTAAAATCATCACCATAAATCTTTCCTTGTTTTCCTGTCATTAATCTAAATTAAAACCAATACTGTAATTTCCAAAGTGTAAATAATACCAAAAAGGAGGCAGGAATCAGAAAGCATTTTGCTGTCTGAGTTACCGACTGTTGCTTTCCAACCCACTCTCATTTTTTCAATGCATTTCAGTGCATTAAAAGAGTATATTCCTTAAGTACTGATGGGTTCTGTCTGTGGTTATGTTCCTACTAAAAGATTACTGCAATAAGCTTTTCCACATTGAATTTTGCCTCCACTGAAAAAAAACTAATTAGTCACACACTAAACAGCATCCAAAATTCAGAGGTTATGAAGATTCAAATGCTGTATAAATACCTCTACCACTTTTTAGAACCCACTGAAGTCTTCTAGTTAACTAATTCCTTTCTTTTGCAGTGCATGCCACATGCTTTAGACACATTATCTTCAGTAAATTTTTCCATTTCCAGTGAGCAGTAGTAGAGGCTATATTCAAAAGATTAAAATGTTTATGCCTCCGTAAATTATGACCTTAAAATGCAAGATCTACTAAGTTACATTATCTTTGGTTGCAGCTTCTGATTGTTGTCTTGATACTTCTATTATGAGCAACAAGTAAGAAGGCAGCAATATTCTTAATATAGCACTCATACACAATTCTTTACATCCCCAACCTACTGAAAATGTCTTTATTAAGTGTGAAACGCCATTCAGAAAAAATCACAAAATAATTACTAGTGGGAGTGCAATATGTGCAAGGGTAATGAAAAACAGAACGAACATTTGCTTTATTACAGCTGCCATTAACATTCAGATGTAGTTGCAACCTACTTCATTGTGTGTTGTGAGTAAACTAACCCCTGAGGGGTCCTATTACAGTCAGGCTTACAGAGAGCAAAGCAGAGGGCTCAAAGAATTTTAGACATCAGGCAAAAGTGAGTTTGACAGACACGCAGCACTTCAACAAAATCCAAGATGGAAAAAGAAGAGACAATCCTCCTTTGGGAACACTATACAGAATTTGCTTGCATGTACAGACTGCATTTGAAACACTTGGGAAAAAATAAATAATTAAACTATGGCAACCCAGTACTAATTTAAAATCTAAGTTCAATGTAAAAACTGATTAGCAACAACTTTCACTATAGTTACAGAAGAGGAAAATAGAATAGAGCAGAGCAGAACCGAGTAGAGAGTGGAGAGTAGAGAGTGGAGAGTAAAGTAGAGCAGAGCAGAGTAGAATAGAACAGCAGTTCATTTGGAAGGGACCTACAATGATCACCTAGGCCAACTGCAATGTGCCAGTTTTTCCAGCAGACCTGGAAACTGAAGGTGTTTGGTAGATGATGCATCAGTCATTAAACCTTGCACACCACTAAAGAGACACCGCTGCTTTCCTTTAATGAAAATTCTTATTCATCACGGTGAGTAATTTTAGGCTTCAGCAACCTGCATCCTCACTCTCAACACATCTAGTAAGTAGTATGTCCAATTTTACTTTCAAAAAGCAGTACAATGTGATGAACCTCCACAGAAAAGTTATTTGAAACAGAAATCTTGAGTTGCATTAGTACCATCACCACTGCCATAAAGGAATGATCCTCTCAGACAGACACACAGTAGGGGCTGGTGCTCTCACGCCGCGCAGGAGCCTAGAACAGCAACTGCCAGGCTTTAGACTGCTCCTGTTGTATTGGCAGTATTTAATTCATAAAGCTTTAACACCTCTAATGAGAAGCGTTAATAAGGGGTAGGAAGAGAGAGAGACAAAACTTTGAGAAAATGGTATTGTTCAGGTGTTACTGAGTGGGAAAGCAATCACATGTATGACGTCTGAAGTCCTGGCGGGGGGGGGGGGGGGGGGGGCGGGGGGTGACAGCAAAACCGTTACTCCTATATTCAGATGTTTACAATGCTACCAAACCCAGATCTGTAAATCCCAAAATAGAGTCACAGATCTACTGAGTTTTGCCTTGCCAACACGAGGAATGACATCAGCGTGACTCACAGCGCACAAGCTCAAGCGGCAGTGAGACAGCTCAGAAAGGCAGAGAGCAGCCACTCAGCTACCCTCCAGCTCCACATCACAGAAATCATTTACACATTCATGTTCCTGAGCCCTCATTTTCAAATGAAGAGGACATGCTATATTTAGCTCAAATCTTTCTTGTGACACGTTTTAAAGTCTTGGTGGCAAGCTGTGTGGAAAAGCAGTGCAATTAGATGTTAAAACTCTAAATGTAAAAGGTCTGTGCATACACACAAGCCTGAAATTGCATGTTATGGATAAATAAATCTGTTTTAGAAAACCCAGTTGGCTCATGTTAACCTTGTGAACTGATTATTTTATACAGAATTAATCTAGCTGCTTAATCCCATGCTTCAAAACACTCTTGAAAACCTAACAGTTCATTTTCTAGATACCGTATTCCCATACTAAATGGAAGCTGTAACATCATCATGATCAAACTTTTCTCACACTGTTTTTACCCTAACAATAACAGTGTAATTCCATCTCTGGCAATCACCTTATGAAGCACGCTTTTCCTTTTAGTCTTCTGTTGTGCCATTTAGATTCTCTGGAGTCAATACAAAAACCTTACAATTAATTATACAGGAAAAAGCTGCAGCATAAACATTGGTTATTCTTTTGGAGAAAGCAGCAGCAGCGTTAAAATAAAAAAAAAGGAAGATCCATTGACCACAGGGATGACATACCTGTTAAAATGTACACATCACTAAAAATGTGTACCTTGCAACAGCTGAGCCATATGAAGTCCCGCACCAGCTTTAGGAGAATGCTATTTTAAACATCCATCTGTATCACAGCTGTAAATAACTTCACATGTAGTCTTCATGAAAAAAACGGCTAGCTGAATGAAATTACAAAGTATAATTGAATTTGAAAAGGCAACAGATACAGTTTAAATACTCTGTATTTCTTTCTCCTACCATTCGAGAGGAAGGTAAACGCAAGTACTACACAAACCAATAGACTCAGCTAACCCTGACAAGAGCATACTTGGGGGGGAGGCTCTGGGTGGGAGGATGATGAGAGGCTGGAAGAGGAGAGCTGTGTTTCCTCTCCCAGACTTTCACCAGTTTTTCCATCTGCAAGTCAAAACCAAAAACTAGGACAGTTCTATTTGTTTATGATCAGATAACCATAAACTAAGACTCTTTTGTTATAACAGAGATATTCCATCAAATGTGAAGTTTGTTTTTCCAAGACTGTGAATAGATTTTCAACTTTTTCAAACCCTTACCACCAAACTACCCTTCTCCAAATAAGCCTAGGTATTTTTTAGTAAGAAACAAAATCACCTGCTTCAAAACAGGTTGCAGTAAGACCCAGACGAATTCCCTTCCTGCTGTCACTGCTGCTGAACTCCACCTGGTATCTGGTTAGCATAGCTTGTTCTGAGTGTGACACTCTAAAAAATCTCATCAGTTTTTACACAACATTTTCATTCTTAAATCTGTAAGACCTCTGTAAAAGGTAAGTAATAAAATACCTGTTAAAACTATGGAGAAGAGGAATGCATATGCTAAAACACATCCCAAAGAAAAGAAAGCAAACTGCAAAATTTGCAGCTCCCCTTTTCGGATGAGTCTGCTCTTAAATGCCTTTTCCTGATCTCCTGTTCTCATTTTATTCAGCCATTCTCAAGTTCGAACAGAAAGAGATGAAGAGCATGTATCTCGATTTTTTTTAACCTTTGAGATATCTTATAACTGTATTAATTTCTCACTCCACCTCTTCACATCTCAAAGTCGCTGTAGAAAGCTAACGAGAGAAACAATACAGAGAAAAATGAAGCATTTTAATTCTCTGTTTTTCAAATGAAGCTTGAATACTTCAGGTATCTGTACCCCATTTCTCAAAACATAGAGCTCTCCTGGCTATGTGCTGATTTTTCCATACTCCTAGATACTGTTGCCTACTGAGATACTTCAGTGCTGAAGAGTAGCTAAGGCAAAAACCGGTGAACATGAACATACTCTCAGAAGAATAAAAAGTCAACGCGAAGGCTGGAGCTGCCCAGTTGTCTGGAGTTATCACTTTCCTTAAGAATTACTTACAGGACTTTACAGGAATTTTACCTAATCACTTACAGGAACACATGAATTGTCATACTGGATGAAGCCAAAGGTCCATCTGATTGAGAATATTTTCTCTAGCAGCTTCGTTTTTTATCTAACTTTCGGAATTATTATTCCTTCTCTTGTAAACACAGAAAGCTCATGGGGACTCACAGAAATTATCATTCAGCAGGTTTAAAAAAAAAAATTTCTAAAACAAAAGGATGGATGTTTCCACACAAACAAAATCATTAGATTGTGAAACTCTATGCTGCAGAGGCCAGAAGTATAAATGGTTTTATGGAAAAAATTCAGGGGAAGTAAATTCATCGCTGACTATTGAACAATGTGACCAAGCTAACAGTGTAGCTCGGAAAGTCTCCGGCTGGCCAACTGCAGGAAATTCAAGGGATTCACCAGGGAAAGAACTGCCCTGTGCTGGCCCCTTCCTGATACTGTCTCTTACTGGCCAGGAACACGCTGGGATTGTCTGATCCCGTATAGCTGTTCATGTGACTGAAAACAGCAGCAAGGAGTCTGCTTCTCAAAGGACTGAAAATCGATTTCATTTTACACAGTCCCGGGCCATGGGTTTTTTTCCCTCATGTTCTTAATAGATAACGTTAGCCTGTGTGGTAATGTGTGGGCAACCAAAAGGGTTAGAAAGGCCTAATGAGTCTTTCACAAGGCTCTTCAATCAACCCATTTGTCCAAGTACAAAACCACCTAATGGATATATATCCAAAAGTATTTCTATGGGTGCAGCATCTCCCTAACTTTGGGCAGTGAAAAACAATTCACATCCTGAAACACATGAAAGAATTTTCCCATACCTGCTTAAGCTGACTTTATACTACGGACACCTCTCAAAGTAATGGACAATAAGTAAAATGCTTTTAGGGGTGTCCATACAAATAGTCTGTATCAACCTAAGCTGCCAACACACTTACTGATATCCTTGCAGCCGTTTTGGTCAGACAACATCTAAGTGAATGCTACAGTCACATGCACAGCGTCTAGTACCCTCCACATCAGCTCTCACCAATTCACAGAATCACCAAGTAGTTGGGGTCAGCAGGCACCTCCCAGGACCATCCCAGCCCATGCCCAAAGCTGAGTCACCCTGCTCAGTGCCATGAACAGGTGGGTTTTGAACACCCCTAAGGATGGAGAGTTCTCAGCCTTGTTTGTTGTGTTTTAGCAGAGTTTTCTGTATGTCAGTTTGGGCGCATTGTCTCTTGTCCTGTGACTGGACACTCTGAGAAGAGCCTGGCTCCAGCTTCTCTACTCCCCCCACCAGGTATTAGTACATACTGACTAGACCCCCCCTGAACCCCAGCTCTCTCCACCCCTCCTTATATGGCAGATGCTCCAAATTACTTAATCGTCGCCATGGTCCTTCATGCATGCCTATGTCCTTTACAAAACTGGGGAGTCCAGCCCTCAACCTGCTCGTGATGCTCTTCCTCAGGCAGCCCAGGATGCTGTGGGCACACTCTTCCTAATACAGCCCCACCTTCCTCGTTTCACAGACAGAAGCCAAAATTCAGGAAACCTAAAAGAATGTAAAAATACAGCTACACTGCCTGATCCCGGGCCAAAAAGACAGTGGTCTTAGGTGCCTGCCTCAGGCATCTTACCACCGCAGTTTGTATGGCCGTCTCATTCAACAGCAAATACTACAGAGGCTGACCAGCTGCAAAGCAGTGCAGTTGTACAGGAGGAAGGGAGCAGAAAAGTCCTTCTCAAGCAGAAAGCATACAGCAAATCTTATAAGATAGTTAAAACTCCAGGCAATCTATTAAGGTACAAAAATTAAACATCAGCAAGAACTTTTAACATCCCCAGAAGACAGACCATTCAACACAGAAAGACGAAATTACTGCTGTATGATATTTTACTCCTCCCATAAACTATTTATAATGTAGTCCTACAATACCACACGATATAAAAATACACCCGCTCTTTCACAAATGCAATTAAATAAATAAAATATAAAGCAACTCAGTACCCTCCGGGCGCTCACAACAGAAGGCCCAGATTCTCCCCATCACGGTCCTTTACCGTAGCATGCTCACACAACCACAAGCACACCACCCTTCCGTGCTCATGGAGACCCTCTCTCAGCCATCTGCCTCTTGGACGGACACTTAACCAAGACCCATTTGTGTCCCAGTGCTTTCCTGAGCCTTTTTTGCTTTATTTCTAATCATGAATGGCAACTGGTAGCGAAATACTAATGCTGTCAAACAGATCTATCACTTTCTTGAAGCTGGACTGGGCAAGATGTTTTCCAGCTGTTTCAGTGCAGGTAAGTTTTTTAAAACTGAGTTCCCTTAACCAGCCAGCTCAGCCGTCAAACATACCTGTTCTGTACCAAAGAGCAACGCTGCATCTCAGAGGTACAAACGGTGGCTGAAAGAAGCCAGGTGGCAAAAACACCTAATCCAAACCCACTAAAGAACCCACTTCAAACTAAGAAGTTGGCCCAGAAACACAGGGTATAAACCAACCTGGAGGAAAAACTCTAGAATTTGAAGTTTTTCATTTGTGCTCCCTCTTCCAACCATAAAAACAAGAATTCATACTGAAAATAGGAAACTGAATACAGAGAAAGGATGGTGCAAAAATTAAAGAGGAACATGCCTGCAAATTAGCACACTGACAAACTTATGTAGCTAAGACAAAGTAAAAAGAAAATGTGGAGGCTCCAGTGCACTCCTCTGTACCATTAGACAGCCTCCACTGTAAATTGTCATGTGGTGTCAAAAATCATTGTAACTTCTGAGCAATGAGTTATGCTAGCATAAGCTTTTTTATTCAGAAATAACCTTCCACTGGACAACTTCAAATCTATAAAATTCTTTTTCCTCTTTGATCACAGGATACTGACCTATAAATTGAACAAACTAGATTAGAAAGGGGTTTTTTTCTACAAACCCAAATTTCTGCATTGCATTCAAGGCAACTCTTCAGGGCATTCCCAGTTCTCCATCCTCCCTGGCAGACAGGACAAGCCTCTGCCTGTGTGGGAAGGAGTGGGTGCTCGGTTTTGCTGCTCCCCTGTCATCAGAATAGCTCCCACATGCAAAGAGCTTGTCAATCAATGACCAATTATAAAAAAGAAGTGAAATGTCACATTCCCGCAAACACGTGGGGACAAGGAGCTTACCTAGAAAGCTGGCATAAGCACAGCTACTGGCATGTGAAGCCAACGAGGTCAGAAAAAGCCCAAGTCCCTTTGCCTACAGGCAGACTTTGAACAGTTTCATGCTTCCCCTTGGCATTTCCAGGAATGGCCCCCTGAGTAACATGTCGATGAGAGGGATACAGAAGAGGGCGATTTATTCTCAGACAACCCTGACCCTCTCCTTCAGAGTAAATGAAGTCCCTGTATCATGCAATGCAGTGCTAGACTTGGGTGGGACACAGGAAGGACCCTAGCCAAATCCCTTACAAAGAATTTTAAAGCATTATTTTTGAAAACCACAAATTTTCAAATAGGACTCTGGCCGTCAGCAACTGGAATGTGAATGGAAGGTATGGAAGCAGCTGAGGTAACCCAAGTTGCCAAGTAATCTGACTTGGACAGGATTCAAGGCACCTAAAATTGGTCTCACTGATTTTACATTCTTGGCAGGAGAAACTTGATTAAGAAAACCATTTTTCACTAGCTACTGCTTTTAATAAATAGCCTACCACTTGTAGCCTACAGAAACTGGTATAGTGACTAAGAGTGGGTGAAGCAGAAGACAGCAGATGACTTGCTAGGGAGTTATTATTAGATATCTGATGTCAGAGCACTGACGGATACCTCTGTGCAATCGCTGCTCCCAAATGCTACAAGGTTCTTCAGAAAGTTCATCTCTCAGTCACTCCAGGGAGGGAAAGAGCAGGTGGAGACATCAGCAGATCCCCCTGCTGTCCCCTGGGGAATATTAATCCCTCCTCCCGCTTTTAAAACAATATTCAAATAATACACGGCATTGTACCCCTCTATGGTACCTACAAAACCATACAAGTAGGATACAGCCCAAAACTGCTGTGATCGTCTGCTCTGACATGGCTGCAGGTGATCCAAGCCACTGTTGCAGGGCAGCCTGGACATATCCTCCTATTTGCAAAAAAACTTCATTTTTGACAAGGGATCTTCTTGTGAATGCATCTTCTCACATTTGACATTATCTGCTGACATTTGCCAAATTACAAAAAACCCACCAAACAAACAAAAAAATACCAACCTGACTACAGGACAGAACCGTGGCTCTAGGAAGAGCTTGATCCTCTCAGACACTTGAAAAGCATACTGAAAATCCAAGAGCAGCAGGATGGAGGGTTTGTTAGACAGCCATTACGCTGATAGAGACCACCTGAATTTCAAGAACAGCACATAAAGCCTAAACTCAGGTACTCTATTAGAAATGAGAAACCTTCTGAAAATGGAACCCAGACAGATCACAACATATTCATTTTTCTTCCACACAGAGCACAGAAAAAGTAAATCTTGGCAATCATTACCTCTGTACAGAATCTATACTTTTCAGGGGAAAAAATACAATGTAGTCAAAGAACTGAAGGCAGTAATACCCCAGGCTTTAGCCAGACAGACGCCCACCTCTCGAGCACCATCCTGGTCCACGCACCTCAGCCACCCATCAGGCACAGCCTGCAGTGCCCACATCCCCTAGAGCCGCCTGGCTGCACAACTGCCAACAGTTTCTCTCTTCCTATCACTTCTCCAGCTTCCCCCCACTCCCCTCCTCCCCCAAATTACAAACAAGGTCCATCTGTCAGCATGTACTGAATTAAACAGTCAGTTTGGTATCTCATCCACACATAATCACGCATTTGTCTTCAGCTGGAGACATGGGGTGAAGTCAAAGTCAGGAGACTGGTCTCCACGGTCAAGTAATCAGATAATTTTAGCTCATAAACTGATGTTCAGCTCTACTCCAGCCGACTGAAGAAAATTTTTAAGCTTTTGCATCAGTCGGAAGGCTGGGGACTGTCCGTGTCCTCATTTCTGCACTGGAAAGTCACTCCCGGACCAAGTAGCTGGGACTGGCTGTGGCAACACAGGGACGTCAGCAGCCAGCCAGCATGCCCTCTACATCAGGGAGTTTCTTAACTGTCCCTTGACACTTTAAGCAGAGTCAGGTCACTGGCTGGCTTTGACAAGTTACTCAATACTTCAATAGCTTAAATTCTACTGATCTGCTGGAGTAATTTTTGGCAAGTAGCAGAAACATTGAATCATCCTACATTATCCCAGAGCGACTTCATAAATAAATCCTCCTATCCGAGGAGAACTTGCTGAAGGCTTTTTATATGAAGGAAACTATTTTGGTCCTGTAAATAAGTAACAATGATTCAGTCCAATAAATGAGCCATTTGCTTTTTCATGTTGATCTTTACTAGAGAATGACAGAGCTGGTATACTGCTGTACACCTCCAGATTTCATTCATTTCCCTCCAGCAACCTATCAAAAGAGAGAGAAAAACGGATATAAATTCTCCTCCTACATGTTTTTAACCCAGTCCTATGTATCCCTCATTTTTATTTTAAAAGCCTCCCAAAGCAGAGGTGACTCAGCAGTCATTACCTCAGACTTCAACATAAAATTAGAGATGTTATAACAATTATGTCAATTAAATTAGCCAGACATCTTTAGCAATTCTGATTATAACCAGATATTAAATTTCAGACTAATCTGAATTGCAATCATAGCCCATATTTACATCTTAGATGAATGCCAGATAGCAATGTCAATTAATTTGTATATATTGTCTGAAAAAACAATTATGATCGTCAGACACAGTCCTAGACAGTATCGGTACAAGTGGTAAACAATCTGATTTCTTCTCAAAGGATGAATTTGCCAATTTCCCTCTTTCTGATAGATTTTGAATTATTATTGCTTATTATTCTGGAGGCGGAAAAAAGGAAAATATACCTATTTCAATAAATGGTCTTGGCTTTGTTAAGAATGTTAAAGAAACTCTCAAATCCAGTAAGCCTATAATGTGCATTGCTGACAGCATACAACTCTAATAATTAGTCTTTATTAGCAAAGTAAGCTGTATGAATTTTGCTGAAGTATAAAAGTCATTAAACAATGAGCATCTGTCATACAACGGTACAATACATCATGTGCAAAATCTCCAGTCTGTTCAGCCAACGGTAAAGATCTTCTCTGTCTATGATAGGATTTCTGAGTAATGAATGGGGCTTTCTTTTCAGCATAATCCTTTCCTAATTTAGTGTCAGGATTTTATTATGTAATTCTTCCTATTCTGGAACCGAAACAACTTCCAGTCTCTCTTAGCAAAAATTAAACATTAATAACTGTCTCATTGACATGCGAGTTTTGTAAACACTGAATTGCTTTTCTTTCCAGAAGACAATACCAGCACTTTCTCTTTGCCATCTAATGTCCTTATATACTTAAAGCAGTAAAGAGTATCTATAAAATTGCAGCTGACATACGAATACCACGTTGGAAGAGCTCACACTCACTCGGAGCTTATGGAGAACTAAACAGGCTGTCAAGCTGTTTAGCAGCAAATTGGATATCTTATTGTTCTGAACAGGATTGAAACAGGACCTGTATTGTTGTACAGAATTAGGAGCGACAATGCACATTACTCAACTGAAAAAAGAAGAGAAAGAAATAACTGGACCTGAAACAAAAAAGAGGGGTTACAGTCTCTCACCTAAAAACCTTCCATGAGCAGAGAGGCATTTTTTTTCCTTATAAATACATCCTTTCTTTTCATATATACAGGTAGATTTCCTTTACACAGGTAAGGACAAAATTATGTCTGCGATATTTTTGTAAGAAATTCATTGTTGGAGAATAACTGGATGGGAATATTCTCTCTCTGGTCAGAATTCACTGGCATAAAAGCTCACTCCTACAAACTCACAACATGTCACTGATCTCTCCAGTGTGCACAACACCTCGGTCACTGGTCAGGAAAATCAAGGATTTACACACAGGGCTGCAGTTCTGCACTGAATGGGAGGATGGAGGACAACCAACCTTCCACATACGCACTCCAAACCACTGCCATCGGCAACACCATGGAAGTTTTCAAAACTTCCAAGTATGAAATGACTGTAAAACAAAAAAAAAAAAAAAAACACACACTCTAAAATATCACTAGTTCTATATTTGCCAACTTTATTCCCATTTCTGTCCCTAGCATTATGCAGATAACCACTGCTCAGAGTGCAACATCACCTCACAAGGTAGCAGCCCTTACTAACTGGCAAAGCAGGTGACCAGAGCTAAGCAATGCCCTGCATATAGATTTCACTGTACAAACCTATTTTTCATGGTTTTTTACATAATTTCAAGTGCATAGCTTTATGTGCATAACTACACACGAAGATAGTTTTGGATAGTGAAAATACTGCTTTGTTACATGCAGTTTTAAAGGGAAAGAGATCTATTTTCACAACAGGACTCAAGAGTGATATTTTTAGAATTCACATACGCTACAGCATCTCAGCAAAAAAAGAAAGCAGCAAAATATTTCAAAGCTGAAATATCAGTGTATTTCTACTCTGTATTCCTGACTCATTAAAATCTCAAATCACTTAACTTCAATCTTCCACACAGTTAAACAATGCTTTTTTTGCTTTATGCATTTTCTTATCTGCAATAAAAATGCTTCATTCCATGTTCTTCCTGTATGAGCCCTAAATAAGTTTTTCATTAAAAGCAATTTTCTGCTATCACAATTTACACTGCAGTATCTTTCTGCTCAGCCCTTTTTTTTTAAGTAGATCTGGAATATCAGATCAGAGCAGTCAGCTATTTGGTTCAATATCCTATCCCTGACAATGGGGACTTATAAATACTGTAATGAAGGTTCAGGAAACCACTACACAATAATCTGCTCTTGTGGAAATTTCTCCATACGACTCATTCATTTACAACTGCTCTTAGCCCCTGGGCATGACAGTTTATATCCATAATCTCCACCACTTACTTTACTT
Organism: Falco biarmicus; assembly: GCF_023638135.1. Classification (NCBI taxonomy): domain Eukaryota; kingdom Metazoa; phylum Chordata; class Aves; order Falconiformes; family Falconidae; genus Falco; species Falco biarmicus. The sequence goes on along the minus strand of NC_079291.1, from coordinate 50,849,434 downwards.
GCTATAATTGAAGCCTCTTTTTGCTCACTTCACCTGAGTGTTATTTCCACCATGTTCAGTATGTATATTTTCTTGGACTAACTTCACAAAACTCACAATGTCACTTCAGTGCAGTTTTTCCTGCTTTTTTGTTGAGGTTATACACACCTCGGTGATCCCCGTGTGATGCTCCCACCGGTCACAACCATCACCTCTATGAGCACGTTCTCAGGACTTGCATGCTCAGGCAGATCTAAGGGATGCCTTTGAATGAAAGTCTGGAAGGGTCCTAGACTGTACACAAGCAGATGGCACATTTGCCACCAGATTTAACCAACGGCTGAACTACGCACTGCTAATGAGGTCTTGTCACAGATGAACTGCAAAACCGCCCATCAGCCCTCGGCTGGATTAGCTGGCCTGCCCACATTTCTTAGATGCACACAACACAACTGCTGCTTGTAACATTTCAAACACAACAGTAAGAAATCCAATGACTCCTAGCTCTTGGCCCTTCCCAAAATCATTTTAAACACTCACTGTCCAACCATGTATAAAATGGCCTTGAGGCCGCAAAACAATTGATGACATGTAAGTCATATGAGTGAACAATATTGAACATGATCCTTTTACTGCACAGGGTTTTCTGGATAAGATACACCACTCTTCCAATCAGGTGGAAAGCATACCTCTAGTTCGGAAATGTCCAAAACACATTATTCTAACTTCTACCCAGTGTAAACAGTACACTATAAAAAGATTTTCACACACCAACTATGAAAGGCAGATATGCTGGAGATTCTTTCATTAAACAAAACAAGATAATAACTAAAATACCTAGAGAGTGTGACTCTACTTTCCTTACTTGTGAACTGAGCCTCTAAAAGCAAGAGAAAATAAATCAGAATACTATCAGAAATTATAATAAGGTATTTTACAAACTATTAAAAATGTCAATCCATGATCCATGCTGTGGCATTAGATAAGAAAGATAATCTGAAAGACCTCCATGTAAGGGGAGAATTCAGCGTTTAAGTAAATTTCACCTCACCACTGAAGGCATGCACATGGAAGTAATTAACCAGATCTCATTATCAAGGTTCACTCTAATTTATGGTCTTTGCTTTCACTTTTTACCTGAACCTGTTGAAGATAAGGATTATAAAAGGAGGTCAAAGATTCTAGCCTTTTATCCACAATCCATTTTTCAGTAAAATTAAAATGGGACAAAAGTGCCATAGCTGATGACAGCCATTCCAAGACAGCCCAAGACTCCACCAACTCAGTTTAAAGCCATTTTCTAACCCCAGTTCCTCCCTGAATACAGTATAATCCATCACCAGTTCATTTTCCAAAACAGAGTGTGATTCCCCCTCAACAAAATGCCTGAATGTTTTCATTTCAGCTTTCACTTTTTCTATTAGGACCAGTAACCAATGTAACTGAGGAAAAAAACTCTCAAGTGCTTTAAAATGTAACAGTTTTATTCAGGCTTTGATGACAAAGCTCTTGAGAACATGATGTATTGTGTTCTTTTTTGCTTTATAAAGTTATACATCAAGTGTAAATGGATTATAAAAATTGCACTGTAATTCTGAACCACTTGAGCAGATCCTTTCTATGAAATTGCTTCAACAGATCCTACTTCCCCACACAATGGCCAGGACTAAGAACAACACGTTGGGCATTTCACGGGAAAGCAACCGGCATGACGCACTAGACTTTAGCTCCTTCTCTCTATGACACTGTTAATTATTCAGTACAAAGAGACGGTATCTCTGCAGTCTCTGCACTACCATTTATCTCTTCTCACCTCATTACTGTTTTCCAACTAAATACACTGAAAGTTTTGCAAGTCTACATCTAACTTATTTTGCTGTTTCCAAAGGCAATGTCTCACTATGACACCTGCTACAGAAAGTGAGCACACACAGCTGCTGCTTGGCAAAGCCTGGGACGGACACCAGAGTATATGCATTGGCCACGCTTTCACATTTCAATTTTCCTTCCACTCTGCTGTACCTTTCCTGCCAAAAAAAGGCCAAAACCAAAATCACAACCTCAGAGCCTTTTAATCGGGGGAGAAATACAAGCCTAGTTCATTAACTTGATTAAACTCAGTATGATTCTCCATTTATGATCTTGAAGGTGATACTAGGAATGATTTTTTTTTTTCTGAATTTGGTTCAAATCCACAGAAAACCTAAAGCAGATCTCTAGGAATCATCCAAGACTGGTTGCTGAAACCACCATTTTCCATTAGGAATACATGTTGACAAGGGGCTTTTGCTGGTCGATTCTTGCTCTTTGCGTTACTTGATTCTATCCATTACTTCTGCAGTACAGAAGGGCACAAAATTTATCAGAGAGAAATGCTGTGGTCTTTATAATCCAATGGTAATGTCAATGAACATCAAGCAAGGAGAGATTCTGCACACAGCAATCTGTGTGTTTGAAGCTCAAATGTTCCAGTTCTTATTTGGAATCATTACAGGCTTGTTCCTTATACAATTATTTGCTCTGTTAGGCCCAGATTTTCCGATGGCTTTCTCAGCCATTACAGCCAGCATTCGCTCGAAATAAATGGCAACATTGCCTAAGTAATGAACACAGAAATTCCCTCTTAAAGTAGGTGGCATCGGCACACATTATACACTCAAAACCTGTTTGATGTTTTCAGTGATCCAGAAACAGCCAGTGTGAATGTCTGGACCCAACCTTCTCCTTTCAAGCAGGGAAGTGCCACCGTGACATTTTAGACCTTTCAACCTTTGCCAAAGGCTTGCCATCCCCTTGACCTCAGTCCACTTTTCCTATGTTTGGCCAGTTCAGTCATGCTCCAGACAGCTGATCCCAGTACACAGTGAGCTTGGTTTACACCTTTCCTTTCTCCAAAACACAGGCATGTAACTTTCTTCCTCACAACTGAACTTCTTCATGCTTCCCTGATACGCTCCACTATTCCCTACACTTTTAACGCTCGTTCTTCAGCTAGTCTCTGCTGTGTGACCATGGAGCTCATCCAGTGGTCCCTACCCCATGCAGACAAGTGACAGCTCTCAACCTCACTCCGCCAGCCAGCACGTCCGACACAGACAGCCTGCCTGTGCTGAGAAAGAATAGCCATGACCCCAAAGTGCCTCTCCTAGGAGAGCTTTACACGGGGAGACCGAGCCCTTTAGCAGTAACACTGAGTCAAGGATCCTTTCACCGTGACCTGTCCCAGCATGACAGAGCATAACCTCACGACCTGGAGTCTCTCAAATCAGTCTGCTGAATTCTGAGCATCCAGCTCTCAGGTTTGGCGTGACTTGTGGGAGGAAGCATCCCTCATTCCCTTCTCCTTTAATTCTGGTTCTGTGTTCAAAACGTGAAAGGCCAGAGCCAGTCATGCTATTGAGAAGCCCTGAATTCAATCCCAGGGTTGTAAAAGAAAGCCTTTATACCATTATGTAGGAAAACAAAAGAAAAAACACTTGAAAGTATTCCTCCACTTTCCTTGGGCAGAAAAAAGTAACTCTCTTTGTCCCCAGGCTCCATTGAATTCTGTCAGATAGGCGCTTTCTGAAAACACTGCCGCCCCATACTGCACATGAACTACTGACAGAACAGGCTGCAATTAAGAAAGGAAAAACAAAGAAAAAACTTACTCCTGTTTTTTAGTGGGTTTTGAAATCACAGTCAGGCATTTTAGCTTGCAGACTCAGGTTTAAACCTGGATATCCAAACAGAAATACAGCCCTAAAATTGGAGAGACACTCGTGCAGCTGGCCGCTGGATGAATGTGAAGAAAGGAAAACATGCGAACCCAAAGTCTGCTTCTCTGAAAACAAATCCTGTATTATTTCTTTGCAAACTAACCTCCAATTGGGTTCTGGCTAGCACGTTAAGCAGCACACCCTGCATCTGCCAGCTCCAGTCAAATTAACACAGAGCCTCATGACAGTGACTAAGAGCAAGCATGGAAACTGGCCCGAATACAGAAGTGCTCACAGTTTTTAAAGAAAGGGATAATGGGTAATTTGTAGGAGTTGGTTGTCAAATTATATATTTAATTTTACATATTTTTTTTGCAAGCTAATAATAGGCTTAAGCTTGTAACTTGCACTTGGAATTATGATTAAAGCAGCAAGCTTCAGCAGTTTTTGTCTGTAGGACTCTCTCAGCTGAACTTCTATAGTCACAGCAAATCCAAAGAGATAACTTAGGAGTGGATAATATGAATCACTGCTTTTTTAAAGCAAGAAGGATAATACAGATTGGCAACATTTTTTTTATTTTTTTTTAAGAGCTAAAACTTGTCATGATATAAAATCACTACTGACCCACAGGAAGTCACCAGCACAGCCACTAATTAAAAAGATCTCATAAAACACATCAGTAATGTGACATCTTTAACTCTGAATGATTTTTTTACCATTTTAAATGATAAACTGTGCTACAGGTTAAATTCCCTAACTTCTCCAAATAATTTTTGAAAGTGTTTGAAAACATAAAGATCTACTTAATCCTTTTAGTGATCAATACCACTATATTACACAAAAGAAAATGCAGCAGATTTACTGAAGTTAATACAGAGCTATTTGTGAGTCTGAAATGGTGACTTGCCTGGATGTATCTAAAAAGGAAATTAATATTAAGAGGTGATGTGGCAAGCTGAGGACTGGTCAGGTAGAAAAAATTAGCACCCTTATAGAAAACAATTTTCACTTTCATAAAACCTTGATTGATAAAGCACTGTCTGAACATCTAAACCATGGGGTGAGAGAGGCAAAAATTCAGTCCTGCACCTAATTTGAGCCTTGTCCACACATCAAAGTTGCATTATGGTAATAGGATTGGTTTAGAAAGAACAACCAACAGTGAACATGCTGAAATTATTTCAAGAGATCTTTATAGCAAATTACCTTCACTGTATTTTTCCAGCAATTCAGTGGTCATGCAAGAGCTTTTTTCCCTGTTTTAAAGATACTGGGGTTTAACATCATTAAAGGCTCATGTTCTGTCAGAGCTGTGTAGAATCAGAATGCTGTGTACCGCGGCTCCCCAGTAACCTCCATCTGTCTTTTACCCATTTCCAGTACAGTGGACGGTCACAGGGACTAGCTGATTTTTTCCCACCGGTTTTTCCGTAAGCGCAGTATTCAAAGCACACGAGAAAAGGAATCTCAAGAGAAACAACCACAGTGGATAAAAACAGTTTTTTCTAAAAGGAATCCTCTTCCAAAGGCAACAACCAGGCTTTAGACAAATGTTATCATCAGATTAAGCTTTGGTTACTTCACATAAACGAATCTATTCATCACAAAAAATCCGAACCGTAATACTTAGCATCGGAAACAAAGTGTGAATCTTAGTGTGGAACTAAGCCATTATCTCTTTCAAAACACTTTCTCCATTCAGTGAAATACCTGCTGCCATTTTAAGTTGCTAAAGTGGAAAAAGGAGTCAGAAATGAATGCACACAATTTTTACAGTTTTTCATTTCGTTGCCGTTAAGTACAAACATCTTCAGCCTACAACCAAAAAAATAACTTACGTCAGGGAAAGAAAACAGTAAGAAAAAACCAAATTAGGCCTCTGTTCTTTAAAGAATATAACTTTCATAACTTTGATATTTAATTCTTATATATAATAAAACATTTCAGACCATTGCAATAATATCCCTACTTAAGTGATCTATTTCAACTAAATTAAAAGGTTAATTATAAGGTTTGAATAATTATGCAAAATGAAAAAATATATAAAATCCCATCATTAATCTTTAAGATGACGTCTTCATTGCGGACTAAGAAATGAACCTTGTTGTTTACATCTTACAAACAGTTACGTGTTTACTTCATGAGATTGCTCCAAAAAGTTCATGGTTATAGCAGTAAGGAACCACTAACAGTAGTTAGATTCTACTTCATTCACATCAGAAAGAAAAAATGAATGTAAACTAACTTCATCCTTCAAGCATAGAGGTTACTTCAAGGACATTATCATGAAAGAAGTGCATGTTTTCATCAGAAACTTGCTGAGTAAAATGCACTCGGTCTGTCACATGCAGAATCAAACTTACAGCTGCTTGACACCATTATGAATCAAGTAGCTAGCTTATTCCCCCGTGCAACATTTTTCATCTCAAACTGAAAATCAAAAGGAAGCAAACCAGGAAGGTAACTCAGATCCTTCATTTAAATGGGTACTTGTCTTTACTTATTCATAAGCTTGCTTTTGTTTACCTTGCCATGCATATCTTTTGTCCCAAATAGGGGCAGTCCCAAATGTCCCAAACACAGCTAGTCCAGCCATACCGATTCCAGTGGGTTTTCTTCCCATTTGCTAAAAGCACAGGGCTCAGATTCTGTGGGGTCAGAGAAAAGTAGCTCAGGACTCAAAAAAGGGCAACGTTGCTTAAGCCTTACACTTCAGGAACGCTACCTGTTCACTTGCTACAGTGGATGCTCAGTCGAAGAACACCCGTAAGAAATTCCAGTCTCCAAGTCTGGAACCACAGTAAGCCAAATGGTTACAACTGGCCTATGAAGGAGGACTGGCTTATGCAGGAAACAAAGCAGGATGAGTAAGTATTGGAAGTTTCACTGCTTTGACACTTGGCTACAAAAGCCCCAGCCATGTGCAGCAAGGAGCCCTCCGCAAGGATCACGGCAGTTTAACACAAGCAGCCCTCCGAGATGCAGGGATTGTGTTCCTTAGAACATACCTACAGCTGTCATCGTTAACACAATTTCACACTGCCTCTAATCACATTTTAATTTTAAAATAACACATTTTCAATGGTGAATTTCTACTCCTTCCCATCTTACATGGAATTTGCATTTCTTAGAAGCAACTGCCTTCTCTGGGCTCACACACTTCATTTGAGTCATACATTAAAACCTGTTCTGCCGTTAAACAGCCGTTCCCTTTTAATAAGATCCAACAAGAACCAGAAATGCGGACGCACCAAAATAAAAAGAGTAGGTTTGCATCTAATTTGATGCAGACATAAAATAAAGAGCAAATATAAATGCATCAAAAAGTACTATTGAAAGCCACTTCTCTTCCAAGTCCAAGCTCTCATTCCACCACACTTAATTGCCTAGAAACTATGATAAATGAAGCTCTATGAATACAATACCTAGAAAAATAATTGCAGCACAGAACAGGTAATTTGCATTCTATATTTAGCATGTATGCATTATTGTTAATGCTGACAAGAAAAGCTATTAGAAATGCCTGAAAACACCTCAATCTCAGTTTTTGCAAAGAGTTTTTCATGGTAAACGCAAGATGAAATACTCAGCTCTTGAATTTTGTATTTCGAAGAGGCTTACATCTCAGACTGTTCATCATAGCTTATCACAAGTGTGCTACGGGTTTTACCTTAGCCAGTGGATGGAAACATCTTGAAGCGACAGCTTTAGAGAAATGCATAAATAATTGTTTGTATTTGAGAAATGCATAAATAATTGTTTGTATTTAAGGAACAAATTGAGATATATTCCTAGACTGGTAGATTAAAGATACTAGATTAGAACTTCCCTTTCCTCCCTCTGGAGTGGGGAACACAAGACAACTTGCCAAGGGACAGATAAATCAATATTACTTTTAGGAGAAAAGCACCAAGCTTATACTAGTAAGGAAGAAGCTAGAAAATAAATGTAATTAAGTGATCTAGCATGCAGCTAAGATGGAAAGGTACTGGATTTCCATAAACTTGGAAAGATGCTTGCTTTCTGTGGCAGGAGAGGGAGCCCTGCCACATTTCTTCTCCTTGCCACATCTCAGACAAAGTGGGGAGTAGGACAGCCTGCAAATCCAAGCCTGGACTGGGCTTCCCAAGAACTTGCACTGAAGACATGGAGGTGAGGACACTGATCTTGGCAGCAGTCATCCCATGAGACAAGTGCTCTTCCCTAAGAAACATATAGCTGGGTTGAAACTGCCTCACTGCAAAATAGCATGGTCTCTTAACACAGGAAAAAAATCCAATGATATATTAAGAATCACTTTAAAAGCAGTCCTGAAAGATCAACAGATGAGTCTTCTCAGCTGAGAGAAATACCAAGACATGAGCCTACATAATTATCATTGTACTAATTCCTTCAACTGTGTTCCGGGCATTTAAGGAGAAAGCAGAGAAGCGGCACAGCACTGTTTGGAGGGCAGAATCCAGCCGAGCGAGCTGCCAACGCTGAAGCCTGGTCCCCTGCCATGCCTTGGAGAGCATGAATCAAAGCAGCATCTCACCAGTAAGACCCCCTGCCGCAAAGCCCCCCGCCGTGGGAAGCCCCCCTGCAGGGGCAGGGCACCGGCTCACTGTGCTGGGCAAGCGCCACAGATGTCCCACCAACGGGGAAGATTTCCAGAAGGGCCTAATGTTTTATGAGCTCAATCACCACAGCAAATCAATGAGCCTTGTCTTTCCAAGCCATTCGAACAATTAAACATAATATGGTGTCAAGTACATCAAGAGAACAAGCAGGAGAGGAAAAACAAAAACTGAACCATTTTCTCCCAATCTCTTGAACCAAAATAACCTAAGATACTGCCTAGAACACACGTGCTGTACGCTGAATTTAGGCAGACCTTGCCGAGATTTAGAATGATGCTATTCTTCCAATAGGACCTTCAACAAAATTTTTCTGATGTCTTTTTCTCGTTAGGTAACCAATTTGCATTGCTATTAGCTAGCCACACAGTTCAGAAAACTTCACGTCACATTTCAAATTCATGCATCCTGCCAAAGTGTATTTGAAGTGTAGGCGTGAGGAGAGAAAAATACAGCCTTTTTGAATTTTTAAAAGAATGAAAAGAAGAAACAGGAAAAATATGACTTTAAACTGTGGAACATAATCAGGTTCATAAAAAAGGTGAAAAGATACAATATAAACAATTCTCCACATATATCCATTTTACTTTCTATAAAATCACTTCCAGATATGCCCTTCCCATTTGCCTTCAGATTTACTACCAGCTATGGCTCCTAAAACTAATGAAATGAGGAGGAGAAGGAGATATTGTCACCGTACTACTTTTTACGGAGGAACTAATACACAACATCAATTAATGACCTCTCAAAGAAGCCTCAAGGAGCTTCCAACCTTTTATCAGCCTGGTTTGAGTGTCCCATTGACACAGCAAGAAGTGTCTCTTCCGAGTGCACATGAGCCTGTACCTGAACCACAACAGTCCTTTGAACACCGGAGGTGACCGTGCCTCTGTCAGGGCAGTTTTGCTACGATGCGGTGATCTGGCATTCCTCTTGTGCTACCAAGCAGAGAGCACAGCTGCTGTCAACTTGAAGACTCTTCCTGGACTACTACAGACAGCTTTCTAAGGGCAGTAAGTGGAAATACTTAAATGTGACTGGTGTCTGATTTAGAGTAACTGAAACTATCTTACTGCATCCACAGAAGAGGCAGAGCAACAACTGAATCACCTTGGTTCCACCCAATCCAACCACTTGGATTATATGATTCACAAACGGTGCTTTTTCAGGCTTTTGATTTCTGCTGACTAGAAAGGTTTGTAACAGTAACATCATGATACAGAACCTAACAACAAAGAAATAAGCAATTGACATTGCCCACCTCTTACTTCAATCACTTTGCTTTCACTTAGAACATCTGGATGTGAATATATGAGAACCTACAAAATACGGACAAGATTCTTCCCATTCTGACAGGCAAAGCATCCATTTAAAACTTCCATAAGGAGTTTCCTACTGCACCGTGATCCTGAATATACATCTCTTAGAGCATTCTGCTGCTAACTTCAGAAGTATCATAAATACTTCACCAATGAACTAGTTACCAAATCTTCACCACCACGGTATCAGAGAAGAGTAGTCATTAGTGGAATTTCTACTTGAAAGATTATACTGAGCTAGAAACTGGAAAAAAACACCACAAATAAAACAAGTCCTGCTCGTGAAGGATGTCTATGGCTCAGGCAAGAATTGAGAACACGTTTATGAAGACTCTCTATCCAGGTACCTTTCCAGGAATGTAATCTTTTTTATGAAATATGTGATTCCCATTTATGCTCTACATTCAATGAGGATGCCATCTTCAGAAAGAAATGGTAGCTTTGGTAAGGTACAGAAAGAGAAATCCAAGAGCTCATCCTGACTACCTGTTTTGATCTGCCTAGAGTTCCTAAGATGCAGGGCATTTTGTCATCCTGACGGTATTTTTAAGCAGAAGCTGTATGCATTTTCCATAGGAAAAAAAGAAAAATAGAGAAAAAAATGTATCATGTATTTAATGACTAATTAAGGTAAAAATTTGAAAGAATTTTCACACCTCATTGGGTTAAGGACCTTTTACAGAGTAATCCCTGGAAGTTTTATTTGGAACAATTACAGAATTGTATTACCCTTCTAGAAAGTCTATAACTGGGAATCTGCATGTAATTGGTAATGGTTTCAATGCCTATTCATAAATAACAGATTACTAAATACTACACCTCGTGCTGTAAGGAAACACCCTGTTCATTTCTGAATGATTTGAGTAGTCATTGAACATCCACCCTTTGGTAGCATTTGTACCAATAAAAATGGTATGTAACAGCATATGCAACAGTTCCTTGCTGATGTTAGGGGGGAGAAAAAAAATATTACAGACCCAAGTTATTATTACAGTCTCCTATTTACAGGAAAGGAAAGCTAACTATTTCAGAGTTGCAGCCTGGTGAAACAGCCTAATCAGCCTTATTATTAGCTACACACACAGATTTGGCTTGGAGTATTTCCATTTTCTCCAGTAATGCTCAGACCTGCCAGCGAGTGAACCCACATTAGCACAGTTGGTGTTGCTAGGATCTACCAGGATCATACCACTTCTTAGCAGTACTATTCAAATGGCATTAAGACTGTACATATTTCTCCTGGTTTAATATTTGCTGGCAGGTGACAAGAGAATGGATTGAATTTTCAAATAAAAAATTAGTAAAGACAGCACCATTGAGCTGCAGACACTTAAATTCTACATACATACTAACAGCACTGTATATAGCTGGAAAAAAGACCCTGTGTTCTCAAGCTTTCTCCTCCTGTTCTGCATAAAAAGTAAAATATCTATGGAATCTAAAACTGCATAGTTAACTTATTTTAGGACAACTGAATTCAAGGTCTAATCTTATGTTTCAAGTAATATATTTTGGAGGGAGAAAACCAGAATTGCATAGTAAGCTAACTCATCACTGCACAATGCACAGAAGAAGATAATAAAAGGAGGCAAACTGCTCTGCAAGCTATTCTCTGCACTCTTTGTTCTAGCATGCCTACCTTGTCTGTATAGCCCATTACAGAGTGGTTTACTCCCATATACACTAGGGCGGATTGGGAATTCATCAAGCCACAGACCAGAACTCCAAAGCTATCAAGGCAGTGGAAACCAGCAGTGCCAACTGTGGATAGTAGAGGAAAGCGAATACAAAAGGTATGGAGGATCACCACCTGCTACTTTTAGTGTACACCTTCAGAGAGCATGACCAAACACCTCTTGGAAGTAAGAGCTGCAGACAACTCAAGAAGGAAATTAAGATGTTGATCCAGTAGGAGTGAGGCATCTTTGTATCCCCAGCAGAAAAAGCACTACAGAAGAGCTGGAATTTCAGATATACTGTTTTGTTTAGTCAGTAACAAACAGTATTTATTGTTTAGTCAATAAAGGACACTATCTGCAGGGTAAGATAAAACCCAAGTAAGCAGTATATAGGATTTCTGCATTTCTTTTTAGGTAACATGTAAAGGCAACTTCGTCTCATGCAGGACCTGGTTGCATGTGGAGGGAGATAGCTCTGGTTCTGCACTCAGCTACGGGGGTCAAGCACCCAAAAATGACGTGCTGTCATGCCCACAGACCTCCAGAGGTTTCTCTCTTGATTTGTTCATAAGGCTACGTCCCCCAGTGAAGCAAAGACACCAGCATTTCCCTACAAGAAAGAGCACTACAAGGGCGCACACACAGGTAACAATGCTATGGGAACTGGGCCAGGTCAATGAATTGTTTAATTTTTAACAGGCCAGAACAGTATTTTGCAGAAGATACTCTACAGGTTATCAGGTTTTTGTTATGTTCAAATTGAAGTATCTGTTACACTCTTTGTAATCACATACTAGAGTCATTTGTTTGCTTGACTGCACAAACAGCAAAGCTGTTAACTAAATTAAGAAGTTGCAAAACCAGTATAAAACGCAATGGGAAGAGTATGAAAGTAGTTTTACCATCTCTGAATTATAGATGCATCCTGTGGTTTTTCTACCATAAACAAAAATTAAATTCAGCCTAGAATCTACCCTTTATTTATTGACTGATTTCTTGATTTATTTACAAAAGGTACTATGCTTAAATAAAGTATGCTTTCACAGTCAACACAGATAACCAAACTAGCTACAAGGCAGTGGCTTCAAGGCACTAGTAGTCTCTGTAAATTACATATAAATGCTGCTGAAGGAGTTAAGTTTCATTAATAATTCACACTAACATCACACACAAATCCAAGGCCACAAAAATGAAGCAAAAAAGAACTGCAATGTATTTCCTAAACACAAGGCAGAGGATTCTTATAGTAAACTTAAAATCAACTGAAATAGCACCAATCTCACTCATCTCAGTAGAGAGCAGCCTCTTGGGAAAAGAAATCACCATAGAAACATACAGTCGTAGAATCATAGAATGTTTTGGGTTGGAAGGGACAGTAAAGATCATCTAGTTGCAACCTCCCTGCCATTCGCCCAGGTTGCCCCAAGCCCCGTCCAGCCTGGCCTTGGGCACTGCCAGGGATGGGGCACCCACAGCTGCTCTGGGCAGCCTGCGCCAGTGTCTGAGTGAAGAACTTATTCCTAATATCTAATCATGTTACATTCTTTGCTCTTTTATGAAAGCACCAAGGTGGGAAAAGGAGCTCAAACCTGAAGAAGGCTTCACAAGTAGTAATACTTTTAAGCATTAAAGTGCAACTCCCAGATCTTTCATTCTGTCGGCTAAGAAGTCAATATTAAGTATTACCAGTTACCTCTGTAGGAAATGCTAGAGAGTAAACTAGTAACTCATGCTCAGTCTGGCAATAAGAAAAGGAATTGGAGAGCAGTAATTCTAATGCCTGATTTCTCCTTCCAGTCTAAACAGATATCAAAGCCGAGATTTGTGAAGAGTTAGGAGGAAAATTAAGCTCCACAATAAAGATAAGATACTCCCATGCATTCAATCAGCAACTGACCCATTTATTATCCAAGATCCTCATATTCTGAGGTGTTCCTCTCTGCTCAATGCACAAGTCACACCATTACTGCAAACACCTGGCAACACTGCTAAGGCCAGAGAGGAACCCTCATTTCTGTTCTGCACACGAGGAACTCATGTCAGAGCTGTCTGCAAGAGAAACCCTGCCTGAGGCTTTCTACAGCCTCAGCTAACTTACCGTGCACAGAAAATCCCTCCTTGCTAAGGAGACCTGTTACAACACCACACACGGTTTCTGGCATCACATTATCTGAGGGTTAAAGATCTCTAGGTAATACAGATCGCTTCAGTCTGCGATCCAACACCTTTGCCAGGACAGATTTATTTTCTAGCTAACACCAATTAACCCAGTTAAACAGAATGAATCCATTGGGAGGCATTGGGGGGGGGGGGGGGGGGGGGTAGGGGGTAGGGGGTGGAATGTAAAAAGAAAACAAAATACCCTCAAGTGTTTTCTTCTGGGATGAAGTCTTTCAAGGCAAAAACATAGGATGCACCAGAGCATGACAGCATCACAGGAACAGAGGCCAAAACATTAGCCATGGCATACTGATTTAGAAAGACAGGCTATGATAATTGCTTTTATACAGACACTTTGGCATATAACTATTTAAGATTAATGAATAGAGGTAAGATTTGACAATATCAGTTCCACCTGTTGCCCTACCGTGGCTGAAACACACATTTAGAAGAAGCTGCCTCCAAACGTAGTGAGCACTGAGGGGAAAAAGGACCCCTGCAGTCCTAAACCTGCCAGAAACTAGATGCAGATGGAAAATTGATCTTCTGTCCCTCATCCATTTGACTGAAGGTAGAAACTGACTTCCTGCAAGTTATTAATCAAACTTACCAAGCAAAAATTAATCCTTTGTGTGTGGCTATCACATTATCTTTCATTATTCAGAAGACTGAAATCATACTGTTCTAACTCACTTCACCTTCATTTCCTCAGCCCTGGAAGGAGTACTGAAGCGCTACCCACATCAGGCTAAGTCATTAACAGTGGCATCAATTATTGCTACTATTCTTGCTTCTGGGTTAATTCCTCTCAGACCTAAGATCCAGCTTTCTTAAAAGCAGCCATTCATTACAGAAGTTCAGACAAAGCAAAAGAGACTTCATTCACGAAGTAAATACAAATGAAGCATAGACCAGCATGTGGGCCATGTCATCTGTAGTGAATTAAATACAGAAGGAGCTTCAAAAATAGGAGTGCTTTAGATAACTACTAAGGACTTGCCCTGGAAGCAGTTGTTGACTGTGTTGGAAAATGCCAAGTGCACCTTGCTGCCTCCCCCTTGGATGCAGCTGGGGCAGCTGCCATTGCAGAGGAAACAGCGTGTGGCCAAGCACTGGTCCCACGCTTGGGTTGGAGGGGAAGGCTTGGACTGGAGCTGCTGCTCCAAAAGCTCTTCCCCAGCAAGAGGTGTTCACAGCCCGTGACATCCGTACAGTGTAGAAGGATGGGAAAGTCACCACCACAGACTCCAAGAGATGCCTAGAAAATAAATGCCCAAATTTTTCAGAGATGAAAATCATGACAACCAGTCAGTCTATCGTACACTACCTATGAAGATGTCCTCAAGTACCATGAGAAACACTAGTTTAAAACTACAACAGACACAGGCACATGCACATTATAACTGCTTTATACACCCTCGCTGGTGGAAAAGGTTGTTGTTACCATCCCACTTTTCAAGGAGATAATTACACTCATTACTACCAGCCACCGGAAATGACTCACTTGGGCAGAGGGAAGAGAAATTTGTAATAACAATTTCACTAAAAAGAATCCTCTCCCTGGACATTTCCAAGTGACCAAAGACTCTAGAGGCTCAGTTCTGCTCCGTATTTCATGAGGAGCGAAATATCTGAGAGGACAGTTTTCACATGTTCCCCATTTGTCCATACACAGCTTCACACATGCACCCTACAAATGATGGCATGCCAATCACTCACGCTTGCAAACACATTTCTTTTCGGCTGGCCCAAGCAGGTGACATGCAGCTGCCTTTTCTGTGCATTGGTGAGTGTACAGAAAATTTAACACCATAAAAACATATCCCTCACATTAGAAAACAGACTGCAATAAAGTAAGGATTGAATTGGCCGATTATCTAAGTATGTGGTTTTAATTACCTCTAACCCATGGCAGTCTGTTCATTTGCATATTTCAGATGAGACCTTAAATATCCATAACCTGTGGGCCTGTCTTGGACAAAGAAGATACCTTGGGGCTTTTTGGAAAAAAAACAGATTCCTGCCTCCTTGTTCTTGGCTGCTACAGTCCTTCGAGGTGACTGCAATTCAGCAAAGAAATAGGCTTGCAGTCTGGGAATTAGGATGGAAAGTGTTATATGAATACAAACATTGTTCTAGGTGTTTTCTTAAAATATTGGTTAAAAAAATCATAGAATCTTACCAAAAAGCATCTGTCTATTCACCACCCCTTAAAAATGAAACAAGGTTCTCATAAAGCACCAATAAGCCACCAAGAAAAGACAAGAGTATCCAAAAAGATCTAATTTAAGATTAAATATATCAAATGACTAAGTTATCATTTAAAACAAAATTAATTAAAAAGAACCAAAGGAATAAAGGGAAGATGGTATAATTTAAAATGGGTTTAGGGTGAATCAAGAGAAAAGCAGAGAAAATGGAAGACAAGGTATAAGACTCTAGCCACAGGAGCTGATTAGAGTTTATTATTGTCTGAAATCCCACTTTGTTTTAACAAAAATGCATAGTTACAGTCTGAATGTGCCTGACCCTTTCTAGGGCATCTAGAGAGGATTGATCTTCTGCCCCCACCTCCTTTTACACAGTAGCCACAATCTGGCCCTTCAAGTCTGACTACAGCAAAAGGCCAATCAATTTTTACGGGAAGTGTCAACTTCCAAATTATATTTCACGGCATCTTCTTACTTTAAATACAACAAACAGTTCATTTAAATACTAAAAATCAGACATACTACACAGCTGTTTTTAAGCACGTGAATTAAATGTTTGAAGTTACTGGTAAGACACTGCTGCAGCTTACAGCCAAAGCATGGTAAGGAACCAAACACTGTATCTGAAATCCTGTAATTTTAACCAAGTTGTCATTTCATCCTACAGCTAATCAGCTTCCTTAAATATATCTCAACTGTCTATCACATCTGCAGAAGTCTGAATCCTTTGCCTTTACTTGTTCTTACAAGAACCCACTCCCAAGCCACAAGCCTGAGGATGAGGACAGGTAAAAAGTAAGCCAAATACTTAAGAAAGGAAAATCACTTTTAATTACCAGGCCTGTAATTTTGATCTTTGCCTGAAGATATGCTTGGCACTAGCGCAGTCTTTAGTGACACCGGGCTGTTTTAGACTGCAGGGTGGCAGGAGGTTGACAACTGCAGGGTTGTGCAAGTGGGGAGCACAGGAGGAGGCTCCAGCCCCCAGCTGGGTCAGCCAGCAGCCCTGACAAGACAGCAGCGCTGCCCATCCTTATAGGAGACTGCGCCTCTGAAAAAGTTTAAATCACCTGAAGATCTGCCCAATAAAATCATCTCCAACTCAGAAGAAATAAATCTTAAATTCAATACTAAAAGCCAACTCTATTTCCTTCTTGATGGGAGGAGGATTTTTTGCGCTATTTCATTTGAACTGGTTAGTCACGCAGCAGGAGGTAACACCAGAGACAGTTAAAAAAATAAATAAATGTATACAAGCAACAATTAATAGTTTTAAATAAATCAGGGTGATTCCATAAAATGCTAGCAGGCAGTGAGAGAATTCAGAGAGTAAAAGCAGCAAGTGAAGTCATGGGCTCCAGGCTCAGCTCTACCCTAAGCAAAAAGTTTGTTTAGAAACAAAGCAGCAAATACCTTTGCCATCACATGTTTATTATGTTTTGACTAAAAGGTTGTTTTCAAAGGATGAGCAATTTTCAGCACAACCTCGTTCAATCCTCTGCTACTGTTCTCATGAAAAAAGCGCACAAATGATACATCCTACAAATTCCATTTCTTTGTAGTAATTATATTACAGAAACAGCGTCTTCATACTAAATATTGGCAGGGCAGTTCTAACAGAATCAATAGCCAAACACTGTACTTAACATCTGCCATTTTAATATCTATATTCTACTGAACAGGCTTTTTGATTTAATAGACAGTTGTAAAATTCTAATAAATCTTGAGACTGGCATCCATCCCTCTCTATTCTTTCTCACGTTAGGTTTCTTGTTTACTATAATTTTGCAGAAATGGTAGCTTTAGTTTTCCAAAAAACAAATGAGCGTTTGAACTTGAAAAAAATAACGATACACACCCCACAGTTTCAAGACAAGATAACAAGCACCTCCATTCACAACTGTAACGACTGTTCCTACTCTGAAGGACACTTTCACAGCGTAACACCCACCCTCTCCTCTTCTTAAATAAGGCCGCAGTTGGTCTCCAAGAGGTTCTAAATTAATGCAGGAATGCAATACAAAGTGCACGTGCATGAATTCAGATCTCTCCACACCCACTGAAATGCATCTTCAGAGAAACAAAAGGACAGTACAGCAAGGGATGGAGAAATCTGCGCTTGCACTATGTGATACTAACCTTACAAAACAACTGCTAAGTGTGTTTCAGCAGTTAACTAGTTTACCTTGGTAACTCTTAATCATCTTTGATTGGTAAGAAACTTAGAATATTAAATAATATGTATTTTATTACAGCTTGTGTTCTTTCATAGAGCAATAAGGTATCATAAAAATTCAAGAGAATACAAAGCTGGAGATTGCAAATGATGTTGATAAATTTGTAAGTAACATGAAATAAAAATAAAATAAGATTAGAAAATAAAATAGTCTTTTAAAAGACTGTGGTCTCAAAGTAAAGAAGAGCAGAACAATGTTCAGAAATAGATAATATTTATCTCAGAACACCTTCACACGTTGGAAGTTAAAAGGTCAGATTAATGCCATGTGCACTCCATAGAAGTCCAAACCCAGCAACCAACACCCAGTTTCTCTACTACCTGTGTGCTCTGTTTTTGACTTCTTATTCCAGGAGTAAAACAACAGCCTCCTGAAAGTGAAGTGAAAAGGCTTTGCACCTCCTGTGTATACTTTCATATATACAGTAGCTGTCTCTGTGTTTCTCACACTTCCAGTCCAACCAGACATAGAACACGGACAAGTACCTGAGGAAAGATGGAGCAAGGTATTTCACTAGCCATTTGCCAACTGACCATGTATATTAACTTCACAGTCTGAGCCTATGATCCCATTTACCTCCCCAGGTGTTAACCTCCCTTTTCACTTCTGTCCTGCATACACCATAGGCTTCCATTTCTCCTCTCCTCTTCTTGCTGCTATCGTGTCCCCTATTTCACCAGTAACTTGTGGGTTTGCATTTGCTGCCAGCCATGGTTCACCAGGGACCTCCCACCTCGGCCACCACTAAGGCTCACCCTCTGCCTTCCTGCATTTGGTACCCTCTGTGGAGTTGTGCCGCTAACTGCACCAAGAACGGGATCCAGCTACAAAATACCTCTGCAAAGTTTTCAAGCCTGACCAATACCCTGGTATGGAGAGCTCTGCAGGGATGGCACAACAGTGAGTGCTTGGGAAAAGAGAACAGCAGGAATCGCTGCAGAAAGCAAGCCTAACATCCCACTGCGGCCTTAGGCTGGCCTCTCCCTACACCCACCCTCCTAGTGTTCTTGCTGTGACCATCACCCCCACCTGGCAGCACTGGCAGCTCTTACCAGGAATTCCTCATCCTCCATGGTCTAAACAAGTTTCGCTCAGCACTTTCCCAGCAGCGACATGTGCAGGCCAGCCCAGCTTAAATCTCTTGTCCCAAGAACTTCCACTGAAATGCTGTGGCTCAAATACCAGATTTTAAAGCTTTTTAACTCATACTTTATGTTCATTAAAGAGATCGAAGTGAAAATACACTTCGATGAAATCCGGAGGCATACTCTCATGTTACGCATACCAGCACGTGTCTAAATCATCATTTATTTCTGTACATATATAAAGTGATGAAAGATGAGAAGAATGTGGTGTTTTTTAAAAAAAACTTCCTATTAAAAATGAACTAGTGAAAAATTTCCAACTTACTAAGCCATTATACAGTCTGACTCAATAATTTTGAGCTATATTGATTTAATGATATTACTTGGAGTTAAAACTAACTTATATGTTATTATGTATTTATAGAAAATAAACGAACTAGAAATCTAGTAGTACAGGTTAATCAAACTGTCAACAAACATTCATTTGCTGCATAGCATAAACCACACAGCAATCTCAGAATACACTAAAGAGAATTTTATAAACCAAACAAACTTTGCAGGTTTTGTTTTATAAAATAAACACTGTCACCTCTAAGGAACTACAATGAGGACAAATGAAAAAAGCTTCAATAACACCAGAGTTGGAATTCTGACTTGGGATGCTGCTGTACATGTTCCAATCTGGGCAGAGTTCAGAGAGATCCCAGACATTAACAGCAAAGCCCCTTTTGTGAGACGAGATGACCAGGAGCTCAGCTAAAACTTCACTGTTGGACCCACATCCTCAGTGCAAAGCTGCTACCGATCATTGCTGTGCCACAACGTACAGGCCACGGGACCAATCCGACACGACTGGAGATTTCAAAAGCTCATTTTACTTGCAATTTCCTGATGAAGTTATCTAGAAAAAATCCAATTCCATTCAAAGCAAGAGGTAGCAGGAACTCCACCAGATTAAACATGGCCTCAGTCATACCACTGCCCTAACACTTACACTGGCCCAACAGGTCTTACACCAGAATTTACAGCTGAAGAGTAAGAAAACAAGAAATAGAGCGATCCTGGTGTCAAAAGCTACCAAAACCGCCTCAGCCTGCTCCAAGGCATTTCAAAGATGTACAAATCCTTGCAACCGTTACTACATTATTTATTTACACACACAAATTCAACTGAAATGGGGTCTGAACCCAGCAAGGCCTCTTCCAGAGGGGGGAAGCTGACAGTCTCTAAATAGGTGGTTTCAAACACCTTGTTGCAGCCTATGGAGGCTGTTTTTATAACCTCCCCAGACTCGTTCACACTGCCTAATGACAAAACTACCATGCTAAGCATTGCATGGGCCATGAATCATAGTGTGGCAGCGGTTACTCACACAGAAAATGCATGACATACTGATTCAACATGCTGAACAGAGTAGATCCCTGTACTATAAGGTAATTTGAATTATTCATTTAAATTAAACTTCGTCCTCAAGGCAGTGGGCTAGTATTCAAATTTCAGGCAATAACATAGACACCGGTTTCAAGTGCCACTGAAATCAGTGGAAAGATTCAGGAACGCTTCCAAAGGCTTTGGATTGAGTTCATGGAATGCAGGAGGTCCCATTTGAGCCTACTCATCACCCACCAGCAATCCCGGGGGAAGAAAAGCAGAAAAAAGGGACTATAAAGGACTCAAATTACATAGCATGGCTTCAGGCCCCAGCAGCTAGTCATCCAGGCTACATAACACTGAGTGTTTGACCATTTCTGCAATCCTTACTTGGAATTCCTAAGACTGGAAAGGGTACTGGATCTAACTTCAATCACTTCGGCCCACAGTATCAAAACACTTAGACACATTCATACTTCCCAAGTTCTTCCAAAGTTCACCTCCACAGAAGCTGTGCAACTCTTACATCTCCCAGAAGTCAGTGATGCCTGGCAACATCAGATCATAGGAAATCTTTTCCCAAAACCACTAAATATGCATAAAATTCTGCTGATATTCTACACAAATTGGAATTTCTCCTATGGGATAAAGTGCAATATCTTAAGATTTAATATTTGTAACATTGTCGCACTCTCACTTTAAAGAAGCCTAAACATCAAAGTGGAAGGTACCATCCTAGCTACATATTTTGTAGTTAAAATTATCTAATCCTCCTACAATAGTATCACCCAGAGACCTCAACTGACATGCTGCATTCTGTACCTTCTGCAGCAAAAGGAAGGCAGAACGGAAAATAACAAAACATGAAAATGTGTTGCTAGGATAAGACGCCATGGAAACCAAATGCAGTCCACTTAAATAGTGTGCCATTCTGTATGTGCTCTAACACAGAAATACTTAATTTTCTCCAAAGTTTAATCTTTTCCCTTTGATAGCTTTAGATTCTATTTTTCTTTTTTTGTTATAGCTCACCTGAGTTTAAATCTGAAATGTGTTAACCAAATATTGTCTCAGATCTTAATCTGTAACACTCAATAAGGATGATGGGATAGAATGGATCCAATTCAGGCAGATTTTCTCTGCTAAAATCTTGCAGAACTGTATTGCTAAACGTCATGGAATTATCGCTTTATATCAGATGCATCTCTCTTCCCTCATCCTGTAAGTTTGCAAAGCCCCAAGGACACTCTGAAGGAAAACAAATGGAAATGAAAAATTAGTTGCTGTGCAGAGCCTCAGGAGGGGTTCTATTGATGTCTCCGGAGAGCAGTGAGCTAAGGTGGGAAAAAGTTTTCAAGAAATAGAATTTTTCAGCAACGTACTTCAGGCACAGCCTATGGTTTTCTTGCTGCTGTAAAAAAATCCATTAAAGGTTCAAAAAAACTTCCAGTCTTTCAAAGACTCTCTCTGCACACTTGAAATTACAGTATCATGGGTTTCTAAACAGTAAGCTGCTGTTTGCTAGCTACATCGACAGAATATAAAAAAGGCACACTGCCACTTTGTAGAAGTACACCTCACTATGAAGCCACATACGCGGTATACAGTATTTTCAGGGTGCTTGCCCATTTTGAGAGCAACCCACGACATGGGTTATATGACCTCAGAATACCTGAGCACAGTCTCCAGAATGTCACGCTGTCACTTTACCAGCTAGGGTACTGTATTTTTATCATTAACTAAATACATTTCATCACTGCAAAAGTGCAAAGACAACAGTTACAGCATTTTCCTATAGTGTGATCAGTATAATAGTTTCCTCTTGTCATAATAATAACAATAATAATAATAATAGTAGTAGTACAAGTGATTGCGCTTGTTAGAATTTGGATGGCAGGCACTTCATAATGTCAGAAAGATCACTATTCCTTCACCTGCTGCTCTCTGATGAAGAGCAAATGTGTCACTACGATGCAACCTAAAGTCTTCCTCTAAGAATTCAGGCTTTGATTAGGAAAAAAATGTTGGGCTGTGTTAAAAAAATATCTAGATGGTTCCATTCCATGCATTTCAAAACAGGCTTTTTACTTTGCCAGAATACTGGGCAAAACTGTCCTTGTGCAGAATGCGTATCTTTTGAAAAACAAACAGATCTTCCAGACAGGACAAGATATTATTTCACAGAAGTATACCATAGGAATCAACAGATTTGCATGTGACTTTGGGAACAGCATAAGGTCTCACAGTCACAGGCTTGCAGCTTGCAGAATTAAATGCACTAGGCCAGACATGAGACTGAAAAGGATTTCATGACAAGTCCTTCATTAGTCCTGGCAGTACCGTAGAATTAGTTTAAACATTTAGCAAGTTTTGTAATATATTAATATGCATCTATATGACTTAAATATATCCAAGAGTGGCATTTTCATGACCTCTTCTAATCCAGCTCATTTTGGGAAACATTCAAAACAGGCGTGGAAACAAATGAACTGGAGTTAATGCATACCGTAAGACAACTACAGTCTACCCCAGAATGCAAAAACTCCGTGGAAGTTTAAGAGATTTTCCTTTGGAATAATTTTCAGATATTACCACCTTTCTAAATGGAAAGATGACTGCAAGTCTGACTATTTGCTATCAGAATTTCAGCATTTCTGCAGCATCCAAGAGCTAGGAAGGGCATTCCTTGATCCCTTGATTAATAGGGAAATAAGGGCACAGAGAGTGCTTTCTTCAAAGAAAAACAGCTGTATCAATAAAAACTATTTGTGAAAGAGCTGAACGATTTTCTCAACAGAATTATATTTAAGCTCTTTAAGCTGAAAAGGGAGAAAACCCTCTAGTTTAACAGATACTGCCGAATCCTCCTTATGATGAGCAATCACTTACAGATATGGAAGTAGTTTGCCCACACTTTCAATCTACTACCCTCACACAGAGCCCTGCTAGATCTCCTGGGGGAGGTCTCTGACTAACATCTTATGACAGCAGAATAGCTTATGTGGCATCTAACTTCACTGTGGAAGGTCAGTGAGGAAAAAAAGGGATAAATACCCTTATGGGCACAAACTGGGAAAAAGAACCCTTCAGGATAAAGTCCGGCAGTAAGTGTGAAGCAGCATTTGCTTTCTTACCAGTGATGTCCAGGGAGATTTCTAAGCAGTTCTTTCATTCTCCACAGCTGTATCCTGGGTCTGTTGCTATGTGCCTTCTCAACACCTAACCCATGGTGTTTGCATGCAGGCTGCCAGATGAACACAAGAGGAATGTGGGAAGAGGAGGGATGTTAGCTCACTACCAGCACTAGCTGAATCCCAGGTAGGATGTGCATTACAAATGTGCGATTCCTGCAAGAGAGCCTCTGAGCTGTGACAACGGATCAGCAGAGAAACTGGCAACCAACAAGCGCTTCCAAGGCACGAAGGTCAACAAGGAAATCAGTCTTTGATTTTGGTTTCTGCTACCCACCGCAGCACCCCTCTGCTGTCTGCCCATCCATTTGCTCTGGAGCCCTTCAAAGCAGGGGTTATGTACTTGTGCAATCCTTGCACAACAGCACCCTGATCGTAGCTCCTCTCCGCACCTTACTGTAGCAATGACAAATCAGTCTTTGTCAAGTTCAATGACGATAATGAAGCAGAGAGTGAGAATGCTCTGACGCTAGATTTAATTTGTTAAGTGGCTATAGCAAGGCCCTTGTTACTAGCAAGGATCTTGAGTACTTCTTAAACAGCTTTGCTTTGTTTAAAGTTCTGTTTCCTGGATGTGAATAACTAACAAATAAAAAAAGGCCATAAATAACTGTTCAAGACATTAACTCTTTTCTCCCCTGCTGTTTTTAAAAGCACTGCAAGCTATAAACTACCCTATAAATGTATCTTGAGCTTCCTGTGACAATGCAATAGTATGTTTCCCATTCCCATTCTGCCTACAGATACACTTTTAGTCTCAAGTAGAGCCTATTTTACAAGCCTGCTCTTTTATTAGGTCTCTGCTCCGATTATCTTAATATGATTCATTTTATACTGCTTATATTTATTGTACAATATTGTGTTGTACTGTTCACATACTTTCACGGCACACAGGGTGTGAAATACTGCTCTATGCAACACAGCATTTCCACTTGCTTTTGCAATTTTACATAGAGAACACTACCAGGCTACAACACTATTCTGAAGCAGCGTACTTCCTTGCATAGACAGTGTAACAGATACAAGTTTATGACATGTTAATTATAATTTTACCTTTTATTTTACTTAATGTTTCCCTTCTCTACAAAAGATTCTTCACTCATGATTAATTGACTATATATATTTATGCAGCACATACACGCATTATACCCACCACCACTTCAAAGACTACTGCTAAAAAAACCACAGTATTAAAAAAAGTAGTCACACAACACGAAAAAGAGCTATGTATTACTTAACAAACACTAAGCTCACAAACCTCCATCTGGCCAAAAGGCATGTCATAACAAAAAATTAACAGCTGGAACTTCTGCTGTAAAGTTCTGCTTTGCCTTTTTTTTGTTGTTTTTCCATATATATGTAATTTAGCACTTTCCAAAATCATCTTAGCAAGAATTTTTAAGATGAATAACAACGTCATCACTATCAAACACACATTGTTTAACTACTTTCATTGTATATTTCAAGTGCTTTTATTATACCTTTCAGCATTGTTTTATTCACATCAGTCAATCTGCCTACAAAAAGCCACTCATCAGGAATCCTTAAACTACTGATCAGCCAAGGCACAAGCTACCAGCTGATACCATTCCAGTCCTCTCTTACAGAGAAGGCCACACCAGCAACCAGGCATCCAATCCGGATAGGAAGATTTTTATAGATCTGGTAATTTTAAGTAAAGAAAAAACAGAAAAACAGATTTGCAAGCCATGGTCTTCAACCAAGCTTGTTTAGTGGCAGACGTTTACTGTAACTGGTGTTTAGAGACTGAGATCTACAAAATGCTCACAATGATATTGCCTTAAATCTCCCCTGCAGTCCAAACCCTGGAGTAAAAATACAGAATGAGCAAGCAGAGAGAGACATACCGATGGTGTTAATGTATTCATCTTCAAAAACAAATGCATTATAATTCTGCCTGTTTGACAAGGCAGCAAGAAAAACATCTCTAGAATAATAGCCCATTCAGTGATATTCTTACATTTATATGCTTCTGTGATTTTGACTATTTTTTAGTAGATTAAAAAATTGATACTAAAACAAGTAACTATTTGCTTTCAGTGTCCAAGTGTCAAAAAAAAAGTGAATTTTGTTAAATGAACATTCACTTCTCTAGACTATTCAGTTAAGATTTAGTAATACACACATTGAAGCATGAGAAAACACTTTTGCATTTGAACCACACTTCTGCTATATACATTACGGTGCATATGGTACCCTGCATGGCTCCCAGGCTGCTGGCAAGAAACGCCTGTGCAAGCAGCAGTAATCCTGACGAGGTTCGCACCAATTCCTCTCTGCTGTTACCCACCAAACCACTGGGATTAAACCCCGGCTCCACAGGAATGGATGAAAGCTTTGCATTGGCTTTGTCTGGGCTAAGACTCACTCAGAACTTTTTGCTGGGGAAAAACGTGGTCTATAAATCTTGTCTGGAAGGGAGACAGGGTGTTTACATAATTCTGTAATACCACTGACTGATCCTTGCACTCACCAAAAGCAAGGATGCTCCCAAAAAGAATAGCCAAAGAAAAATACTTCAGTCTCCATTTCACAAATTTTGAAAGCTTCACACGCTATCACCCAAAGAATGAGCAAGGAGCATCCACACCATCTCCCCATGCATCCAGAGGTAATACCTAGGAATATGACATGTCTGCCTCTTGTTTCACACTGGACAAAACCAGTATCTTCTTCAGCTTCCTGTTGATACAAGCTATTTACAATATTGGACACATTCACCTTTAAGTCTCCGTTTCTCAAGTCATCAGACCATAACATTTTTGCAAGAAGATTGAAAACAGACATTGACGTTCAATCTGCTTTGAAGTAGTTTGCATAAGAAGTACATCACTGCTATACAGTATGCAGTAAGTTACCATTTTTCTACAATACTACTTTGTTAGTCCAACAGACCTGAACTAAAAATAGAAATATAATTTAAAAATACAATTAAAATTTCCCCATACTACTCTATTGTTATAGCAAAAGCCACAAATGTGAACTAGATACAATATCTGAAGGTCAAACACATTTTTACACTACATTTTAAGCCAACAGTCACAGAAGGCTTATAAAATCAATAAGCCATATAAAGCTGATTGCAACCTTATAAAAAGCCTCAAATCTTTATCTTGGGTGACACAAATATAGCATTTCACACTGTAAGCACTTCTCAGCAATGTAGGCCAGTTTACCTTTACACTATGAAGGGGCTTTCACATCTCTAGACAGGAGTAACTGCAGTGGTTATTTTGGATGCAGACAACTCCTCCATAAGGCACCATAAGAGTAACAGCTCATTGCTGCTAATGGGTAATGTCGAAAATGGGTCCTCCCACACCTTGTGCAGAAAACTGCCTGGCTTTGCTTTGAGGATGGGATTAAATGATTTTAGCGTTGTCACATAAAGCATCTATGAAGCCAGTTAAGAGACATACTAAAAATAAATAAATAAATCAGCTAGCAACAGAACATATGACTAGGAAAAGTAAGAGCGTACATGAAATATTCTCCAAGAAACACAGTAAGAGTCAGAATTTTCCAGTTAACAGCTCCTCAGTATTTCTTGGTATTTCTCTCCTAGGTAAAAGCAAGTAAAATGAAAATGAAAGATTTGTCTATTGGGGAAAAGGATGCAGGGAACAATAACTTAACAGAAGCTTTTGGTTTTATATCTAGTATCTGATGTAAATATTCAATCTCAAACCCTTGTTTCCCCAGTCAACCATTTCTGAAGACCTTCCCAATACTCCAGATAAGATGGCAAACAAGTAGAGGTGTTCCAATTTCTCTATACCTAACTGCCCTCCATGTATGGCCAAGGTGTACTTCTACAGCAGCAGGCTTCCACAAGGACAGTCTAGTAAGATCCACGACAAATGGTATAGAGTTGATGTCAGAACACTCTCATGCCTCCAGCAAACCGCTGCTCACGCTCAGAGGTGCAATCATGCACCCAGGGTATCACTCTTCTCACTGGTCTCAGCCAGGTGACTCCAAAACCCTTAGGGACCTCTTATATTCAGTTTGCGGAGTCTACGCTACATCCAAAATGTTCAAATCACATAAAGGTTCTCGACTGTTTTTAGAGATTAAACTGATAAAATGGGCATGTATGCTGTTAAAAATTTTAATAACTTTTTTTTTTTCTATAAACAGGCAGATTAACACTTTCCACAAGACTATCATCTTTGACTAATAAAGATTTAGAGGAAATTCCAATGAATGCCAGCTAATCCTAAATCTTTAAGGACCGTTCCTTTAAAACTTGCAGTTAAAACATGAGCAAGCAGATGCAGCTGGTAAGGAAATTCTCACATTGGTGCTGGGGGTGCAGGCAGCAGAATGCTCTTTCAAAGAATTCAAGAATATCTTTGATACTTTCTGCATCAGAACACCAAAGTTAGAACACAGACATTTAATCTTGTGGCTGTCAGCGGAGCTAGGACACAGCTAAATTTGCTTTGTGGATATGCCCCAAGCAGTAATCTGTATAGGAAGGGAAAATAGTAACATAGAAGGTATATATATAACACCATTAAGATTTTGAAGATGTACTGAAATAGGAAGGAGACGATATGAAATCTTGTCACATCAGATCTTTATATAGCTAACCCAACAGAAGATAATGTTGCCCAGAACAAGTACGGAAAACGTGAAAGTTGTTAAGAATTTCTTTCCATCTATAGTTCTGCCTGATACTGTATGGCACTGTTTTCTGCAACACAATGCACTATTTCATACACAAAAAGAAACACTGTCCACTGAAAAATTAACATGTGGTAGGAACATTCCTCTGCAAGACGTACATGATGTAACAATGAGATTTGGGATTATGTCATCTGACCATACTGTTTCTATGGTCTTTAAGACAAATTAACTAACTTGCATTTCCAGCACCACAGTCAGGCCTACAGTTTTTATTGCAGGTTGATATGCACACACAGATGCACTAAGAATTAATGAGATCACTAAACAAATATCGCTGTTGTTAAAGGTGCTACTGCTTCAAAAGATATTTTGCGATGTCGCATTTTTGTACACCTGGAATAAATTTTTGCAAGTTCATGCAAACAGATGTGGCATAAGGATGTTCACAGGTGTGGTGGCATGATACCACTGAAATGCATGAGAGGCAACCTCACCCATCTAGGGCTGAGAACATTAAAAGAAAATTCAGCTATATACTTATGGGTTGCTTAGTCTGTCACTCAACCAAAATCAAAAAACAAATGGAATTCTTGGCAGAACATGATTAACTATTAACTTTATTTATCATTTTACAAAGCAAACTGTAATAGTTCATAACAACAAATATCCAGAATATCTGAAACCACACATTAATAATAATAAAACCCCGAAACTGCAGATCACAGAATTAGATTCCATTAGGCACATTGTTGCGGTAAGTGGAACCCAATTAGAAGACGCAAGAGAGCCAAAAAGTCTTCTACGCAGAGATCCAACACAAACAAATGGAGCTAGATTAATACAGCAAATTCATATAAATCTGGGATAAGAATGGAAACCAGGCATGTTTTTCCATTGTTATTTTTTTCCTTTTGCTAAGACTGAAAATATTTTGTTTGCAAAAACAGAGAAGATTTATGAATCTAAACACAAACAAGTAAATAACAACACTGAACGATTCCGTGCTGTTACCCGCGCTCCCCGAAACAAACACACTGGCATATACCCTGACAATCACTGTCCTTCAGTGGACAGAGCCCAACCTGTGTTTAACGGACAGAAATTATTTTAAATAAGAAAAAGCATCGATATACGGGGTAACTTTTAAATATGCTTAAATAGTGTCCTTCTTATGGCTTAATGTAAGCTTATAATGGAGTATTTTTTTGAATCATGTCACAGTCAAGGGACCGAAGAAATGATGTGTGGTAATATGAACACCCTCTTTCACAGGAGATCTCCTGACCTATCTTGCCTTTGTTACCTCCTTTATTTGGTCTTACTGAAAATAGAGCAAAAATCAAAATGCTAGCCCCAGATAGTTTCAGATATTACAAATTCTCTTTGCTACCAACAGCTGGGCTCCAGTTATTCTGAGTGGCAGTCAACCTCACTTCTTTTAATTTAAAGATGGGACACAAACCAAAACAGGAGAACGTATCAGTGTTATGATGCAAGAGAAATATTTTCAATATCCACAGATGTAAACATTATTACTTTTTAGACTGAAAGATTATGATAAATAATTTCTCAAATCTGAATGCTGCACCTTCTTATGACAGTCATTACTGTCATTTACTGGTAACTCTCTTCATCATTATTTCATTTAAAACAGTAGGAAATTAAGACTTCACACTTTCTTGATGGCAATCCTACACGGTTAGGCACATATCTGAGAGAATCCCTTCCCTCTGAGCATAATTGCACCCTCTTAGAAAAAAGTATAGAAGCAGTCTAATATCCAGCTGGTGAAGGGTCTAGAGAGCAAGTCTTACAAGAAGCAACTCAGGGAACTGGGGGGATTTAGTCTGGAGAAGAGGAGGCTGAGGGGAGACCTCATCACTCTCTAAAACTACTTGAAAGGAGGTTGCAGTGAGGTGGGGGTCGGTCTCCCAAGTAACAAGCGACCGGACAAGAGTAAACGGCCTCAAGTTGTACCCGGGGAGGTTTAGACTGGATATTAGGAAAATTTTCTTCACCAAATGGGTTATCAAGCATTGCAACAGGCTGCCCAGGGAAGTGGTTGAGTCACCCTCCCCGGAGATATTTGAAAGACAGTGTAGGTGCAGTGCTTAGGGACATGGTTTAGTGGTGGACTTGGCAGTGCTGTGTTAATGGTTGGACTCAATGATCTTAAAGTTCTTTTCCAACCCAAACAATTCTATGATTCTATGACAGTTTCAAACTACCTACAAGCATGTGGCTGGCTCTTCATTTTTACTATAAGCTATCCTTGTTTTTAATAATACATTCTAAACCCTAATCAAATTGAAAAATACATCAATAACACGCAACAATATGGACTGAAGGGTCATCTTGTGTGTATTTTCAGAGATGTGACAAGGGGGCAGAAGGAAATGGGTGATAAAAAACAAGAGGAGGCGACAGCATTTTTTAATCAATGTTCTTCCATACCCACCTATTTCCCGCCATATTCCCAAACCTTTGGAAACGCTCACACTAAATACAAGCATAAAATTGCAGTTTCCAAAAAAAGTACCCACTGAAGTCACAAACAGCTTGATTCCAGCTTGCTTTTGTTTCTACAGTTTGCATTGCTTAAAACTGATGTGATTTGGTTAAAATGGCATATCTGCTTACCGTACTAAAACAGGCATTCTGGGTTAAAACTGGAAAGTTTTAACACTGTGATGCAATCTAAAGCAGTATTTCTGAAACTGCATGGTGGATCCAGTAATGACATCAGCTCATGGAAAAAAAAAGGAGGGGGGGGGGGGGGGGGGAATATATTTGACCAATATACAGGATGTCAAAACTTAGAATAAGTATTTATTAGCATCTCTGATTAAAAGCAAATGCTTTCAGTTCAGAAACTATTTTTCTGTCAGTTCTATTTTCTTCTTCCTGCTTCTCACTAACAACCTCTCCTCATAAGGAAGCCAAGTAGCCACCTTCATGCCAAGTCACCAACTACAGGCTCATAAATTCTGAATCGACACCACACAGTGCTCAGCCCAGACTGCAGTAATCCTTTGTGTGATGTTCCCTCTTATTGCTTTCAACAAAAGGTGTGCATGCCAATACTCGAAATCTCCATGTCTCAAGGCAAGGCTATTTCATCCCTCTTAGCCTTCTGTTAAATAGATAATTTCTAGGAAATGTAAGTTCTCTGCTGTTCTCTACTTACCCCCTTAAGGAAGAAGCAAGGCAAATACGATGGCAAAAGCCCCACACAGGGCTGCCACGGCACAGTATTCAGGCTGGCTTGCAATCTTCCACTGACTTTCTTTTCTTTGGGAAGAGCTTCAGTTTTGAGGTTGTTTTCATGTTATCTTCTTAAAAACAAAGGTTTTCATTCACAGTTGAGAAACCCAGGAAATACAACCGGGCCAGGGCACAGGGTCAAGCACAGACCCACACTTCTTTTTAGTAGTTAGTGTTCTCACTGACACAGTTTTGGCCCATGACAGCCAGCACTGTCCCAGATAACGCCCAGCCACAGTTCAGGGAATATCACAGACTGTTCACAGTAGGCAGTTTGGATATGACCATACGCTGCAAAAAGATTTAGACAGTTACATGTGAGCCAGGCTGAGCCACTCGGTCACAGGACCAGGTTCCTCTCCCTGCAAGATTTTCTATGCTGGCATTGTCGATCAGGGCTTAGGCTTTCAGGTGTTACTTTTACAACACACACACCCCCCAAAATAATATTCTGTGTAGGAAAGACAACAGATTGATTGAACTCTTATGTTACATATCAAATCTTAACTATGAGAAATTGTGCAGCAAGTGGTCTATGGAATTATTTAATCAAGTATATATTGCACTTACAAAGCTCATACAAACCTGAACTCTGGAACAGAAACCAAATGCTGTTTGGGTAAACTGTTGCCTGATTTTCAGATCCTAATCTTTCACAGCTGAATGATGTGGATATCTCATTTAAAAGACGACAAGCGGGCGCTCTGAGACTCTACCTAAACTAGCTGCCTCTGGAGGTCTGACCTATCATCCTTCACCCTCTTCAGTATGCTCCAAACTCCCTACATTTTTTTTATTAACTGAAGAAATTCTAAAAGCTTCAAGAACACTAAATGGTTTTGAGCCATGATAAAAGCTTGTGATAAACTACCATGATTAAGTCTGAAAAATCGAACTTTTTTTTTTTCAGTACTATACCCAGCATGAAAACTAACACCCATAAGTATATTTAAACTAGAGATGGGCTTTAAAATCCATGAAGAACAGAGTGTGAGAGTCAAGTAAGTCTCTTGGAACACCAACCTAAACATTTCCAATCCTGCTGCATCTTTTGGGGTAAAGTTAACTGCAGAGACATGCTCTCATTCTTGCTGGGATTCAGCTGCCACCATTTCCCTCTGAATGCAGCCACAAAAGCCAGGGTATATGTGGCAGAAGTGAACGTGTGCCACCAGGTCCTTCAATCCACAGTTCAGTACATTAATCATGATATTAGTGAATGTACAGAACTAAGCAGTGGCACAGCTGGGTACCACAACACATCTGGTACCTGCCTCAAGCTTCACCCACAAGCAAAAGGACAGTGCAGACTCCAGGGGCAATGCCACCCTGAGGGATTCCCACCTCAACAACAGAACGTGTCTGAAGGTAAATTAAGTCTTGGTGCTGAAGAACAGATGCTTGTTGTTTCATTGCTAGAATGTTCCAAATTTGTATTTTTCCTGTTGTCCACTGGACACTACTACTGTTTCTCCTTCGCTGCCTGTGCCAGATATAAAAAAGGGCAAGAGAGAATAAGAACCATGTGTTTCCAGGACTACGGTTCCTGCCTATTAAAAGAACATTTTTTAAAAATTACAGCTACATCCAGAATACTATTTATCCAGCCTTAAAAGTGGAAGCATCTAGTCCAGTAAAAGACAAAATTTAAAGGGCCTTCAGGCTCACTCCTTCTTTAAGACTTCTCTTGCAGCGTACAGGATTACAGTATTATAATCAAATATTGTTTAGATTATTAAAAAAAAGTGAATAAAACTATTCCAGATGTGAAAGTCTTTGAGGCTGAAGAACTCCACATCACATCAATACTGGAAATATCATGGGGCAGAAGCAGGTTTTGCAGTCACTACAGTACTACTGGAACTAAAAATGCTGGACCAGCTTAGTCTCCCAAAATGGCTGACATGCCTCATATAGTCTTGGGTCTTCCTCGTACTGAATCCCTTACATCACCAGTTGAACTCTTTCAGGATTTTCCAGGTATCCTTTCTTTTTACATGCCCTTGTGGAAGAATTCTTCTTCTAGCTCCAGGTCTGTAATCCATCCCAAAACAGCAGAGTCCTTAACCATCCATGCCCTAAGTATATGCCCACTTTTAACCATGTGTCGCAGTTCTTCAACATGACTTAAGCCCGTAATAAAAACAGTATGTCCCACACAACTATGTTTGGACCTACACACTTCCATAAACAAATAAAATAATCCATAGTTGCACAACTTCACAACACTATTCCCATATAAATTTCTTCTATGTGAATGTCATACTGCAATTTCCAATCCAGTCAGTTTTTCACAGGACAGTCCACAATAAAATGCCCCACAGCCTTTTACAATACACTGTAAAGAAAGATGTAAGTACTTGCTCTTGGCTTTAAGCGGTAGCACAGTGCTCCCACAGCAGCAATTCCATTTCTTAAAAGTATAATAGAGTCCAACTTCAATATAATAAGTTATATCAGCCTCAAGTTTGTCAATAATACATAACTTCACCACCAAAACTAATACTTTTTTTAAGAAGCCATAAACAGTACTGGTTTCCTAAACATAAGAGCCTTTTCTAAGACCTGAGGATGAATCACTGCTGGAGAACTTCAAGTTGGAAACAAACCACAGTTTTTTCCCCCAGCACAGGAAAGGATGTTCATCTAACAAGAACTGTAGTTCATCCACAGGATATTAGACCCAAGGTATGAATTAGTGGCATAACCTTTTCATGTGTGTGTGGTGTGATCTGCAGACATACTAATTTCTTCTGACCTGAAAGAAAAACTCAAACAAAACAGCTATCAACTTACAAATCCCTGAAATATCACAGGAAAAAAAAAATAAAAAAAGAGAGAAAAGATAAATTTAAAAATCCCTGCTCATGCCTTGAGCTACTGATACGTCATTATTTATATGCTGGAGCAATATGCTGGAGCACTTACTGACGCGTTGGCTGGAGACATAAATTGAAGGGCACATGTTCATCCAGAGACATTTCAGAAGAACTAGTCCTGGACATTGGCAAATTAAGCTGCTGTCGGTGCAGCCACTGCTTCACAATGTGAAACCACTGAAGCTTTGCTGCCTATTCTGCCTATGCAAACACTGCTTCTGTCGCTGACAGGAACATTTGAGCGCCTACGTTCAGCCACCACCCCAAGGACAGAGGAAGGGCTCCTGCTCAGAAGCTGCATTCACCTCTCCTATGGTTCAATTCTGCCTAACGCTGC
Organism: Falco biarmicus; assembly: GCF_023638135.1. Taxonomy (NCBI): domain Eukaryota; kingdom Metazoa; phylum Chordata; class Aves; order Falconiformes; family Falconidae; genus Falco; species Falco biarmicus. Next base: position 50,814,750 of record NC_079291.1, on the reverse strand, counting down.
TGAGAAGTCTTTGAGCCAGCTTTGGATTTCAAAGCTCTTTTGCTTCCATCCAAAGACTTTCTGTACGTCTGTGTCCCCGTCTGCCAAATTGATCTTTCCTCTCTCATTATTTTCCCAACCAATTATAAGGGTCTGAATTTGCTCCAGTTTTAAATCTGGTTCAGTGGGAGCCAAAGTATTTTGTAACAAAATGCTCCTACAGAGATCACCAGATACAGCAAGTGGAAAGGCGCAATGTGTTAAAATAAGCCTCAAGATATATACAATAGGGTTTTACTTTATTCACTCTGTATCTCGAGGTACCAAGGGTTATTATGGTTAACTGTTCTGAGCCAAAAGACATTGCTGTAAATTCAGCAACAGCAGCGTGTAATTCATTTCATGTGACCGAGTATAAATATACACATCACAAAACTAACTGGAATAAAGATATTTCTTAAGTCAGTTTAACAACAAAAGCATCGGTGACTCATTAGAAAGGGTGTGAGTCAGTATAAAACCCAAAACACTACTGTGAAGTGATAAATAAAATAGGATTAAAATTATCTTCTTGTACCAGACAGTTGAGACTGAGCATCAAGAAACCCCACATACCCTGGTGTGATTTAGAAGGCCTCCCAGTGACAGTGATCTGTCCCTTGCCCTTCCTGACCTCAGCAGTTACTTAAGGAACTGGGAGTGTGGTGGGGAAGGGGCTTGCACATTTGAGCCACAAAGCTGAGGAAAAATCCATGACTCAGAAGGGGGTAACTTGTACATGCCTATGCCTAAGGGAGTTGCTGCTTCCCATAACATTCCCTGAAGTGGGAAGATTTGTTCATCTGGGGAGTCAGTGCGTGAGGTTTTTCCTTCCCCATCTTCTCTGCACATATATTCTTTTACATCTTTAAATATGCCTGCACACACACACAGCGCATGTAAAAATAATGACGTCTGTGTACAGATTTTTACAATTTCAGAAACTACTTCCTTAAATATCACTGAAAATAAATCATTGCCTCAAGAGACGTTTCCACAGCTAAATTCTTAGGTTCTCTAATGTGTCACATTTAACCTTTAACAGAATACACAGTCCTTGTCTAAGTAAGTTTTTATGCCTAAATTTTAGTTATTCCATCACGGTGACAGAGTAACTCACCTTCCTCACCCCATAGCAGTGGGTACAAACAAGAATTTTGTACTGGACTTTGCAAACCATTTCTTTTACTGCACGATCAAAAGCTTCTTTCATTACTCAGACCTTACAAAACACTGTTAACAGAGGACTAAACCACCATAAACGCAGGATGTTGCAAGAGGACCAAGCACCTTGCAGCCCCTTTGTTTTCATACAGCTTAATGAAGCAAAACAAACTCAGTGCGAAACAATGATCCCTCAGACCAAGTTCAGTAGATCCCAGGTACACTGAGGAAAACACCATGATGGATGGTAAAAGGAAGGTGAATATAAAAATGCAAAACAAGTCATAACCGTATTCTGTGATCCTGAACGGAATCTTTTCTTTCATGCCCTGATCATAGTAATACGCTATCAAATTCCTAAAACTTACACAATTTATGCTGCCTTTACCATAAAATGTCAAAGGATGGAGATACCTATCACTTGGTCTCTCCCATTCTTTCTTTGACCTTTTGAAAATCCAGAAAATGAAAGAAAAAATATCTTCTCACTCATCCCTCAACTGCCCCTTTCCCATAGGGAAAGTCCAGGGCTTGAGTATAGTCTTCGGGAAAGCTACCTGCTTGGATCTATCTCTTCCATATGCCTGAGCTGCAAACTCAGCCCTGGAAAACAGAAGATAGGCATTTTTGTCTTTGGCTGGCGACGACAGTAATTGACCTATGAACCACTCTTGTTAAGGCAGTACTAGAAGAAAAGTAACAGCTCCAGCCTCGCTCTTTCTTCCTTGTTTCCTCCCTCTTCCTGCCTTGCAGCAGAAGCTAAAGAGAAACACACTCAGAAGATGGGTTCCAGAAAATGGGTGCCTAGATCTCCTTGTATTTAGGAAGAAAGGCAATTGCTGTAAGCCCTCATTCGCTCACTGTCACTCAAAGGCACCAGGTTTACTGAATGCAAGGACCTGTCTTGGGCTTTGAAGATGACTGCACTCCTCCGGCTGCAGACAGAAAGCCCCTCTCCGTGACACATGGCTCCTGACAACGCACTGCACGCATATGGAATGTATTCTTCACCAAAACATTTATTATATTATATTCCTCTGCTGACGTGCACCATCTCATGGAAATAAAAGTAGATTTTCTCCTTGTTATCTACTTAGTCTGATTTTTAAAGCAGGTTCTCAAATATCACAAGACTTCACACTTTCCTCTCCTGCCCGTCTCAGAACTGGGGCTACTACGTAGCCTGCAGTGCAGGGTTTTGACTTACTTTCATCAACCTGATTTCAGGTCTTGAAATCCAGTACTGCCACACTGACACCTGCAATCACTGTCTTTACCCTGAAGGCAACCAAAGACACTTCTTGAGACAGAACATGGGTGATACAATTCTGTTTCAGAGGCTGTGGCACAGAAGCAAGCTAAGTTTGAGGACCTCCAGCCTCATACTGTAGAAATGCAGAATGTCATCACCCAAAATCTTTTAAATCTATGAATTCAATAAAGCATGGAGAAAGCAAACAAAATGAGAACCAGATATAGGAAGTTCTGTTGTTCTTCATCTAACAACCTGACAATGTTAAATATATAGTGGAGCGTCATTTAAAAAAAAATGTTTTTAAGACCCCTAACTTTTCACACAGTAATCCCACAGAAAGATTGCTGATCCTTTAATTAACACTGAGTCTCCTTTTTAGGCAAGCAATGAAGATGCAAAGATTTGGAAAAAAACAAGATTTGTTTTTTCTGTGCAGGAATCAGATATGCTCGCTCTGTTTGTGACAATTTGGTTTAAGTTAAACTGGCAGTATCAATGGGACTGAAGCACATGCTTAAAATGCTTTGCTGAATTGGGACCATACTCTACATAACTTTCTCTTGCAAAAGCTATGTCCAGCTGCTCACTGAATAGTCAGGAGACGATGTGGATATGAAGATCTTGCATATTTAAAACCTGTGTTCATACCCAAAAAAATACAGTCCAGCTTCCCTTTTTATAGACAGGAAAAGCAAGCCTGGCGGCTGGGAAAGAATTAACAGCGTGAGGCCAAACTTTCAGGAGGGGACCACAGCCACCAAAGCAAGATCTTACTGTGGGTGGTTCTACAACACCAAGTTATCTGGTGACTGCTTTCCAGCTCAGTCAGGAGGATTCATTATTGCATTACTGACATAAAACTCTGAAAAAAATATGTGATATTTAAATGCATTATTACAGCTGCATGCAACTCTCAAAACAGTTTTCAATAAAAGATCTCATCAACATTCTAGATATTGTCATCTCTAAAATTGGCATTAGTAAGTAATCAAACTGATTTTCAAAGCCTTTCAGTTCTGTTCATTTCCCTGCTCCTGACAGAACCAAAGAAATTACTTTTTCACAGATATAAACAGGCATATACTTCTAGTGTACAGAAAAAAACCCTAGGAATTATTTAATTGGCAGTCATATACCTGAGCAATGATCATAATGACAGTATTAAAATCATCACAAGCAACCTTACCCACACTTGAATTCTAGATCATTTACATAAGATGTAAATTTTTTGCCATTATGAAGTTTTGCATATAAAAAACAGTAACATTATTTTAAGTGAAACTGTTTCAAAATGAAGTATCTGTTCAGTTCATTATGCTTCACCTCCCATGTTGCGTATTTTTCTTGCCTATCACTAATGTGCACATGACATAATTACAACCGAAATTTTAAAATGCAGTGTTACAGAAGGTGTCAGCTAGGGAGCCACTGATGTAGCAGGTATGAACATACTGCAGGAGAAGCTCAGCACGTCATTCCAAGAACCACATACACTGTGAAATCCAGGAGAAATGTACTGGGACACACAGAATTATTTATCAGTGAAAGGGTGGAAATTTAAGGGTTTATGACAGAACGGTTGAGGCTGGAAGGAGTCTCTAGAGGACATCTTGTCCAACCCCCCCTCTCAAGCAGGGCCACCTAGAACAAGTTGCCCAGAACCATGTCTGGAAAGCTTCTGAGTATCTCCAAGGATAAAGAGTCCACAACCTCCACGGGCAACCTGTCCTAGTACCTCACAGTAAGAAAAAATTTCCTAGTTATCAAAAACATTTTATTCAGCAGCAAAACTGGATTAACATGTTTGTATACACACATCCCTCCCCAATGCATTCATCTTTGCCTCCACCCATGCTGCTGAGATTGCTGTTCTCAGTAGAATGCAGTTATTTACGAAGCTGCACTATAGAGCAGATTGCTGAATTGACACAACTTCTAAAAGCTGCAAAAGGAAATTTCCTTGGGGTGGGGAGAACAACCCACAAGACCTTCTTCCTCTTCTTGTTTTCTTGTTTCTTTTGGTTTTGCTTTTTTCTTTGTAAACCCAAGCATCACTGAAATCATGACCCACCTGCAAAGAGCAGCGCGGCAGCAGCAACCCCGGGTAGGACTTTCAACAGGCAGCTTCACCCCACATCATGCAGCACCCTCAGCATTGCTGTTGCAAGTTGAGCTCCCCAGGGGAGTATTTTGTGGGTACTCAAATTAACACCAAAGTCTAAACTGAGCATAACACTTGCACTGAGCAGGGAAGAGGCGCAGGATATAGCAATCACACACTCCCCAACTCTTCCCCTGAATACAGGCTGTGCTTGAAAATACATGCAAGTAACAAGACTCGGGAACGGAGCTAGGAAGTTAATACAAGCCAAGAAGATGGTTCTTAATTTGTTTCTTCTTTTCCATATACAAGTGCAAAAGGAGACACACTTGATTATTTCAGGGATGTTTTATAGCTGTACTGCATGCTGAGCATTGTGCTAAATGACAGTGCCGGGGAGGGGCAGGGTGGGAGCAGGAATCTTTATATAGAACAGAGAGCAGTAATCCAGCCACTGGCAGTCACATGAATACAACCCTGCTGAACACAAAGAGTATCTTGCTCTGGTATTAGGCTATTGGGCAGATAAGGCTTCACTTTGGATTTAAAAGACTAAAACTGACAAACGATCTTGTTTTTCTTCACCCTGCTCACCATGGCACAGGGCAGGGAGAATCTCAGCATTTCCCACTCCCTATGTAACAGGTGTACTCATACATATGCAAAGATGGTTTGAAGATACGGTCTCTAATCCATGATATATGCCTGAACAATTTAAATGAATTTTATGTCTTCATCATGTAGACAGTATTGTCGGCTCTTGCAAGTAGTTCCTTTATAATTTCGGGCTCTCTAAGTTGTATAGTTTTGTTCAGTGTGGGTTTCATGTGAATTAAAAAAAAAAAAAAAAAAAAAAAAACCAAACAAAAAAACACAAACCACACTGGGGGTATTATTAAGAGAAATGCATTTTTAGATGGAAAATAAATGTCATGACTTATCTGCAGACCAGACTGCAAGACTTTTAAAATGCACGTTTCTCCATAAATGCCTCACACTGCATGGAGAAAAGCCTAATCTAGCTCTAAGCAAACATAACAAAGTAGAAGTAGACAGCAAAAACCAAAAAAGCAAACATCAAGCATGATTAGCAGAACACATATACTTCACCTAGTATCTCTACAGTCTTTGAGCTTCGGTAGTTAACAAGTTTGTTACTCCAAGACAAAAACCTGTTTTAAATCAGCTTAAGAATAAAAGATTTCAGTTTTCAGCATGTTGGTCCTGACATATCTCATGGGCACTCTCTCATGTGAAAAAAAGCAGCTATTGCAAAAGGAGCTATCACATGAATTATCTACTTCATGATCCTGCACACAAGTCTGCTGTTTAATAGGACTGGTGGAAAGACAGACGACCAAGGAATGGGAAATACATGGGGCAGGACAGAGGACTAACCCTGACCAGCCATACAAGGTTCAGATGCTAATGGTGAGAGTCCTCAAAGGTCAGTTTATGAGGGGAAAAGAGAGGTGAGAAGAAGGAAAAACTGAAAACAAAAGGAACATATGCTGGCTTTCTCTGTCTGTCACATATGAAGAGGTAAATAACGACCTTTCACGAAGGACCAGAAATGCTACAGAGCTTTTGTGACAACTGGTTGCATCCTGCAAACTGGTAACAACTTCTCTAAATATGGACTGGTTTTCCAGTCCTGAGTAGGGTCCCTATCTTTCCACCAGGAGTACATCCTGGCCTGTTGTTCCATATATGTAAATGCTCTGTCTGAAATGCAAAATGTTCTCCTAGTACCAGCAATGACTGGACACAAAGAGAGGAGAAGAAAAAGTATCTGTTTCTTCCTACCATACTCCCCGGCACAGATCCTTAAGTACCACAGATTGTTTCTGACTATTCACAGACATAGCTTTAAGTGGAAGTACACCCAGTAGTGCAGTCCTGATGCCAACATAGTTTTTGCCATTTATTTTTAGGTGACCTGGACTTGATTCTGAGTGAAAAAATAAATACAAGAATATATTTTGGCAAACCTTAGACTCCCACCTTCTTTAAGCCCCTGGAAATGAAGCTTCAGCTTTTAAACTGAGAGCATTCCCATGCTTCTAGTTTGGGGAGACTTCAATCACCCCTTTGACCGCCATTCCTATTGTAATTTTATTGTAATTCCTATTGTGCACTCAAAGGAGCCCAGCTCCAGGAGGCACGGCTACTTTATCGTCCTTGCTGGGCTCAGGGGTGGAATGCAGAAACCAGTGAGGGGGGTGACCCAGTCCATGACAACAGTCATGCAGTATGTTCAAAAGGAGCCTGGAGTAAAACAGATGCCACGGTATTTCAGAAGGATATGGTTACTTAGATGCTCTCCCTCTTAACCCTAACATACCCATGTGAGCAATTTTTGATGAAGAAGCATACATCACATGTTTTATCATTACTTAAATAAGACATTTAGACAGCATCTATCAGCTGCCATTTTCAAACTATTACTTTTCACAAGGCCTCTACCAGCAAAACAACCTTGTATCTAGGGAGAAGTCAGGGAAGACTTCTCTGGGCAGCTGAGTTAGACCAGATTTATGACAGAAGTAAAAAGACTGTGTAAAATTCAGATCACTAAGCTGTTCATGCTAAAAAAAACCAACTCTTCTTTAGAGTTGGCTTCTTTCTTCTTAATTCCAGCCTACCATAGTCCTAGACACTCAATTTGCTTCAGTCCTAAAAAAGTACAGAAGAACAAGCTAGCAGATGAGGACTGGAGTTATTTCTAGTATATCCTGAAGCAGAATGTCTCATAAAGGAAGTTAAATCTGAAACTACATTTATTATTTACCAGAATTAACCAATTACAGTCACCAACAGGCAAAGTGCATCTGAAGCAACATACATATGCAATTTGACATTTTGAATGATGTGCAACAGACCCAACACTGCAGGTAGTATTTTCCTACCAAAATACACAGAAAAGCATTGTGCAGGTCAGCCAAAGTCAGACCACCATCTAGGAATGACAAACAGCATTATACAATACCGGGACCTCAGACTGAAATTCTTCAAGCTTCAGAGATGCTGTGGTCTTTGCATGATCTTCGGGACAGAAGAAAGCCCAGCCCATTTCTTGAATGGTACAAAAAGCTGGTGCATGAACCAGCCTAGATTCCTCCCAGGAGGACAGAGAAACTGGCACTGATGAGAAAAGAGCCCAGGCTTCACATACTTGTTCTAAAAGTATACTATGGAGGGAAAACTGTTACAGACTAGGTTACCAGCAGTTACCAAATGTCTCTAAAAGGTCCAGCAGTCAAAGATGACATTTAACACCACTGTGCCTATTTCTGCTTCAAGGCATCCCACACACAGCTTCTTCACTCTTCCACAAGGTGACCCTCATCATCTCGCTCGGCCACACAGCATCCATTGTGGAACAAAAAACAGATAGGAGGCTGACCTTCAAAGCTGAAGAAGAAATATCAGACTCGCCAGGAGCCCTCATCATCCTCAGAATTACCATCAGCAGGTGATATCAGCCAAGGCATCATTGTGCTCAAGAAGAAAAACGATGTCTGGGCTAAGCCAAAAGGAAATACATTACTTCTCCCACTGCAGACAAAGGAATATGTTCTCTCCATGTTGAACTGTGCTCCAGAAGTAGTTGCCTCTGGAGGTCAAAGTTACCAGCTTTGTGAAACTCCCAGTAAACAAAACAGTTTTCACAGACCTTCCAATGGCAGCACAAAAGCACAAAGACATTTTCACTGCTCCTATACCTTTCACCTCTCACCAAGACATCGAAGTTACCGTGACTGGTCAGTGAGGCATAGGCAAAGATACCAGAGCAAAGAGCAGCTATCCTGATGAAATCCTCCAGTGACATCTGAGTTTGCCTTCAAAGTAGGAAGGGGCTTCTCATTAGCTGCAACTTAGCATGCTGGAAAAGCATGGATTCAAGGTGCGTTAAAATAAAATACAGAATTACAAATAATTATAAAAAATTCAAGAAAAACTGAAGGGGAATGAAAGAAACAATATTCATAAATCTATTAACTGAAAATATATACCCCGACATATATCTACTTTAAGAAAGCTAAAAGGAAATATACAACTAAAGCAGGAAAATAATACACTGTCTTACTGCGACTCATTCCATTGTTAAGTACGGACCTCACCTCCCTGAAGTATTGGGGTACAGGATGAAGGAAGGATTAATCTTCAGAGGAAGCAAGTTCTTTCTCACTCTTTATCCAAATGATTAAAAAGGACAATACCTTCACGTAAAATCCAACGATCAAGCTACATCTAAGAAATTGTAATGGAGCTTTTAAAAATGTTACTGTTCTGCCACTTCGTGCTTATACAGAAGTCCCCTGAGCTACAGGTCAGTATTTAAGCAAGTATTATCAAAGCAACTGCATTTGATATCCTCTCAAACTGTAGTGTATGCACATCCTTACAGTGTTCAACATTGATTTAAAACAAATTACTACTGCAAGTAAATGTCAAGCCATTGTAAAATACCAAAAACATACTAAAACTGAAATTTTCAACTGTTGCAGTGTTTTTCGAAGTTACCAGGAAAATATATATATCATAATATTGAACTAAAACATTTATAAAATGCCACTACAAAAGCACTTAATCATACTTAAAGCGGTATATTTCTGATCAAGGATGGATTCAGTGGTTTAGATATCTACATATACAAACTTCTTACATTCAGTATTTCTTAGAAAGGACCCTTCTATCAAGTCTAGTAGAGGGTAATTTTTTTTAGAAAGCTGTTGAGTCTTCTTCCCTATGCAAGTGTTTTAGTGTTTATCTAGCCTTATCAATATTTTCTGTCTTACCTCCAATCTGAATTTGTCTAATTTCCATTCCCAGAAGTTGGATCTTCTCATGGTTTGTAACACTAACATTGCACTAACTTAGCGCTATGAGAAGCAAAGCATTCCTCCTGCCCCAACACAAGGTTTGTCAAATAATCAAAATTAACTTCCTATCTTTCTCCTGGTTAACAATGTTTATTAGGACTGATTTAATCCCCAATATCCATGACTCTACTCTTGGTCACTCTTCAAGACCTCTTTTAAACTGTTTCGTCAAATCCTCCTCAGTCTACGGTATGGATATTTGTACAATTAAAGTCTGAGTTTGTAAGAGACACAGATAAAATGTTATGACCGGAATATGTCAAATGCTTTAGCAGAATAAAACTCATAAACATAAATGCAATACTTTTGTTTCATCATCATAAAAAAAAAATCATTAAATTTAATTCCTGCTAATCCACTGTTGCTGCTCAACACAGTAAACCAACTTTCTCCATTACAACATAAAGCTGATTAAAAGTAGAGCCAACTAAAAATATTGTCAATCTGTTATTTTCCCTCTAAGAAGTAAAACTCACTCCACAATCCAACAGTATTTTTTCGTTTTTTCCTTAAAAAAAGTTAAATCCTCACTTCACAACACATAGAAAAACTTATGCCATCTTCTAAACAATGTATTATTTTTTTTTTTTAGACTTAAAAACATGCCAAATGAAACTGGGCTGTTCCAGCGAATTCAGCAGAGGGGTTTGCCGTTGTCATCATTCAGGAAAGAATAGGGAGGTTTCTGCATTTTACTGTTTTGCTAGATAACTGTTGTTTGTTCATCCTCAGGCATCTGTCAAAGAAGTCTAGCATTTCAAATGCAATTTCCATTTTAAGATTCCTTACCAAAGTTGAACTGTTTGCATGTCACCGCAATGCCATCATTTTATTTGTTCAGGCATTCATCAAAAATATTATCCCATTATTTGAATAACATTTATTTCAACAAGGATAAGAGAGGCATGGCATGCAAAATCCTAGGTTTTGCTCATCCTCCTTGCAATTATAACAATGAAAAATATGAGTTAATATAACGAAGGGTATACCCTCCAAAAAAAAAAAAAAGTGAATTTTCATTATTTGTTATGAACTTTAGGCATCTAGCTGTATGAGACTGTAGTTATAGAGTATATGGATGCTAGAAGGAAACTTTCCGTACAGTTTCAGAAGCATTCCGTAACAAGAGACTAGAATCCCAAAGACCAATTCGGCCAGTTTTCTCATTAAATGGTAATAGATGCAATTGCCTTGTAATCATTCTGCTAATACCATGTAACTCTATCTGGAGAGGCCACACAGAGGGGATAATACAGGCCTGCTTTCTGCAAAGAGTTTGTTGCTAGGGCCTTTATTTTGCCAGGCTGTTTATGGACATCCACACACTAGGAAAAAAGAGCACCAGCAAACTTGGTTTAGGTGCCTAAGCCAACCAAAAGTCTCTAAACTTATGCTATTCTAGGCAGACTCAACCACCAGTCTACCAGCATTACTTACATTTCAGTATTTCTCCCAGATTTCATTAAGAAACCTTTTCCTGGCTTCTGAACAGCACCTACCAGACCAGACTTACAAGATCTTTTTTTGATATTTTAATCTTACATATAGATCAAGCCAAGAGTTGAATGAAGAAACTGCAGATGTCATGGTTAGTGTGGTGGTACAGTTTCTGGATGCAGAGAGAAATGGGAACACACACAGGTCCTAACATCCATTCTTACTTCCATATAGCAGACAACATCTGAAGAATCCCTTCTTCCCCTCAACTGCCACCATTCTGCAGACCCAGCTGCACACATAAAAGCAAACACCACCTCAAGCATCCTAAAAGATGGCCTATCCATGGTCCAGTTCACTCTGGAAATCAAACGGCCCCTCTCAAAGTCATCGGAAACACCTTCCCTTCCAAGTTATCAAGATACTTTACAAGAATTCTTTCTTTCTCTAGTCACTCAACCATTTAACACCATACTCTTTTTAAGAGGTCATCAAGACCAGACATCATACACTTTTCAATGTTAACTTCTGCTGTAAAATAACATGACAACTATCCACACCCCAGCACTTCATGCTGCTCTAAGCACTGCAGGTTATGTGTCACGTAGACTATGCCCATCAAACTGCCAAGAATGAGCAACCGCATCAGCTCCCAGAAAAGGGACTACAAGAAGCACCATGGATGTCTTTGTCCATCCTGCAAGAGCCATGCGCTGGCTGCCCTGGTAGGACTCCATAAGGCTTCAGGGCAAAAGCCTCCTCTTCTGCGGCCAGAGGCTCCAGCCAAAGCCACAATTTTCCCAGCATCTATCTCCAGCAGAACTGCTTTGAGTATTTCTATTCCTGTATGTGCTTTTTTATTGCAGAAGAGCATGATGTCCCCCGGATGTTTTATACATGTTTCAAAGTTATACTTAATCCTAGTGTTAAATAATACTGGCTAGCAATTAGAAGCCCTAGCTAATATTACTTGGGGGGGGGGGGGGGGGGGGGGGGGCGCGGAGGAAATTGATTGATTTACACAGGCCTCAAATGAGCAATTCTCTGATGCATTCTACCCAGCTGAGTTAAATGAAACCAGTTCCAGTTCTTTAGTGTATGTTTACCCTAGTAATACAAGAAAAGACCAGAAATAACCCTACAGAGCAATCATGTTTTGGAAATGCCCCACCACCACCACCACCACCACAGTCAAGAAGAGAATCAGGGGCCGTTAACAATCTGGAAAGGCTCTGAACAAGTCAGGGAGAGACTGCTGCACCCAGACCCTGCGGCTGGGGCTACTGGCAGCAAGGAGGTTCTCAAGAAGAAAGGGGCAAAAAAAAAAAGGAGGCGAGGGAGGAGAGCAGGCAGAATGGGATTGTCAGGATTTTGGCAAAAATGAAGCTCACCCACCAGGAAAGTAGGGGAATATACATACATAATTTTACACAGATTAAGAGTGTGTGTCAAATCTGTGATGTGCTGTGGTGAATTCTTACACTGCAGTGAGTCATCTTGTCTGACAGTTGCCGGGGAATTAAAGCAGTTATTTTTAAAAAATTATATGTCCTGCTTGACGCGTTATACAAATAGCCTCTTAAAAAATTAAAATGCAGTCAATGCATTTTTAAGCATAGAAGAGCTATGGTACATTTAGGATTCTCTGTACCACACCACAAACATCCATTCTGAGCTATGAAAACCTAAAGGAGCCTATTGATGTCCCTTCAGAGAAACATTGATCTTTCTGCTGCTCCCAATCCAAACCCTGCATCAAAAATTAGTTTATTACATCTGCCTTTTATACAGCATGGAAGTATTTTTCCCTGAGAAAAATTAAACACAAAGGGAAGAGGTGTGCTAAATCTGTATTTCTTCGATACCAAAGGATATTTAGTTTGCTAGAATAAAGACTATTCAAATCAAAATGACAGCACTCCCCTTATAATGGAGTAACGAAGGCAGGTCAATACCCTTCTAGAGAAAAGCCGCACGTTGACTCGCAGCCATAGGTGTACATCGCGCTGCTGGCTTCTGCTCCATGCAAAGTGCAGCCGAATCACCCAGACGTACCCTGAAGCTGCAAAAGGCAGCTCCTTACAGTGCATGTTCTCGTTATAAATACGTTGCTTACTGCCTGTTTTGCCTATAAAACTGACACCCCGTCGGCAATTTTCACACATCCTTGGGAAAAGTTTTTCCACGTATGTCTGTTGTGTAATACAGCAAAGATCATCTGAACGATCTATTAAGTGTAACCCTTGGGCATCAATGCTGCTCAACATCAGCTGGCAATAAAGGTATATTTACAGTATGCCTTCAGGACAGCAGGAGCATCCTGGAGATTTGCATACTCTATTTCACAAGGCATTACAATGTACTTCAAGTGAATGAGTGACAGAGAATGCTTTCAACACACCACCACCCATTAAAAGTCTTTAAGTCCAAATAGCACAGCAAAGTGAAGTAGGCAGATAATAATAAAATAAATAAAAAAAAACCAGAACAACAAAACCTTCACATTCCAGTGCTTTAAAATGCAAATGGTTAGCAACTCATGAATGAATTTAACCTGTTTTTAAAATAAGTACTGTCCCTCTCCCACTTGAGCACCAATCCAGAGACAAAACAGCTGATGAGAGGAGCTCATCTTACAAAGAAAGAAAAGTTGCTGTTGCCAGCACTCTCAATTTCATCATAATTCCCGTGGTATTTGGGAAATTTTCTTGAAGTCTTAGATCTTGTACGCAATTTACATGTAAATTTCAGCTTCATGTATTTTGAGTAAATTAGTCCTCTCATTGCCAGAAAAAGAACTTAAAACTTGAGCCAACTGCACCCTAACAGCTCAAAAAAACAAGAAGCAAATGTGACTACATAATTTCTTAGTCTATTTCTCACCTAAACTCAGAAAGTCTTAACACTTTGTCATTGCACAGGTAATATCCACTTGCTAAGCAGAGCACTATCTCTCAAGGAGTGAATTAAAAGGATGATTTTGTGTCCCAAATCACAGAGGTGTGCTAGTTATTGAAATTTTCACACCTTGAAACCTCTCCACAAGTGAAGAGTCAGCTGGCAAATGTTACGGAGAAATAGTAACTAGCGGAGCTAACTCCCATTCTCTGGCCCCAACCCAGTAACTCCATGCAGACAACAGAAGACAGAACTTATACCCAATAAAATAATAAACCTGGCTAGACAATGACCCAATCAACGCAAATACTATTACGGAATATAATCGAGCCACTCAATACAACAAAAGCTGAGGACAAAATTAATTAGCTGAGTGGACGTCCAGTGCCTTTGGGAATAAGTAACCACTCATTAATGATCTGCTGATACTTTTTTTTAAAGTGCTCTTTGGAGAAAAGTCCAGACTTCCGAAAAAAAAACCCAAAACCTGTTATGCCTCATATGTTTAAAATGGAAGAGGACTGGAAGTACAGTATGGAATATAAGGAGAATAGTTTCTCAACAGGACAGTTTTCACATTTTCCATGTGGCCTCTGTGGATCTTTAAGTGTTTCTGCTATGTTATCTGACTCTTGCATAAAACACTGGAAGAACTATACAAAGAGCATCTTTTCCCAAATAATTTTGGTTCAGGAAGTAATTGGAAGGGCAATATAACCCTGTATACCCTTAAATTGAGGGGAAAATGAGAAAAGTATTTAGGAGGCTTTTTTTTTTTTTTTTAATTCTTAAGTGCTTTTAAGAATGAAGGGGTTAGAATTAGATTTTTTTTTCATAAGACAGCACATTTCAGGACTCCTGGTTTTATTAAATCCGTTCGTCAGTTAACAACCCCCAAGCTATTCTAAAAAACAAGATGATTCATCTATTTCCACCCAGTACAATTTTATACATCGTTAGAAAACTAAAGCCTCGTAAAATTCTAAGCAGCCCTAAAGAACAACTACTGCAGAGTGACACGTTGATTGCATCAGCCTAGAAGGGTTATAGTTTTGAACAATGCAAGCTTTAGTATGCTCAATGGAAACTTACTAGAGCGTCAAAGAACACACATGTAACATACCAGCATCACGCACATTCACTCAAACACAGCAAAACAAATGTCTTCAGAAGATTTGGTGGGATAGGGAGATAGGGATGATTTCACAACTTCTAATATTCATAAAATTTAAACTGCTGCTTGCACGCCTGTGTTCTGAGAAACACAGAAGCAATTTCCCCCTCCCAAAATTAAGTCAAAACACTGTCAAGAAGTGTGCTATTGATGCCTTAAGCTAAACATAACATGCCAACACATCAACGTGAAAGTCACTCTCAGCACTCATCAGAGCACTAGGCTACCTCCGTCACTCACTCCTTGCGTGAGGCAGGCTCCCAGCACGCAAGCACGGAGGACGCTGGTAAACATTTCTGATTCTGACTGATCTTCACCTTCTAAATCATCATAATGAAACTAACGAAATCTAAAATGGTTTTTCTCATTTGCATCCATAGTACCTTTTAAATAGCTTTGCCTAAAACAAAAAAGCCTATTCAGACCACAACAAAGGGGAGGTAGAAGGCATGTGGCTTGCCCACAATAACCAAGGGGTTAGGATTGCCACAGAGGCAATCTTAGCAGAAAACCAAGTAAACACCTTCCTGATGAACTGCTCCTCCCTCTCAACGAACAAGCAGCGCAGAACTGCCTAAACACTCCCTCCCCCCCCCAAAAAAATAAGCACTTTGCTCTATCGTCTAAAAAGCACAAGCTACCTGTCCGGCAGCCACTTCCTGAGGTTCTCCTGCCAGCATCCCTGCCGTGAGTGAGGCTATGCCTAGCGCACAGCTGAACAAGGAACTCTGAATTTGGCTATAAGGTGGGGGGGAAATGCCACGGCCAAATGTAAATGTATGCTGACTTACCAGTGAAGACTGTAATTACAACATCTGCACAGTGCCCGCTGTGCTAGTGACACAGTAACTAGCGGTCTGATCACGCAGACACCAGTTATTTTATGTTCAGTTTCGAGATGCTTCGCGTGGGCAGGACCCACGCTCTTACACAAGACACTTCCAAGAGCTAGGAAGGAGACGGCTTTAGGTCACAGCCAAGAAATGATCATGCTGGTGGCTCCTCTCTTTGCCACAAAGCAGCAGCTTCTTTCAGAAGCTGTTCCTAAAGCTGCACTGTCTGTAACAGGTTTTGGCACCAGAGAACTGGGTTGCTTGGGTACCAGCCATAGCTGTAAGACCCACAGCATTCAGCGGCACCAGAACTGAAAATCTCATGCTCACAAACCAGATAAACCGACCCAGGCATCCAGCATTTGAAAAACATTTTCCCAGCAAGTCTGGCTCAGGGGAGCACTTTACAAAGGGATAGAATCTGCAGCAGTCACTCAGTTCCCAATGTTATCAATGATACCCAAACACATGTTTAAGCATGCAATTGCCAGTCTACTGCCTTCAACAGTTTCCTGCTTCACGAAGGCAGCAGAGACACCCTGACACACCACAAGCATAACACATGGTAAAACCTCAGTCTTCTGAACTTTTATGTACATGCCTAACTGTACCTCAGTGAATGCACTCAGCTGAAGCCAATGGACTGGCGTAAGTTAAGCACATACGCAAGGTGCTGCATGTTCAGGGTGTAAAGACGCACAGCTGCCTTGAAACCCATTTAGCCCAGAGTCAGCATGGCCACAGTATGCCCAGTCTTCTATGGCGCAACAAAACTCTACAACTTACTGATCCCGCTATTTGCAGGGATTAGTTTTGAGAACAGGCCAGGAGTTGCAACATGGGTGCCTAAAGGTAGGAGCTTTAAGCGGTGAATTATTTCATTTTCTTAGGCACTGCGCACTGTCATGTGCTTGACTAAGAGCACATCAAGAGCAGCTTGGAGGAAGACACTGAAACCAGGATGCTGACCC
Organism: Falco biarmicus; assembly: GCF_023638135.1. Taxonomy (NCBI): domain Eukaryota; kingdom Metazoa; phylum Chordata; class Aves; order Falconiformes; family Falconidae; genus Falco; species Falco biarmicus. The sequence continues at coordinate 50,798,013 of NC_079291.1, read as the reverse complement.
TTCCTCCACTGCTTCCCAATTCCAACTGATCTTCATTCAGGCTGCCACAGTCAGAAAACACGAGCCATCCCATCTGCTGGGTGTAACGTCAGTGGCACAGAAGGAAAGATATTGTCAGTGGGCTAAATTCATTCCAGCTCTAGCTGCAGGGAAGTTACAGCAGTGCAGATACAGATGTCCAATTGCAAACCACATCCCGCTTCCTCAGAGCCTTCTTGGATGATGCTTACAGCAACAGAAACTACACCGTAAAACTGTATCACAACTTCAGTGCACTGAATTAGCGTATTTCTTATGGAAGGTCTATGCCACTTTGATTTTGGTCTGCTGCAAGCATTTACTAACAGCTGGTTTAAATAGTATCTCGTTGGTGTGTAGACAACGATGCAAGACAGACCAAGAAGCATTTTCTGCATAAAGCAAGACCGTTATGTATACCGTGATATAAACAGTCCTTCCTCCCACCCTCACTACCACAGAGAAGCGCCAATCGACTGGCAGTGCATCACAGAAAAGCAGTATTGCATTTAACTCCTCTTATTTCAGGTTTTCAGGGCACCCTTAGGGAGGGGGAGGCACAGAAATGAGAGCCACAAGCCATCCGACCAGCTCCTTCTCCTCTTCACCCTCAAAGCGTTAAAAGGAAAATACAATGTCAACATCAGCTCCTCCCTGCTGATGAAACCGACTGGAGCGCATTTTACTTTCTGGCTCGGAGCCCTTACAAACCGTTACAAAAAGACAGAAAGACAGACAGACAGCTCAATGTATCGACCATTTCCAATCACTAATTTGGGACACGCTGGGTCATTTGCCCCTCTGTTAAGTGCTGTAGCCTCTTGGTGGTGACCGTACCCTGATATTTGGGGGGGTTTATTTCCAGAAAGGGGAAGCTAACAGCAGATTTGCATTTCAGGCAAGAGCTAACCCTAGCATCGGTATATATAAATATTCCCCAGTCTCTTCCACTGGGAGGAACAGATTACATCTGATACACTAAAATTGTCTCCAAGACTGATGGACGCTCAATCCCCATCAGCGAGGGATCCTGACAGGCACTAATCGCCGCCTGCCTCTCGTTCCTTAACCGGAGCTGACACACATGGAAACGGGGAGCTGGAGCCAGGCTGTGGGGAGGGCGGGCTGGAGCTCCTGCTCATCCTCCCAGCCACGGCAACAGCAGCATGGGGGCTGCAGGAGAGCCCTCCCAGCCCCGGCACCGGCCGAGCATCTAAACCCACCACGCCAAGAAAACCACCGCAAGCTTTCAGTTAGACATGGAAACAAATAAATAAATAAAAGCCCGCAATTGGGGGCGCGGGGATGTTTCCTCTAGGCGACCTAACTTGTATTGTCCAAAACGACCTTATCGCGGGGTGCTCCGCTGCAGCCCACACACACGGCGTGGACCCGGCGGCGAGTCTCCCGGTACGGTCAAGGAGGGGCGTCTGCACGCAGGTACCGGCGGTTCCCCGCCGCGCCGCGTTCCCCCGGCAGGGCAGGAGCCCCTCCGGGCCAGCCCTACGGATTTTTCCACCTCCCGCACGGCAGCGTGCGAGGCTGGGGCGGCCGCGGAGCCCCCATCCCGCCCCCGCCGGCGCCGCGGCGGAGCGGAGCGCGCAGCGGCAACGCACCGGCAGAACAAAACCCCCGCGCCGGTACCCTCCGCCGGGGCGGCGGCGCGGGGGCCGCGGGCAGGGCAGCCCGCCGGGGCCGGGCGAGCAGCGCGGCAGGGCCGCAGGGCGGAGGGGTGCGAGGGGAGGGGGCCGGGGGCTGCCGCTCCGCTGCCGCGCGCCCGCCGCCGCCCGCGCGAGGGCCGGGCCCGCCCCGCCGCCCCTTTACCTTCGGAGAGCTCCAGCTCCAGCTCGGCCAGCCGGGCCCGCACCTCCAGGGGCAGGGACACGCTCTCCAGGCTGCGGTCCGCCATGCTCGCGCGGCGGGGACGGGCTCTCCCCTCCTCTGGCTGCCCCGCTCTCCCCCTTTGTCCGCGGCGGAGCGGGGCGAGGGAAGGCGGCGGGGCCGCGGCGGGTGGCTGGGTCCTCCCCGCGGTCTCAGCCGGGCATGCAGGGCGGGGGGGGGCGGGCGGTCCGCGCGGGGGACGGGACGCGGGGGGAGGGAATGCGGAGGTTTCTCCTCTCCTCTCCTCCCCTCTCCTCCTCCTCCTCCTTCGCCGCCTCCTTCAGCGGGGCCCCGCCATGGCCGCTCCCGCCGCCCGCCCGCGATCGCTCCGCATCGGCGCCGCGCCCGGCCCGGCCCGCCCCCCACCCCCCGGCACCGCGGCGGCGGCTTGCGCCTCGCCTCGCCTTGCCGCGCCCCGGCCCGGCCCGCTCCTCCCGCCCGGCTCGGGCTGGCGGCGGCGCCTGGCGCTGCGGTGCCGCTGCCGCGACTGCTGCCGGCCAGGCACAGCGCCGCTGTCACATCCACGTGACCGCGCCGCGCCGCGCCCCCGCCGCCGGCCCCTAGGGGGCGCCCCAGCGCCGGCCGCGCTCCGCGGGGCGCTCCGCGGCCGCGCACCGGGGCCGCCCCACCGCGCGCTCCCGGCGCCGCGGCGGCCTCCGCCGGCCTCCCCGCACCGCCGGCCCGGGGCCGCCCGCTCCCAGCGCTCCGCCGGCGTGCGGCGGCTTGGGGCCGAGGCGGCGGAGCGCTGCCGTTCCCCTGCCGGCTCCCGGCCGGCCGCTCTTCGGGTGCCCGTGTTCCCGAGGGAGCGGGGCGGGGGGCGCGCCCCCGGGGCGGGCAGCGGCCCGGCACCGACCGGCGAGCGGCTCCGCACCCCCTCCCGAAGTGGTGTCAGCGACACCGCTCCAACGGGAGAAGGGCCCGCTTTGAAAACATTCGGTAAAAGCCCTTTCCAGATCAACAAACGAATTTCTCAGGGAACACCTGCCCTCCCCGCTTGTTCTCCCTGTCCATGTTCTCTCCCTTTGTTTTCCCCTTTGGGTCGGGTTTGGGTGAGTTTTTCTTCACGTCCCTCATCCCTCACAAGACGGAAGGACGAGACACCACAGCACCTGTCGGCTCAAAATCCCCTGGGAGTCCCCATGGTAGAGCGGGTCCTGGTGGGACACAGCGCCAGCAGCAGAAAGGCGTGATCCTCCCCAGGCCGGCTGCGGCCCACCGCCGCACGCCTCAGTCGGTGCAAGAAAAGCGGGGACGCAGGAATTTCTTCAAAAGGTAACTCTTAGGCCGTGACTATACCACAAAATATAATTTTTTGATACATTGTGGAATGAAAACAAATGATGTCATATTACCAGCTGTGCGTCAACGCTGGAGCAGTTCCTGCAGCGTGTGCAGGGCTGGTGGTTTTTCCTGGTTTCGCTGGTTACTAGCCCCAGACCCAGGAGAGCTGTTTACACCCAGATCGTGGCCAATGCCAGCATCGCTTCAGCCAGACCAGTGGCAGAACTGGTTGGGATACTTTGGTGAGCTTGCCTGCCGTAAAAAAAGCTTGAGCAAAGTCCCTTGGTTTTATTGTGCTACTATTTTTTTTTTATTGTCATGTATGTGGATTTCTAGCAGCCGTTCCTGGGCCACCCTTTCATGCACTGCAAGATGAGAGCCATGTGTCTCGCTTCTCTCTAGAGGGCCATCCCTCGTAGCAGCACGGTGACACGCCGTCTAGGGCTGTGCAAACACCTCTCCCCAGCTCTGTGCTACGAAAGGGTAAGATTGTTTTACCTTTTGTTGAGCACTGCATGTTTCAAATACAGACATTAAAAAAAATTATCCAAGTCTTTCTTGTTCATTACATCAAGACCTAAACAATGAAAAGCAATTAAATCCAAATATGCTTCAGGGTTCCTACCTGAGAATCAGAGCTTTGTTTGTTTGTTGTGATGTGTGGGATGAAATAGGCTGAAACTATCAGCCTTCTGCAGGAGTGGCTTGTTCAGGAATGATGGAGGCAGCCAGAAGGGAGGCAAGGGAAGGCTTTGCGGTGATCCAGCTTCCTTCGCTTACATGTATCTCTGAGTTGCACCTTCAGTCCCCCAGTCCTGATAGGAGCTGATTATTGTACTCGTTATCTATCATTACAGAATCTGTACTGGTGGTGTTCACCCTGCTTTCCAACCTTTTCCTTTTGTGAAGTTGCATAAAGGAACCTAAAGGGAAATATTTGAACATTCACATCATTGCACCTGAAATTTTCTTGGCGCTTCCACAACAAGCCCCGCGTTTCAAGCGTCAGGTCCTTCTCAAGGAAGAGCAGTCACTTGGGGTTGGAACTCATCTGGCAGAAATGGAAATGGCTGAATTCAGCAAACTCTCTGCCAGGGCAATGTGCTGGGTGGTGGCTCCAGTGGAGGGCGTTTGGGGGGGCTGTGGGGGCCCCCTGGGCAGTCAGGGCCATCCCACCACCTGGGGCTGGGTGCAGACAGGAGCAAGAACTGTGGCAACCTTGACCTGGGGCTCTGGATGGAGCCGGCATGGGGATGCACGCGGGGCCATGGCAGCCTCCCTTGGAAAGCCCATTGGTTCCCCTAGGGTGATCTCAAAAGGAGAGATTTCTTACTTAATCAAAGCATCAGGGCCTAAGCTCCAGGAATGAAACCTCAAGCTTATAAATTTGCACAATGATTTTGATGAAACACTGAAATTCCAGCGAAAAAGAAGCAAGTCAGGAGATTTGACTTAGCTGGTCTGAATTCATGGATCCTTTCAGATTTATAGGTAAGAGGCTGCATCCTAATTATCGAGGGGTAGGAACGTGACTCCAAGAAAAGCAAGATATTATTTGTATTTTAGATGGAGTGACTAATTAGCATGGTCAGGATCTGTAGAACACCTTTCTATCAAGACATGCTTTTTGATAGGCGTGGTGATAGTTGCATGGTGTATGGTGTCATCTGCTTTCAAGAAGAAGAAATGATCAGTGATGCCTTTCCAACCCTGGCCCTGGTCAACACAGCTTACAAGTGACTGTACGCAAATGCTTTTGTTAAAATTATTTGTGTTATTTGTGTGCAATGATCCATTTGAACACGTGTATCTTCATGAAAAAAAAAAAAAAAAAGTGTACTTTTACTGAACAATATTTACTGTAGTGGTCAAATCCTATTGGAGACTATGCTCCATACAGGTCACCTTATGGTGTTGGTAGCCGAGCGAAACCTCTGAAGGACCACACAGAATTGTCCTTGACTAGATAAATCCAATGTATCCAATTTTGCAGATATTTAGCCCAAAGCCAGGTCTATACTAGAAAATGTTTCCAGCATCATAACTTTAGGAAGGGAGAAAGGCACTAAAGACATTTAGAAAAAAGAAAAAGTTCTCATGTAGGCATTGTTACCTTGACCTAAAGATCCTAAAATAATGTGTGTGTCTTCTGGACACCGAGTTACAAGGAGAGATTACAGGAGTGCTTGCTCAACTTGCAACAGCAAGGGATGGCCCAGATAGCTGCCCACGATTATTTGAAAAGTAGAAGCACCGAGGAAGTTGAAGAGGGAGAAAAAGCAGGGAGAAGAGGATACAACTTTGAATAATCGGATGGAAATAAGAAAGGGAGCTGAAACATATCAGGGAAAGCTTCCAAGGGATGAACAGCATTAGACTGCAGAAGAAGCTCTCAAAGGAAATGGTGGAATCCCCATAATTTGAAACATTAAAACCAGAGCAGACAAAGCAATCATGAATGTGCTAAGGGAAATAATCCTACTGTGGGATGGGATGAACATGCTTGTCTGGCATTGCTTATGCAAAGATGTAATGCTGGTGGTGGTTTTTTTCCCTGTTGAACTCAATCTGTTTTTTCCCTTCACCTCTCCACTCCCACTCCCGCTATCTGCATCTGACTGCTTCTGTCTCATACGCAGGTTGTGAACTGTATTATTCTTTTACAGTGTCTACCACAAATGTGGCTGGATGGCTACCTGCTGCCGTGCCTCAAATAGCAAAATATAATTGATTAGATGCATTAATCAAATTACCTCCGAATGGCATGCAAATGGTTCTTTAATTAATTCCAAACTGGATTCTAATTTCTTTTAACATGTAAAAATTAAAGCCAATCTCATCTTCTAATTCCTCTCCTGGGGAAGGGGAAGGGAAAGGGAAAGGGAGAGGGAAAGGGAAAGGGGGGGCAGCCGCTCAGCACTTCTCACCTATGATTTTCACTCTGTGTTGTGCTGCCTGGGCAAAAGCCCAGTGCCATTTCTCCAAGCTGTTTAGACACCCTAGATCCCTTTAATTACTGTGGGTGTGTGACAGATGTAAATCATTGCATATCTTGGCGTTTATTTCTCTGCCTTAATACTTTAAAATAATGTAGATGATCCTGTCTTAATTCACTATGGTTTATGAAAGTGAATGCAAGGGAAGCCAAATGAGTACTGCAGATAGACTGATCTACCTCAGTGTACAGAAAAGTGTGCAAGCAAATCCCAGACAGCTGAGAGGGACTATGATCTTCAGTTGTTTTCTTCCTTCGTGTTGTTGCAGGTGAGCTCTGATAGTGGGGGAACTGAGAAGTTCCTTTTTCTGCCTGTCCCTGTGCCAGAGCTTACTGGCCTGGTAGCACAGCTGGCAGCAGGGAACATAAATTCATGCCTGAGCTCCTTCTGCACATAGTTTGGCATATTAGTTCACATGCTGATGAAACTGGATTTGAGCTAAGATGCATGAAAGGGAACTTTCTTGGCTAGAAGTGAGGTACTGCACAGGAAAAGGAAGGAAAAGGAAACCTTGGGAAATATCTTTTTCCCTTAATATATTCTTATGATTCTCCACTTTGCCTTTCCCTTGTTCTTAGAGGAACAATCTGATTACTATCAATTTAAAAGTATTTTTTACAATGGTATTTTGTGCATTTTAATAATTCTCCTACATCTTTCTTTTTATTAAAAGAAAACAAATATAATAAAAAGCCTTTACTGGCACAGTTTAAATTAACTTTGGTTTGACAGTTAGCCTTGCATACAAAGTGTTTATTAGGCTCCTGCAGTCTGGCGAAGTCTGCTTACACAAAAGATCCTCTCCACTGCTGCATTTGAGGTAGGAGTTGAGAACACATTTCAAAAGTTCAGAGAAATCGAGGGAACTGGCATCTGGAGATAGGAAATGTCCCAATATTCTACTACAAGATCCCAACACATGCATACACACAGCTGGTCTCACTGCACTGTGCATCTTACAGGAATAATAATTGTACACCCCTTCATCTAGGTTTGAAACTTCAGTGATGCTGACAGTTTTCTGAAAAGTCAGCAGTTTTTCTTCAACAAAATTTCTTAAACTGGATTTAGTGAATTTTGCAATCTACTGAAACTAAAATGTGAAATTGAGTATTTGAGAACAATTTTCCTGCAGTAAATTCCCTGAACTAAATTATTTTCCATTTTCCTGTTTTCCTATCTTTTTTTCAAGTAGACTATACATGTATGGAAAAGAAACTAATAATTTTTTATAGCTTGTCCTCCAGTAAATGCATATTTTTTAGCACAAAAAATCAGATTGTTGCTTTAAGATGTTGTCACACAAAACTGTTGGCATACTGTAAAGGCAATATAAGTAATATTCTGTCACTTAATAGACCTCTCTGTGATGCCCATCTTCACCTTTTCTGCAGAACATTAAATTTACAGCAGGTCAATGCTCAATTAATGTACAAAAATAACTGTTAATACCTGGAAAACATTTTAAGATTCTTTCTACTCTGTGGACTACTCAAGCTCCTCGTTGGACATGACTTAATATTTTTTGGTTTCACAGCAGACAATGTAAAATGTCCTTTACAAATGTGAAATTATTTGGGAAACGAGGAAAAAATACTGGGTTTTTTTTTATTACAAACAAAAGGTTATTTTAACTTGAGCATTTTGCCTGGTTTGCACTATCTGAGATAGGTTAAATCCATTTCAGCTTGATTGTTGTCACCCAAAGTTAGGATTAAGTTTTGCATCTGCAATGAAGATGCATTATAAAAATTCAAAACGTTCCACTTTTGAATACTTTTGATGGTTTGAGATAGTTCTAGCAGAATTCCATGCTTTCTTGAAGATAATCAAGGAGATGACAGCTTGCTCTTTGTTAATGCAGAGTAACAGATATATATCCAAAATATTTGAATAACTCTCTGACTTGAGATATCAGTGGTTACAGAAAAAAATACACTCTTCTTAATCTTCTCTTGTTTTCCTACCTGACATGGAAGCTAGTTTACTACTGATAAGACTTGGAGCATTTATGCCACCAAGGTGTAGCATTTGAATTACCAGTGAATCTTGGAAGCAAAAATAGTTTCTTGTTGTTGCATCCAAATGACCCTCTGAGCAATAGTGGAAACATTCTGAAACGCTTTCACAATGTCTATGGCACCTCCTTTACATTTTCATTTTTTTTCTTACTTAGCAACCAAAAAAAAAAAAAAAAAAGTTTGATTTCTTTTCTGAGAAGCTGTGTTATAATTATCTTTACAATCTGCTCCAATTGCATACTATCTTACGTCTGACATCTACCATTAGCAATTTGGCACAATAGGCAGTAAATGTATGACAATTACTGATCTTACTATTTAACTGTATAAAGTACTTTCTTCTATCTTTCTGGAAGCTAGAAAGCCCTTTCTTTTCTGAGACAGTAAGTTGTCTTTTGAGAAGATGCTGCTATCATCATCGCTTTCACCGTCACGATCCATGTAAGAATGTAATTCAGCTGGATAGAAATAAATAGCACTTAGACTCAGTCTTAGCTCTCACATTTTAGTCTGTGCACCTTGGTGCTGGCTCAACAGTGTCCAGATACTTGTTCCAAAAAGCAAGTACATGCTTTGCTCAGCCTTCAGCAAAGGTAGTCCAGATGCAGGGATGCCCTCTGGCAAGTCAACACTTGTGATATTCCTCCTAGTTGTCCTGAGATTCTTGCCTCAATTCTGGCCAGACTCATCACCTCTGAGCTCTTTCTGTAGGAAAGCTGATTTTTTAGGTTGGTTTTTTTTTGAGAAAATCTTGTAATCCTGAAACTCCCATCCTTATTTTTGTCTCAGAGCCATTTCTACCTTCCAATCTTACCATGAACCTCTGAAGGATGTCTTCTAACATTTCTCTGTATTCAAGTTTGCAGTACCAGCTTCTCTATGGGCTGATGTCCTTTAGGGCTCTCTAAGTCCAGGAGAAAACTTGCAGAGAACTGTACAAAACTTCTTTGTAGAAATACTGTAGAAAGAGTTGGCCTGCTACTGTCTTTTAAAACTTTACCCTGCAAAAACTCTTCTCACAGATTTTTTTGCAAAAATAAGTCCTGCCAGAGCTTAAGTGGCAAGCATTTGCTGTTTACATAACCATTAATGAAATGGCCCAGTTGTTTTCTTCTTCGTGTGCCATTTCCTTACTTGGTCTATGAGTGGAAAATCCAGGGCAATGTACTTGCATGGTTTTGCATGAAGCCACAGTCACAGTTTTTATTTAAGGTGCGTGATTTAGCACTACCTCAGGGCACCCTGGAAGAGGAACTTATTTGTGATTTTGTGTCACTTTTTTTTTGTTTGTTAAATAATTACATGGAAGTTAATTTCAGTGCTGAAAAGATTAACCAGCAGTTGTTTTGTTTTCTGTCTACTCTCTGCAAAGGCTTACTTAAGTCATTGATTTAGTCTTCACCTCACTTATGCAGCCAATTAATGAATTAAAGTATACCCTTCAAATGAGAAACCGTTGCTCGCTGTTCCTGACATATGGACAAACGCCTGCTGCGGTGAGCAGCGCTGTGAGCACCCACATCTGGCAGCAGAGGGGTACCGAACAGCTGGGCAGCACCACTCGGAGCCGCAGGCAGAGGATGGCTCACCGCCTTACTGCTTTTCATTGTGCGTGGAGGTTTTCTTTTCCTTTCTAAGCTACAAAGGTTAATGTTTGACTATTTATTCATCCAAGCCTCCTCAAAGGCATGAGATCAGCAGACCATTTTAATTACAGCAGACACTGCTTCCCACCCCCTCTCCTCTCTGGCCATGGGAGCTATTCTTACCAGAAAAGACTGAAACTCCACAAACGCAATATCATTGGCCTACAACCCCATGTCAGGGGCTCGAATTAATCATCCCTATACTGTTTAACTTCCAATGACAAGCTCTTACATTTATGTTTTGAATAGTCCAGGAAATTCAGGTCAGGATTGGCAGCTAGGAGCTTAAGTTCCCAAGTTTAAGATTACTTTTTTCTTCATCTTCTTAATGCTTTTAAGTACACACACCCATCTAAATTCTGTTGGCTTCTGGGGCCATTGGAGCTGACAACGAATTCACTTAATTTCTCTGGGTCATCGTCATCCAGAGAATGGGGTAACATCTAGCAGTGTAGAAATAGGATAATATTTACTTACCTCATCAGGTGTTGTGAGGACCAGTTATTTAATAGTACTTGTGTGTTTCTCTAGGAAATGCCATGAATGCCACAGATACCATGTTAATCTAATGCTAAACATTTCTTCAGCAATATAAGAAAGCAATATTACTTAATAACAAAGACAACTCTATGCATTAAAATACCTCCAGTATTTCCTTCTGGTTTTGAGAAGAATGTCCTTGAGATTTTACAAAAGTGTCCTTTAACCATAATTAAGAGGAACAGCACTTCGCTTTCTGGGATTTAGACCTTTCAGAGAAAACAGGATTGGTTAGTATTCTCTGAACAGGGCAACACTGCACCCCAGGAACTGGTGATCTTTCAGTTACGTGCTTTGATCTTGCTTCATTCTCTTTTCTTGCTCTGAGTCTACTGTTTCTTGGTCTGTTTTTTTAGCTGATCTGTTTACTGACCTTTAAAAAGCTCTCCTGCATCACTTCAAAAGGACTCTTGCCTCGACTCGCAATGTTATCGAAGGTATGTAGTGCTGAACCACTGAGAGTTGCTGAGTACACAACCACAGGTTTGTCTGGGCAATAATGAGAAGGAAAATGACGAGATGGGCCGAAATTCAAACCTTTGGATAGTTTTGGTGCAAGTCTGTATATGAACACGTTTATTTTGATGTGAGGTCTCCAGGTCACATGGGACTAACTTTCAGACTGCTTCTAAGCAGAATCACGGAGCAGTCAGGGTTGGAAGGGAGCTCTGGAGACCATCTAGCCCAACCCCCTGCTAAAGCAGGGTCTCCTAGAGCAGATTGCACAGAGCCATGTCCAGGTGGGTTTTGAATGTCCCCAGAGGAGACCCCACAGCCTCTCTGGGCAGCCTGTGCCAGGGCTCTGGCACCCTCAAGGTAAAGATGTTTTTCCTCATATTCAGATGGAACTTCCTGCATTGCAGTTTGTCCCTGTTGCCCCTTGTCCTGTCACTGGGCACCACTGAGAAGAGCCTGGCCCCAGCATCTTGCCACTCACCCTGAAGATAGTTGCAGACATTGCTAAGATCCCCTCTGAGTCTTCTCTTCTCCAGGCTAAGCAGGCCCAGCTCTCTCAGCCTTTCCTTGTAAGAGAGATGCTCCAGTCCCCTCATCATCTTATAGCCCTCTGCTGGACCCTCTCCAGCAGCTTCCTGTCTCTCTTGAACTGGGAAGCCCAGAACTGGACCCAGCACTCCAGATGTGGCCTCACCAGGGCAGAGCAGAGGGGGAGGATCACCTCCCTTGACCTGCTGGCCACTCTTCCCCAAGGCACCCCAGGATCCCATTGGCCTTCTTGGCCACAAGGGCACACTGCTGGCCCATGGCACCTTGCTGTCCACCAGACCTCCCAGGTCCTTCCCCACAGAGCTGCCTTCCAGCAGGTCAGCCCCAGCCTGTACTGGTGCATGGGGTTGTTCCTCCCCAGGTGCAGGACCCTGCACTTGCCTTTGATGAACTTCATGAGGTTCCTCTCCACCCAGCTCTCCAGTCTGTCCAAGTCTCGCTGAACAGCAGCACAGCCTTCTGGTGTATCACTAGTTAAAACCTATATAAAACATTTTTTAATTCAAATTAAACTGGAGTTGTATCAGTTAGCTTGCATCAGTTCAGAACAAATCAAAACTAAGATGAAGTAGAAGTGCCCTTAATCCAAAAAAATGGTTGCACCAGTTTAATTGGTGTGACTGTCTGTAATAGAGAAGACTTAGTACTGTGCACTGTTGAAATAATTTATTCAGATGAAATTCTGCCCAGGGGAATTTTTCAAGTATCTTCATTTTTTCTAACCTTCTTTGCACAGTTTATTAAATGTCCCAATGCTTTCTTGCTTTTTTCTTATTGTTAAGAAAAATATCTTCCCGTTGGAGTTAAGCTGTGTCCTCAGGTTTCTTACATGTAATTCCTCTGGAACAAAAGAAAAAAAAAAACCAACCAACAAACAAACCAGTTTGTATTGCATGAAATAATTTGATTCACAGTTTTTCCAAGGTGTCACCTTTCTCCGAGATGTGATGTTATGTCAGCACAGGTGAGGTAAGTCCAGATTTCTTATAATGCTTTCCGGGACTTTATCTGAAAGAAATCCTGATGCGACAATTTCGCACATATAAAGGAAGAGGATATTATTGCCTTTTTAGCCGGAGTAGTCAGTTAATACCTTGCTTGAGTGCATTTGCAGGATGAAAATACAGATTATACAAATTTGGTATACTCTTTCATGTATTGTTTTCATTTAGCAATGTTTTCTGAACACACTAGAGAGAATTCACAGGCAATTTTGTTTCTCTGAGATGCCCAACTTAATTTTTCAGTTAGTCGTTTAGCCAGAAATCTTCGTCTTCGCTGCCACTCATAATCCTCGCTTCTCACAGCCCTCTTGTGCACTGGGGCCCTGGCCACCGGGTTGGGGACCCTGTGGTCCTTGTGACTTGGCTTCTGAAGAGCCTCTGCTGTTTGACCCAAAGCCTGGTGCTGGGCACATCTCTAGCCCCAGGGGCTTTTTTGTACCTTCTGCTGATCCTGAATGAGGGATCAGCCTGGGCTGGGACAGCTAAATAATCTAGGACCTTCAAACAGCAATCAGGAGATAGCCCTGAGTGGGCTGGTTCCTCAGGGCTGGTGTTGAAGGAGCTGCTGCTGGTGGGTGAGGAGGGCTGCGCTGGGAGGCTGCACTCCAGCTCAGACCAAGCAAGACGTGTCAAATGCTCCTGCTCCTAGGAACTGCAGCTTACCCACCTTTCCGGATAAGATTAATGTCAAGACCTGGTAGCATCTGCGTACCCGTTGCCAGTGACACCTGAATGGCTCACCACCTGCTCCGTTATCTGAGCTGTCATTTTTCCAGGCACATAAAAGGATGACAAACTTCTGTCCCTCCAGGTTTCTTTCTGTTACAGAACGGGGAGTAAAACAACTTGTCTGTGTTGTCTTATTTTAATTACTCTGGGACAAGAGTGTTTTTTATATAGCTTGAAGCGTAAAATAGATGTTGCAAAACAAATCACTGTTATTGTATGTAATGGGTACTCTTCAGTGAAATAGCTTTTTTTGTACATTACAGTGTATCCTGTCATGGACACTTCTTTTTTTTTTTTTTTTTTTTTAATAGACTACTTCAAAAATGGTGCAATTTAGAGAAAGAGGTAGTAACTGGAGCACAATTACGATGGATAAATTAATGGGAAGGCATACATCAGAAAAAAAGATCTGTGCAATGCAGATATGATTGATTATTATAGGGATATCACATGAAAGGTAAATTACCACTGTGAACAAAGTGGCATTTAAAAACTCTTGAATTACCGTGCTAACAGTCCTATGATCAACTCCGAATTTCATATACTTTTAGGATCATGTCTTGTTATGTGGCTCTATCATGGAAATGACGTATAGACAGTTTTTCCTTTTCTTCAAAAATTCAGATTATTATTGTTATTAGGAGTGAAATTCTATAATGTTTTCTAATACAGACTTAAATGATGCTAATAAAACAAGGTACTTAGTTCACTAGCATGTCAATAAACCATTAAAATAATCCATATATAATTCTAACTGTAATTGGTAGTATATTAAGGGCCTGAGTTTTTCTTAGTGATACAGAGTAAATACGTACTGTTTTCAACTGGAGTTATATATATTGTGGGATGGTGAACTAGGTGGCTACTGGGATTTTTTCTTGGCTTGGATTTATATCCTTTTTGTTTATATATAAGATAAAAAGTGTACGATGTCTTTTCGTCTGATTGTTTTTATATGGTGTATGAGAATTGTTACATTCAGCTTTCCCTGCGAGAGGGCTTGAGAGAGAGACACCCTTTCACTGCCTCCCTGCCCTAATAAAGGAGTGGGAATTCCAGCCTCAGCTCCTCCTTGGTTCCCAGTCCCCATGACAGGGCATGATGCCTCAGCACACCTGGGCTTGACCCACAGCCCTTCTCTCTGCGACAAACAGGGATTTGTATCCCTTCCTCTGCCCACTATCCATTTCCGTGAAGTCTGTAGAACTTCAGTGTCTTTCCCTCCTCTGCCAAATTCAGCAGAAAGGGATAAAAGCAAGAAGGCAGGTTTATTTAAAAAAACTGAACAGAAACAAAAGGGAGCTTAAGGTTTTTTTACTCTTTGTGGGTCATTTACTTACTGTCAAAAAGCTAAAAGATGATATCCAATGCCAAAAAGGTTGACACATGAGTAGAAGCTATTGGTCTGTGGAACAATCGTCATCAGCTTAAAATATTCCCGAACTATAACTATTAAATAGCCTTTTAAAGTACACTGAATATTCAAAGTTTCTGTCTTCAATGAGAGTAAATGGAATCAGAGCCGGTGCAGTTCATGTTGGGAGCTAGCAGAGGAGGTGCAGGGCCAGGAAACAGAGATGAGATAACAGTTAAAATGAGAACACGAAATGGACCTCATCACAAACATTAACAGAGTTTAATATGTAGATTACCTGATATTTGGCCATGTCTCTTATAAAAGTAGGTGTAGACTATTATTTAATATGACTTTTTTCATACAAAAATCAAGCCATGCTTGGTAACATGCAAAAGGTCAGGGAGGGAGCCCTGAAACCTGAGCACTCTTCAGCAGCTGGGGTTGCTGGTACTCCAGGCTTTTCCAAATCCACAGGAGCATCCAGCTAGCAAGTTACACATCTGTCTTCAGAGAACAAAAATCATGGTATTGTCCAGTGAAAAGGTAACAACAACTCATGAGATACCCAGTGCAGTATGTGTAAGCTAGCAGCAGTGCTATCAGCGTAACCTGACTGTGATGATCCTTTGCCCTAATCACATCTTGTAAAGGGTGTCTGGTTCAGTGCAGACAGGGGTAGAACTGCTTTCAGAACATTGTCTACTATCCCCGAAACTAAGATGCTGACTCAGCATTTTAAGTAACTAGTACAAGAAAAAAACCCTTGAATATATTTAACATCAATAGATTCAAGCAGACTATTTTCCAGGAGTGCTGAGCTTTTCTGGATCCCATTAAATTCACAGCAAGATGTTGTATTCAGCACCACTAGGGATCAAAGTAACCTTTAAAGACCTTTGGAGATCCATGTCTCAAACACACAACTGAGCTACCAGCACAGGGTCTGGCAGCCCTTTCGTGAACAGTGCCAGGCACTCCTTTCTTTCCCAGACTGGAGCTTGAGGATGGTGGTAGCAGCTTATTTGCACTGAGTGCAGAGCAGAATGTGACTCCTGGTTGGACATGCTACTGAGCATTAGCTGGGCCACTGTTGTGGAGGCCCTGCAACCTCCTGCCAGCTTTGCCACAGGTGAAGGGCATGTCCATGGTTAGCTGCAGCAGCTCAGGTGGTCTGTGGTGACTCGTTAAACTGAGGAAACTCAACCGTGTGTCTTAATCTATACTCTCTCCCACTCTGGTAGATACATCTCTTGCTGTCTTTGTGAAATCTGGATTCTGATTTGTGTTCTTGATGCACAGAAATAACAACAACTTCTGAACACATTTTGATATGTGGCCAGGGTATAGTTTAGTCAACATGTGAAACAATTTTCCAGCTCTCTTTCAGCAAGCAGGCTATATTTGCATCAGTACCATCTTGCATTAATCCTACCCACACAGCAAGAGGTTTCTGAGTATTATCAGTAATGCTGCACAAAATTATCATGCAAACCCCAGTAAAATCAGCACCGTGTTTCCTGGGAAGTGGGAAAACACCTCAACAACCATTATGCTCCATCAGATTTCCTTCAGGTACTTCAAGCAATTAGTTCTGAGGACACTGGAACTACATTCAGATGATGTGCATATTTCCTTCTTATTTTTGGTTACATGGATGATTTTTTTTGTATGGGATTCTTGAAAATTACAGGTGATCATAGATTTTCCAGAGTGCTCTGTCTCTATCAGACATTCTGGGAGGTATATGAGGACAGCAAACCCTTGGTTTCCCTCATCATCCTCAGTAAAGGTCAATAGTTATGGAAAGCAGGCACTGGAAAGCTATGAGCTTTGCAATTGTAGTTTCAAGCTAGCATGGTGGAGAAAATGAATATTCAGCCAGAAAAATGGGGGAGAGGGAGGGAGGGGACAACACACCTAATGTGGAAAGCCTGTCAAAGCAAGCTTGTGAATTTGCTTCATCATAAGGTCAGGGAAAATACTGTAATGGAGCCTCTTCTGTACTTAAGCTTGGCTTTCAGCACTCATTTCCCCAAGATCAAAGCTTGGTATTTCCATCTGCCCCTAGACCAATATGAAACATTGGGAAAGAGGTCCTGAGTGCTCACTTTCAGAAATCAAACCACATAACTGGTGTTTTAAGCCTAATTGAGAATTCATACCTAAGGATGCAAGATTTATTGAAGTGCTTTTAAATTCAGGCTAAGGTGTCTTTATGGACTTGCCCATAATGGAGTTTGAATTGCATCCGCACCAGCACACTCCAGCAGGTTGCACACTTTACACGTCGGTTATATTTAAACTGTTTGCTGGTGAAGCAGGTCTGCACAGATCACAAATGTAAGTACTCACCTCAGTACTTGAATCCAAGATTTGTTTTGTCTGACCAAAAGGTCTGGAAGTGCTCTCTCTGGTGGGGACTTGGTGCTCCAAGCGGTGCGGTGCGTGGGGGAGCTCCTGGCAGTCCTGCTGCTGCTGTCTGACCTGAGGCACCGAGCACGCTTGGTCCTTTCTCCTGCTGCTGGAACGTCACCTCAGCAAGAGGGCCAGCACTCTCCTTCTTAGCCAAGCTGACAGCAAAAAAAAATGATTGCCCTATATCTGCATAACTCAGAGATCCCCAGCAAGAGATATGACCATTATATAAATATGAATATAGCCAGTCTATAGTATGGCCCATTTTGGTTCCTTTTTCTCCTCTGCCTTTCCTCTCCTCTCTTGTTATGGACACTCTTTCATAGCTGTTCTGTCTGCATCTCTGCTGCTTTTCATTTCTGTCTCTGGCCACATTTCCATTACCTCTTCTGGAAATGAACTCACGGCCGCGTACTATCAGCAGTGGAAAATTTCAAGGTGATATTTTAGAAGGGAGTAACTAAACTGAATATATGACCCATTAATATCAATTATGAGTGTCAGATCAATACCAGTACCAGTGATGTTGTTTAGAAGCTTGAATTAATACCATTATGCTACCCACTCAGCTATGGGCATTTTCAGAGACAGTGTGCTATTTGCATTTTATTATAATGTATCTTTTCTGAAAATTCCCATCATTGTGGGGACATCAGGGAAACGAATATTGATGGCATAAGGCAACCATTCAGATAGGTGATACACAGTGCTGGGCTGACAGGAGCACCCTCTGGTTGCACCACTGGGACAAGGAGCATCCTCAGGACGGACGTCTCTGTGCCAGCCTCCTCTCTCCCCTGCCAGGCTTCCCATGTCCATTCATGCCCCAGCCTCCTCCTTGCCTTGCACAGTTCCCGGTTTTCCTTACTGGTTTCTGTTATGAAGCAGGGAGTGTCAAGCACCAAGGCAGGGAAAAGGAATATGAGAAGAGCATTTGGGCTTTAAAAAAATATATGTATTACAAAAACAATTACTTAAGAAATAAGAAGTAATGCTCCTTGTTTCCCTTTTTCTTTCCAGACTGTGTGTGGGCTGAGATGCCTGGGGACCTCAGCCTCAGCAGTGCTGTCTCGGCAATCGAAAGGGTTGCCACTCCATCAGCCAGGTGCCCATAGGCGTATTTTAAACAGCCTCGTCAGTCTGGGTAGTTTTTATAGGTTTCTTATTCTCAGACCTGCCAGA
The DNA here is from genome assembly GCF_023638135.1 of Falco biarmicus. Taxonomy (NCBI): domain Eukaryota; kingdom Metazoa; phylum Chordata; class Aves; order Falconiformes; family Falconidae; genus Falco; species Falco biarmicus. The sequence continues at coordinate 50,779,938 of NC_079291.1, read as the reverse complement.
ATTAAGAAAAGAAAGACTCTCAGGAGGCTTTCCCCAAGCAAAACTAGGAAAATATTATTGCTACTTACACAATGTACTGGTGAATGTTCATTGGAAATAGTCTGTACGTTTCTAGCAGGATCAGGGAATGGGGGGGGGGGGGGGGAGGTGTGTCAGCATCAAGGAGACTCGTAGAGTATTGCTTGTTTAGTCCAGCAAATGAAGGCTGAGAGGGGTGCAATTACTGTTACATTGTGGGGTTAACATCAAGAAAGCAGGAGAGCTATTTACACCAAAGAGTGGTACTGGCACACAATCAAATGCATAAAAACTGGTCGTGAATACATTCAGCTTTGGTTTTAGAAGAAAGTACCTGCTACCCTGGGGCAGTGAAGCCTTTAATCAGAACAGTGGGTGCCAAAAACTAGAGTTAGATTTTTAAAAAATAGTGCTATATATTTATGGGGAGAGTTGTATGTTGCAGTGCTGCCATGGGAGGGGAGTCAATTTGGTGACCCCGAAGGACCTCTCAGTCCTGTTTCCATGTTCCTCACAGCCTTTTGTCAGAAAAATAAATTGATAACAACACTGACACTAAAATCAGCCTTCAGAGACAATCTTCAGCATCTTCAGCCTACTGAGATGAAAGGTGGGAGATGGGGAGGGAGTCATCTTCCTTACCTCTATTGATTTACTATCTCAGCTCATTGCAGAGAATAGCACCAGTTTGCACTCGCTTCACACTTGAAAGTTGTGGGTTTTTTCTCTTCAAAAACAGAGACTATAAATGATTTTTTAAAAAATCAAAGCCCATATCCTGCAGATGTTCAGGAATCTTTGATGGGAGAATGGGAGGGACTCCTGATTGAACTGAAGTGTGTTTGAGTAGGATATCATTCTTTCATTATAAAAGATAATAGAAGAAGCAGGAACACCAACAGTAGCTTTTCTCCTTCATTTCATAGTACTCAGAAAGCAATGATGTGTCCCATTCAGGTCTTAGATTTGTCAAGTAGCAGTATCAGCTTTGCATAAAGTCTTTTCCTCTGAACGACTCTTGATGAGAATTGGATATATAATTCTAGAGCGCCAGTCTAAGAGAATATTGTGTCACTCTTCAGACAATTTCTAGTTAGGAAATTGAGAAGATTGTTTTCCTGGCAACCCAATTTTCCCTTTCCTCCTATTTTTTTCTTAAACTGTTTCATGCTTTTAAGAATCAATTTAGGGTAATAGACTGTTTTCCTTTTTATTTCCTCCTTTCATGCTACTTTAAGGGAGTCCGTCATTCAGTATTAAAAGGAAAATATTCTAGCGAAACTTGTGATTGCAATTCCTTGATAATTTTATCCAGTCTGCAGGAATGTTGAGGCCTTTCATGAGATGTTCCCCATAAATTTGTTCTTTTTAATATAGCATCCCTTGTGCCAGGCCTTTATGTAAACCTATTTACCAATGGCTGCAGAATCACTTACACAGTAAGGAATGTAGTAAGTGCTCTCATTTGTCATCAAAATATTGCATTCCACATGTGGGTAGTGTAGCAGACTACATGGTTGAACTAAAGACACCCTTTGAAGTTGTGTCATCCCATGCTAATTATTTATTTCCCTATTTCTACATAGAAGACTGGAAGAAATAATTTCTGTTGTGTTGTAATTCAAGGCAGATGATTATAAATTGGCTTATACCAGAAAGGCTGATTTTTCATCGAAGGAAACAAGTATTGTTTGCCTCATCAGCTCATTTTTGTCAAAACATTAATTTTTAAACTTTGTCAGTTATATTTATAAGAGGATATCTGAATCTTCCCTCATACAGTTGCAAATAATGAATTAGAAACACCAGCCTTCCTCCATTCAGTCTCATCTGGATGAGCATCGGTTAATTAAGGTGCCGGCTAATTAGATGTAACTGGCAATCAGCTGAAGGTACAGCAGAACCAAGACTTCTGACCAAGGCAAATCCTGAGCAGCCTTGTTTGCTGCTGCTTCACACATCATGCAAGAGCTCTTGTCCCTGCCGAGGCCCATAAGGCTCTTTACATAGGTGAAATGTTTACAAAAGTGGTGAACCTGTGGAAGGGTGCGAGTGCCTCACCTGCAGTGATCCTGCGCCCTTTGCTGCAGGTACCCCGCAGCCGTCTGTCAGGCATGTGAATCTGGCCCGCTGAAAATTTAGACATGAATGCATAGCAAACACACCTTCAGCTGTGTGCCGTTACTTTTATTGCGAAAAGCCTTCCTGCATCCGTACCTCCAAAGCCATCCCTTAAACTCTGCACCTACCGCTTCCCCGTGGCACACGCACTGCAGCCAGGCACTCGCCGCTCTGCTGGGCCCTGGGTGGCCGCTCTGCTGGGCAGTGGGTGGCCGCTCTGCTGGGCCCTGGGTGGCCGCTCTGCTGGGCAGTGGGTGGCCGTCACACCTGCTGCGCCTGCAGCACAGCCTGGCGGGAAAACTCTCCCACACTGCTCGACAGTGACACTGCGTCCCTTCACAGCAAAGTGCACGCCTGCATTGCAATCGATAGAACATCAGCCACAGGCCCTGCCTTTCCTCTCTGCAAGCAGCTGTCATGGGAATTTCTCTCTCCTGTCTCTGATGCTGTTCAGTGACCAGTTACTCTTGCCTGTAACAGGAAAGGCACTGGGAAACAAACCTCAGGGACTTACATTGTGCTGGAGCATTACTCACAGGCCCATGAATATAAAGTTTCATGCAGAGCGACAGACGTGTGAAAGATGGCTTATTTAAATTATAAAACAGAAAATGAAACAAGCCATTGTCTAAATGAATTCTGGCAAGATTTCTGTTCGGGACCACTGCTGGTTCCCAGCATTGAGGTAATGGCAAAGACACTATTAATACTTCCAGAGAAGATGAGGCATGATGCAAAGGCTACATGGGAAGAAGGAGGTAAAGCCACAAACACAGACAGTTTGCAAGGACCACGCCAAATTTGATCTCCAGGCACATTCACTGGATCAAAGAAGAACTGAGAGTGTATGTGGAATTAATGGGACATTTCCACAGTAAAAGAAAGGAATTTAACCTGTCGCCTACATCCTGGGCGAATGCTCCATACGCTGCGTTACTGGCTATAATGAGAACTGCCTCCTTTCTGGGGAAAGAAAAGCATATGTAACAATCTGCTTTTTGCAGCGCTTAGTCCTTACTGTTTATTTTGAGGTGACTCAGGACTAGAAGGCACAATAATCTGAGGGAGGTGGAAAAAATGTAAATGACACCTTTCTCTCACCTTAGTGTTGGTACCTCCTGCTCTGGGTACCCAGGTGTTACCCAGCTCCTACCTGTAGGTAGGAAACATCTTCAGTCCTTTAGTTGTCTAGAAACCAGGCACCACCACACCCAGTGTGCTCACACCTCCTCTTTTGGATATAGACCTCAGATAGTATTGTGGTGAATGTAATAGACTAATGAGGAAATTTCCTATCTAATCATCTTTTTCTCTGGAGCAGAGTATAAACAGTTTGCAGTACACAATGCATAGGACCGTTCTTGCAATACAGATAGTGAATCGTGAAATGCCTGCACATTGTGTGAGCACGCTCCTCAGCAAGCCTTCAGGACAAATCCATCAGCTGCTTAAGCTGATTGGAATATCTCCATGATATCTGGGGCCACAGAACAAACGACACACAAGTGCTGCATCAGTTCTATGCAGACAAGGCCGTTGCCACACAAAACACAGGTGCAGGTTTGGCTCCTCCTGGAGGGAGTAAGGTCTTAAATGGACTTTGCAACCTTCATGACAAGCAATTATGTCCAGGTCCATGACATTAAATGCACAGACGTGGCAGCACAGATCTTGGAGACTGTCACAAATTGACACTAAATAAATTGTCCAGGACCCTGGCTTGGTAACAGCAGCTGCTTTCTGTGAAAATAGTACAGCATTTTTTCTCTGCAGACTAGATTGGAACAGCAATGCAATTACTTCCTGTTATGAGGATTAATTGACCCACTCTGTTACTTCGAGCCAGTGAAAGTTAAATAGGGACATAAAATCTGAGCATTAGTCAGTTATTTAGAGCCTAACCAAGGACGCTTTGTTTTTATCGCATCTCATGTGCTGTATCACCCTGCTGCCAAAATATATCTGTACTTAAAATGATGACATGTGAATATGTGCTCTGTATACAAACTGTATTAAAATAAAGTTATTCCAAGTTACTTGAACATAGAAAAGAGAGGGAGTGTCACACTTAACATGAAGTGCATTAAGGCTAAAGTCTGCACACTTTCCAGCTGAGTTCCTAGAGCAAATTTATTTAGCACCCCTCACTAATAACTCTGAATGGGACATACGTGCTGGTACAATATGTAAATCTCACAGCTAGCAAAATGTGCTTTGAAAAGAAGTGCCATATTTTTAAGGACTGAAACAATCCTTTAAAGAAGTTTTAGTTTAGTTTCTTGTGTCCTTAAAATCAAAACAAGAAGCTCAGAACTACAAGCTACGCTCCTCTTGCAAACTACCTGAGGTCATAAACTAAGATCAATATTAAATACAGAGTGTTACTGACTTGTTCCTCAGCCCTATGGATCCATAGCCGTCATCTATACTGCGAAAAATAGATTTCTTTAGTCATCGCTTTGCTGTGTGTAGTTCCAGCATGAGTCACAGCTGTTGGTTGCCTGGTTATGGAGCAGGGATGTTTTATAGACCACTTGAGGTAGACGGGCAGGTCTGCTTGGGCTACTGAATTCGGCTGAGTTTCCTGCTCTTACGGGTAACATATCCCATCTTTGAAACTAGTTGAGCACTATTTTAAATCTTGAGATATTTTTTTTTTAACTCTAAGATGATGCTTCTTAGCTTCTTAAATCTCTAGAATCATTTTGAATTAATTAGAGAAATAGAGTTCATTGTAAGTAATGTCTCTTCAGATGGTCAACCCCCACCATATTCCTAGTACAATACCTGCCAAGTTATTTTCCCAAATTACGTTATGTTTCCCAAGTTATGTTTCCCAAGCTGCAGTTACTTCTGCATGAGCAAGAGCAAATTCCAGAAAGTGAAGAGGAGATGGGACTGATGCAGCTGGAATTAAAACATATTCCTATCTGGGAATATAAGATGAATATAAGATGAATATAAGATGCTGGAAGAATAATTCCCATAGAAAAATCTAATTTAATTCAAGGACAGAGCAACATTTGCAGAAATGGTAAGAAACATTACACTGGGAATGAGTCTTCCCTGGAATACATAGATTACTTTGATCTTCCACAGAAGTATGAGACTGCAAGTTAGCCATAATTGCTTTGCCCCCTGTTTTTAACCTTATAGTTATTCTAAGCTTTCTCAGACTTTGAGAAAGTCCTAAGAAAAGATTATGCCCTCTCTTCAAATTAGATTCATACAGCATAAATTTTGCTCCACATGGTACTCAGAAGTGGTAAGCAGTTATGGTTAAATCCATCCCATAGTTGACGTGATGGACAAATTTTGCCCAACAACCTACCACGTTCCCTTTTTCTTTATGTGTGTACTGGCAAGATTGCACAAGAGATTGTGCCTCAGTGCTGAGCTCCTTGCCTGCATTTCTGCATGCCTCCAGCCTGTCTCAGGAAGACTCACTGGTAGATGTGACTTTCTGGGAGTCTTGGAAGAATAAGGAACGGGTAAAACCAAAATTAGAGCTGGATCTGCCTCCTAACAGCATACTTGAGGGGTCATACTATTTTTATTCATTCAATGGGCGTAGAAGCACACCCATAACATAAGGAAGCTTATTTGTATGAGTAAATGCTCACCTTTGTGAGTAAAGCTTTCAAAATCTGTTCTGACATTTTAACATGTAATGGGTTGGTGATTTAGGAATGAAATAATGGGAAGAGTGAAACCACCTGGATCTCACAGTTGAGGCGGATGTACGATGGCACACCCAGCAGTCACTCCTATGAGCCAGTCACAAATACAGACTGTAAGGTGGGAAGACATTTAAATCCAGGGAGAAAATAAAACATTAAACATGCCTAGGATAACCTGCAGTGAGAACTGGATCTTGTAAGCCATGGTAAGAAGAAACCCCTCCGATGGTGCATACCCAGGAGATTGCAGGGAGCACTCGTGACACCATGCTTACTTTCTTGGAAGCAGTTTGGGTCTGATGAAGTTGGGTGTAGTTTAGATAACATGGAAATATCACCACACCCTTAAGGCGGGCCCAAGAGACAGGCCACAAGACTAAGCTGTGCTCCAGCAGCTATTTTTTCACACATGCACACCACAAAGGTCCTTGCCATGGGAGTTACACAAAAAACCCCAGAAGGTTGTGCCTACAGGGCAGAATGACCAGAAGGGGGAAGCCCCGTGCCTCAGGATACCCCTTCCAAACTTCGGCCTCCAACCTCCAAACTCCGACCCAGGCACTGCATTATAAATCCCAAGAAGATTTAGTCCAAGGGTTGGATTCAGCCCTAGGATGAGGGCACAGATGCTCTTGGGTTGGTATCGGAGATAGAGCATCGCTGGTCACCTGGGTAAGCATAAGTGCAAGTGATGGGTTTCCAGCCCAGGGCTGTGCTAGTGCCCTGCTGCAGTTGGTGTGGGACACTGTTGCAGAAGCCAAATACAGTGAGCTGGTTTGGTCAGGAATTAATTTTGTCTGTGTCACAGGCTGTACTACATCCTTGGAGAGACTGTAGCCCAACTCAGACACCCTGCTGCTAGGGAAAGAAAGTTGGTGAAGAAACAGTCCAGAGAGATGTGTCAACGTTTCTTTTTAACAAATGTGATTCCTTTGTAGCTTGTAGCTTTGCTTACTCTGTCATGGTATTTGTACTATTTTAGCATCTGTTTCATTGAAAACTAACTTTTTTTAATTCCGCAGTTTTTTCTATTTTTACAGTGCACAGTGTCTCTCCATGCTGCAGTCCTGTAGCTAGGCTATCACATCCAAGGTAATTAACTGCTCATTAATTATGTTATAAACTGGCTGGAATTTGTCACTGATTTCCACATATTCCCAGGAGTCTGTGACCAAACTGTCCAGCTTTCATTTGGTCATGAAAAGGTGGCAATGTAAAAGGCTCAAGGCAGCTCTGCAGTGCCTTTACTACTGCTTTAGCATGGAGACGTCTGGACATACATCTGCAGTGTCAAACAGAGATAGCTGAAACCGACATCTTCCTCGTGTCCGAGGCGGGTGACACGTCGCTTGGGTCCAGAGAGTCATCCATCCCAACGGGAGCCATGCTGGGGTGAGTGAGCCCAGCCTCGTGTTCTGGGTGTGAGCACACAGCTGGTCCTCACCGTGCGCCTGAGCCCTTGGCTCCCCTCAGGGTAAGCTGCAAAAGAAAAGCCTGAATTAGGCTGTTGTCAGTATTGGTAACTTCAAAACTCTGTGTTGGGTCCCACCGTGGGTTGCATGGACCTTCTAAGCCATTGCCTGTCACGGAGAAAAGGCCATGGTCAGGACCTCACTGAAAGGGAGACACAGCAGCTCCAGAAGTAAATAAAAGGGTTGATCCTCCTTCACTGCCAAGCATCCCAGCCACTTCAGTGAGCTTGTACTGAGCTCCAGGAAAACCCCTGTGCCACAGCAGAGATCTTCACAACTGCCCAGCTTCCCTCACTCCTCATTTACCCCGCAGTACTGAGCAGGGTCTCCAGCTTTCTGCAGAGTTACTCCTCTGTGCATGTAAAGGAAATATAGCTGCGTCCTTGAGGAGGCCAAGCAAGAGAGGGGTTACCTGGAAAGACTGGGAAAGATGGATTTTTTCTGCAGAAGGGGACACAAAGCAGCTCACAGTTTCCAAGGTGGTTGTGTGGGATGGAAGCTGCAAAGTGATCTCAAGGCATTGGAGTAGCATTTCCCTTCCATTTCTGGCTGTGCCATAAATCCCTCATAGTAAATAAAGGCTTTTGTGTGTACCAGGTGTCCCGATGGCAGAACTGAGGCACGCAGAAAATAAAAGCACTGGTTAAGCAGCACTTTCAGAGCATGGGGATGGTTTCATTCAGAGTTCAGGCTAAGGGGAGGATGATCTTGTACCTAAAGTATTCTGACAGATTCAGTCAAGCCCTGGCTTTTTTGCAGGGAGCTGTGGGGATATGTTTGTAATCTGGTGGGAGGCAGAGCTGAAGGCCATATATGTAGATAAAGAGAGGCTGAAGAGACAGGATTTTTTTGATTTATCTCTTCTGGCTCAGGCATACATCTTAACCCTTCTAGCATTAGCCCTGGTGAGCACAGCATAGTGTCTCTGCCCAGGCACCAGGAACCTCTGCATCTGCCATCAGCTGTGCTTCCCTGCTGTTTGCACAAAGCACAAAGCTAACGGCAGGACAAATCTGTGCAAACAAGCAGAGGCTGCGTAACTGTATCCTGGGATGGAACAAAATCCCCAAAGCTCACAGCCGTTTCCTAGAGAAAGCTGGGAGGAAGGGCAGAGCTGCGGTCCCGGAGGAGTTTGGATTTAATGGCAGGGAGGTTTCTGTTGCTTGAGGGGGTCCCCGCAGTGCTGCCCTGCCCTGGCTCCCAGCTGCCTGCCCCAGGGGTCTCACTGCTGGAGGGGGCACACGTATGTGGTGCCTATAGGGGCAGGGATAGTCAGGTGCTGGTGTACATGAGCAGGTCCGGGCTGGGCACTCGGCAGAAGGGGGGAAGGAGAAGAAGCTGCTGAACTCCGAGGGCTGCAGAGAAAAGCAGTTATGCTCCCTCTGCGGGCTGGGAACATGGGGTGGGGTGAGAGCGGTGGGAGCAATACGCCTCTGGTGTCCCCTCCGACACTGGCTGAGGGGAAAGCCTCGTTTCGTTGGCCCTCCTACCCTGCCCTTCCCCAGGGGCTGCAGGCACTGTGTGGGCCACAGGGTGCATGGATGGGGCATTTTGGAAATAAGCAGGAAAAGGACCAAAGGAGGATGTAGCCACAACGATGTTTCTGCTGAAGCTGCTGAGACCCCACCATTGAGTCTTCTCCCAGGCTTCACGCTCAGTGGTCAGAGCAGCTTCACAGCAGCCTCATCAAGGTGTCAGTGAGGACACCCAGCACACCACAAAATCCTTTTTCTACTGAGCAGGACTTTTGAGATAACCAGCCTTCACAACACAGCTTTCCAGACATACTTGTTTTGTTGGTCATGTCCATCCCTACCAGCCAGGGGGACCAGTGGGGTCTTGGTACAGGCTGTAAGTAGCTGAATTGTAGCTCTTTGTTCTTCACCAAATGCAGTTTATGCCTGTCAGGCTCTCCTTCTTTGTGTGAACACGTGCAAAGATGGAAAACTAATGAGCAATTACTTTTCCTGGAAAATGGTGCTGAGCATCACTTACCAGAAGTGCAGAAAGCCTTCCGCATCACACAGGGCCCCCACAATCAAGAGGGCGATGTGGAGGAACGGGTGGCCTGCAGGAAAGGCATGTCCCAGTGCCATCATTTTCTTACTCATCTTTCAGCAAAGAAAATAAATGCAAGCAAAATCCTGGATGTGCAATAAACGGAAAATATAGAAAGGATTTTCCTATATTAATCTCACCATCATTACATATGAATTAGGACATGGGATTTTTTTTCTTTTAAAGTATAGGAGAAACTGAAAATGACGGTCCAACACTCTGTAAAAATACAGGCATTGTAGATGAAAGTTGTTGATAAAAGTCACCTTAATTTAAACAGTTGAACAGAAGTATTTCACTATGGATCAGCTTCCTGTGATCAAAAACTCTACTGGGAAACTAGTTTCAGTTCCCTCTTCACTGTCATTTGTTTTTGTGTGATGCTGAACAGGTTCCTTAATTGCTGCACATCTTAGTTACCCATTCATAAACAATTGTATATTCTTTTCTGCAGATTTTTTTTGCTTTGTCTTATAAATTATATTTTAAAAAAAAGCTGCTCAGGATGCAAAAATGTGTACTGCAAAGTTGGGAAATTAATGCTGCATTAAAATTGTCTTGATTCTGCCTCTTGAACTTCCATTTTGGACTCTCCCTGAGGCACAAATGATTCAACAATTAAATTCTGTAACATAATGCAGATAGGGGACAGAATTAAGGTTGCACACTAATCACTCCTTTCCTTCATCTCCAATGCTTGACTTTGAAGCCTAAATGGAATTCTTTTAATGTATTGCTAAATACCGCTTTCTATGTAATTTCAAATGAAGAGGAAAAAACTCAATTATTTTATGTCTGTTATGTCTTTTTTTGTCTGCATTCATTATGCAGTATTACTGGGAAGGGCACACTGACTACTCGGCATTGCGACCACCTCTCCCACCTTGCTGATGCCTGGTCACACCAGGAGGTGCTTGTGCAAAGCTGCCGTGTAGGTTGCTGCTGACAGGGTGCGGGGTGGCCCGCCAGGAGACAGGAGGAGAGGGGAGGGCTGAAGAATCCTTGTCTCTTTCTTTCCGTTTCCGTGAACCAAGCCAGAGCTGGCTGTCAGACCTGTAAGGGCCTCACAGGGCAGCTGAGGCCACTCCAACCCACCCTTGCTCTGCTAATGGGAGGCCCCAGCAATGCTCTTGCTGGAGGAGCCTGTCCTGTTGGTGGCTCTCGAGCCGGCCCTCCTACACAGCCCCCCTCTGCAGGCATAGATGTGCTTCGGGGCACAGGAAGAGTCATGAGCAATTAGTTTGAAAAGCTACTAATAACTTTTTCTAGGGGAAATGTGAAAGGACAGAAGAGAAATCAATGTTTTCAGAATTCATAACTCAGCAAAACCTAGATTAATTTTTACTGGGAAAAAAATGCATTTCCATAGCTCCAGGGATTCCTTCCACAACATTTCAGAGGCCAGCTGCAAACATCAGCAATGCAGAACCTCTCAGGAACACAAAGTATTAAATGATCAAAATAGATGAGCTTGTATTGACAGCAGTGGTGATAACACAGTCCTGCACCAGTCCATTTGGATGTTGCTGTCATCAGTCCTTAGGTTAGTGTGAGACTGCTGGGGTTCCTTGTGCTTTGTGTGTGTGTGTGGGGGTGTCACTGGGAAGCTGTGTGCTGGTCTGTGTGTGTGTGTCCCTTCTGCATCAGCCTGGTCTGCTGTGGGAACCAGAATGTGGTGAGCTATGTCGGTCTGATGCTCTTCCCTAGGGAATGCTGGCAGCTCTTGCTGCAGGGGGAAAGAAAATTTTCATTGACTGTAAAATGTGGGTCAGTGTAGCATTACGGGCATTTTTTGTGATTTATTTTGTTTCCATTTGCTATTAAACAATAGTATAAGAAAGGCCTTGTACAGCAAATGCTTGCCCTGCCTGTGTTGTTCGGATTGCTTGGCAACAGGCAGAGATGTCGTATTGGTATCAAAACGTAAATGATCTAGGGGACTGAAAACCTGCTGGTAACATCACCCGGTGACAAGAGCATCACAGCCTGCCTGCCCTGCCCAGGACATTGTGGCAGTCACACAGTGACCAAACTCCTGGCAAATGGACTGAATCTGGTCCTCCTACCAAGAAAGTCAAAGACCTGAGTGGGAACCGATATGGAGGGTGCAGCTGGGGTGGCTCCTGTTTATTCACAATCAAACTGAAAGCAATAACCATTTCTGAAGAGCTGATCAGAGAAAGGAAATAAGTAAAGAAATACACAGAATGAGCAGGATGGGCCATTTAGTCTTATTCAGATCTCAGGTTCAGGAAATGCAGAACAAGTGTTTTCCATCTTACACCAGTCAACTTGTACAGATCCAAGTGCCGCAGCCTTTTTTCTAGGTGCCGAGCCTCCTTATTCTTTTTTTCAGATGTTTTCTGAAGATACTTGGAATTAAGTGTGCTGGTTTTGGCTGGGATAGAGTTAATTTTCTTCATAGTAGCTGGTATGGGGCTGTGTTTTGGATTAGTGCTGGAAATAGTGTTGATAATTTGGGGATGCTTTAGCTAGTGCTGAGCAGTGCTTACACAGCGTCACGGCCCCCTCTGCTCCTCACTCCTCCCCACCAGCGAGGAGGCTGGAGGGGGACAGGGACTTGGAGGGGGATAGCCAGGACAGCTGACCCCAACCGACCAAAGGGATATCCCACATCATATGATGTTATGCTCAGCATATAAAGTTGGGGGAAGAAGAAGGAAAGGGGGGGACATTTGGAGTGATGATGGCGTTTGTCTTCCCAAGTCACCATTACGCATGAAGGAGCCCGGCTGTCCTGGGGATGGCTGAGCACCTGCCTGCCCATGGGAAGCGGTGAATGAATTCCTTGTTTTGTTTTGCTTGTGCACATGGCTTCTGCTTTAACCATTGAACTGTTTTTATCTCAACCCACAAGTTGTTTTCTCACTTTTACCCTTCTGATTCTCTGTCCCCTCGCACCGTGGCGGGGGAGTGAGCGAGCAGCTGCGTGGTGCTTAGTTGCCGGCTGGGGTCAAACCACAGTCATTCCAAGATCATTTTATTCTCTGATGTAGCTTTGACAATAACCGTTTCATGTAGAAACATGGCCTTCCATGTTTCACCAGTTAGTAAAATCCAAATCTGAGTTTATTAACCCTTGGAGGGGGAGGGCAAAGTGGTGGCAGTGGCTTATGGCTCTGACCTCAAACATTCACAGGCCTCATCATGTAAGAAACAAAGGAGGAGAAAAAAGAGGGGAATCAAACCTCTTAATCTGGGAACTCATATATTCAGAGTTATTTCAGTAGTACTTCTGAGCCCTGTCTCAGCTTGGTGTCCAATGAGAGAGTTCACCGCATTTATTGGTGACACCATGCTCGCCTCCTTCAGAGCAGGACTTTCTGCTGGGGGTGAGTCACTGCAATATTTTGGCTGTGCACTGACCGGGCTGTTCACAGCCCCAGGCCAGCAGCAGCATGAAGCCCCAGGCCACGTGGGTGCAGGTGGCTTGCAGGGTAGGTCCCCATAGGCCCTGGCCATGGCAGAGCTCTGCATGGTGGCAGAGACAAGCAAACCACAAAAGCGTGAACCACATGCCTGCCCAGAAGTTCAAGGTGAGACTGTGCTTCCCTTGAGTCACGTGCAACACCAATGGCTCCAAACTCCCATCAAGAAAGGCTTAAAAACCTGCAGAAAAAGACAGAAGGTGAGTGGGAGCAAGCTTTCCTCCCTGCCCCCTGACTGAAGAGACTGGGAGTTACTGTAAAAATAAATGGTTGGTGAAACTTCGTATTTTGCCAGTGACTTCACTAGGACCGAGATCCACTCTATCGATTTCTTCCTCCCGAAAGGTAAGCGTAAGCCCGTATCAGTGGGTAAACATACTGTACCCAGGGCTTTGTTGAACAAGGTCATAGCAAAAGATGTAGTAAACTCAGATATTGGATTATTTGCAAATTGCAGCAGTGAAACTAATCTAACCTTTCAGTGGCTCTTTTAAGTGATATTATTATTAGCCCTTGTTCAGAGGATGGCAGGCAGGCAGCCAGTAAAGCACTTAGAGTTTACCATCATCCATCTGCTCCTCTATAGATTTGAAGACTGTAGAAATTTTCCTTTTCGGGACATACTTGGAACATGATTAGTGGGCCACTTGCCACGTTGCTATACAAGTGCGCCTGTGTGCTTTAGGCAGAGGTATGTGACAGGTATTTTATCAATGAGGGACTCCTGACTGAACAGTATTTCCATTCATTCCTCTGCTTGTTTATTTGTATAGCAGAACTACCCCTGGTGTTCTCAAAACACATATTAGGATAACAAACATTTTGCACTGCAGTAAGAGGGTTATACAAGCATATATACATAACCTTCCAGCTCTCAAGGAAGTTAAAGTTAAAATTAAAATGCCTTATTTTTAAATACCTGAATGATGTGGGTTTCTCTTGATTTTTATAGCTGTAATTACAAGAATAGCTAGTAGGGCAGTATCTGGGATCCTAGGTAGATGGTAGTCAGGGGTAAGTATCCTGACACCGTAGGGTGGTGAGACAGGAAAAATGTAGCCCACGTCTCCAAATTTGTGCAGTCTAAGCAGTCATTTTATGCTGCTTTTCCTGTGATTTTTCAAAACGTAGCCTGGCCAGCAGTGGCCTGGCAGAGCTCATTGCAGAGCTGACATTAACAGGGCTGGGAGCACTGGGGGCAAGCTCAGCCCTTCTGTTGAGGTTCTGGCAGCTGAGAAACGTGATTTACAATGGGCCTTGATTTATGGAGAGGGTTCATATAAAGTCAGTTCTTCCTTGAATCCCTTCAGGGTTCCACATTTGCTATTTCGTAAATGTGGACAAGATCAAAGGTGTAATTATGTTAAATTATGTTAATTTACAAGAGCCTTCTGTTTCAGGCGATCTTGTGCTATCGTGGCTTTTACCTAGGTTCTTGCAAGCCTCTGCAAAGCTCCTGCATTTTACCTACGCTGCTCCACTGCTTCCCAGTCCCAGAAGGTGCCTTTCCAGAAGCTGTTGTTTTTCATTTGCTCACCGATGAGCTTTGGAAGGCCCTGGAGGATAGTATCTCCTGGTAAGCCTGCAATATTCCTAGCAATGTCTCTGAAATTGCCTGTGTGCCAGAAAGCTGGAGCTTCTCCTTCCAAGAGGGAATTTGACCCGTGGGGAGGTAAGTGGTGTAAATATACCTCATATTCACTGTGCAGCCTAGTTCATCCACATTATGCTCCGATGACCGTAGCACCGTACATGCTGCTTGGTTTCTAAATGCAGCTGCTCATAGAGAGGCAGCCAGTTCCATTAAGACACAGCTCCTGCTCCAAACAGATACAATTCCCTAACCCGGACTAGGACACGGCAAGACTCATCCAGCACATCTCCTATCAAAGAGACTGGACAGATAATTTCCAAGAGACCCAAAACTTTAGGCTGTAGATGAGCCAGTTCTACCGTGAAATGCATAGATGGACAGAGGGACAAAATGATGCTTCCTTAAAACTTTTGCCTTGGAGATGGGGAAAGTTCCTGGAGAGTAGTTAGTACTTGTGAGAAGGGCTGACAAGATCAGCATTTGGAGGTGGCACCAGGTCACACGCAGGGTGACTGCTCCCAGCAGCCCCATGCAGGGTTATCCCGACGGGGCACCGCAGCCCGCGCGCCGGCCCCTGCCGCACTCCTGCCCGCATCTCCCAGCCTGCCACCTTCCCCAGCCACATTCTGAGCGAGTGTCTGCTGACTTAACCCACCACCAAACCTTTGAAGACCCGTTTTGTGTGTCTTTCACAAGTAAAGCATGTCACACACTATTTCCTCGCGACTTTTGGTGAGATTTGAGTTGGCACAGACCACAGGTTTCAAACGAGCCAGGGATGAAACTCTGTGATCTGCGGGCAGCTTTACTGACTTGTTTGTATTGCTTTGGCACATGCACGGACCAGTGTGTGAGGAACACAGAAATAGGGGGAAAAAAAATAATACTATGGCTTTGAAAGCACTGAAGCATGTGTTCAACTCCTATGGACTTCAATGGGCTGTAAGGACCCGCTGAATAGGGCTTCTGACTGGAGTAAATACACTCGGATTAAACTTGGACAGGGAAATAACAAGCTCTTTCAGATTCAAAAAATACATCTTGTGGCTCATTAAAAATGGTCTTCCACAAGGCTCCTCTGAACATCTGCAGTCGGTGCTGCCCCCTTCTCCCACACAAACTCCGATTACAGTCTGTCTGAATCCTTTCCTTGAATATAAATGTGTTTTTATCTAGGAGACCATCCACTTTACCACAGAGGGCCCCTCACGGCAGGACTTCACATCCCTCCTTGGCAGCAACCTCCCCCCCAGAGACTGGAGCCTCTGGCTTCCAGGATGACCAGCCTCACACCTCACACCTCTTGGCAGGCCCTAAACATCAGGCACCCCATCACCAGTTCCCACAAGCCAGACACCATTGTCACAGGTAGAGCAGAAATTTATGAGTATTTAAAAGCAGCAGTCACATTACTTTTTTCTTTGTATCCTTTGTGTCTGGAGAAGACATAAGGGAAATGGATAAAAGCTTTCAGAAAGACTGGTGGCAATAGATTCCCTGCTTGAAATACCTTGGCAGTGGCATGTCTTTTGTTTTCTGGGTTTCAGGGTTGGTTTTTTTTCCAGAAAGTACTGAGCACCCCCAGTTTTCCAATCAGGTTTCTCTGAAGACTTCTCAAATTGGCTGTCCAGACATACCAATCATTTTTTTGAGCATTTAGGATGTGAAACTCAGGCAGCCTGTTCCTTCTCTATATAAAACTGAAAGAACATGAGGAATAGGGGTAAAAAAGAAACTGTTTTGCATAGAAAAATGGCAGTTAGCAACTACACTTAAGAAAATTGCAGAATATAAAAAGAAATAAGAATTTCTTCACAAAGAAAAGCACTTTTACTGTACCTACTAAGACATCCAAATTGCTGCACAGGCAATTAACAAAGACAAGGCTATTAAAACAGGTGTAATTCTGGTTTTAATATTATATAGGTTTGGCATTAATAAAGAACAGTGACCAATGGTCAGAAAATGTTAACTCTAAAAATATTTGGGGTTTGGTCTATTTTGAGAAAACATTACTTTGAGACACTTCTATTTTCAAGAGGGCTTTGGGCAAGCCATGTCAGATATAGGAAGGGAGCACTGAACATGTAAAGACTTTCTTTACTAAATTATTTAGTGCTCATGAAAGGTGCCAGATGGAGCGCCTTGGGGACTTAAGTCTTCCTCTTATCTGCAAAACTTCCATAGAATAAAAAGTGACAAATTCACCTAGCTCCTCTTATGGGCAGCTTCTGTGGCTGCCTGAGCCCTGACCCGGAGCTCCTGCCCCCAGGGGGACGGGTTTGCTTTGCCCCCCTGCCTGTGCAGCCCCGGGTGTTGCTGCTGCAACATGTGCGGCGAGAGGCAAGGCACAGCCCCACTCCGGCAGAAGGGCTGGTGCTGGCTCACCCTTCCCGTCTTCTGCTGGCAGGTTGCTGATGAACCCGGCGGTGGATCAGCTTTGGGTTTGAATTGGTTCAAGAAGATGAAATGTCGTGTCGTGAGTAAAAAAAAGAGATTGCCTTTTCCCAGTGGTGGGGCTGGATGATTTAATGGGCTATTTATTATCTGTCCCCCAGCTTTTATCATCCTGTAAGTAATGAGCCATCCATTCTTCTGCAACACTTCAGATTTGTAAAGCCCAGTCAGTGTGTATGTATAGTGCTTTGCAGCTAAAAAAGCTGATGAATCTCTGTCCATATGGTCAGAGTCAAGCATGTAACAAAAAATGATGCAGTAAACAAGAGAAGGGCTAAGGAAATCCATGGCTGCCATATGCCAAGGCACAAACTGGTACAAATTTTCTTTATGCGTTTTTGTTACACAGGACCAAGACAGAAAGCAAGCCTGTTCAATTTGAGGCGAGCTCCTTAGTGTAAGTGCAGCAGAAGTCTGAACTGTGACTGTGTTATCCTTAGTCCAGGGATAACCTATCACTGCTGCTTAATCCAGCGATGCAAAATGCAAAAATCTGAAATCTCAAAAGTGACCCGAGTCCACCTGAAAGAAAGATTGCTTTCTTCAAGCCAGAGTGGGATCACACCACCCATTAAACAACCGGCCGTACAAATCGCAAAAAAAAGACAAAAAGTAGAAGTGCTGACAAAGCTCTCATCACAGCCTAGTAGTGTGTGAATTAGAGATAAGGAGCCTCCAGCTCACAAAACAGGTGTGCCCATGACTGATATATGGGATTATGCTCTCGGGGCTTGAGAGGAATGTTTCCTTCTCCAGCAGAAGAAACCTGACTGCAGAAACAAGCTTCAGGTGCTGAGAGGTCCTTGTAGGAAACCACATCAGCTGTCCAGTGATGTCTGACTGTAGACCTGTCAGATGGAGACAAAAGCATTGCCAGTTGCCTCAGAGCCCACAGAAGAGGAGGGAGGTTGTGTGTGCCAGCAGGTTCCATGCCAGACTGCAAGCAATAAAAGGAGTTTCGTCAGCCCCTGGAGAGGGAATGTGTATAGGATCTGGCTTTGATGCTGTCCAGACCTTGTCCGTTTTCTTCCAGTAGGAGTCTCAGGACACCAGCAAAGGCAAATAGTCTTGCTGAACTGTAACTCCAGGCCATACCTCTGGAGATGGCTAGTGTACCTGGGGCTGGCTTTTAGCACTGAACCAGTGCCCAGAACATGGATGAATGTGACCAGCTCTATTCTCAAAGATGAGGTGAAGGAGAGGCAAGAGGTATGGCTGTCCTGCCTCCAAGCATGGGAAGAGCTAGTTGTAAAGTAAACACCAAGAGAAGACGGTATGAGGGACAGGGTGCCAGCTTCCAGATGTTGACACACCTGATCTTGTGGAAACACCAGCTGGCTCTAAGGAGGCAAGCCCCAGAGGGGTCTTTTCTCAGAGCCTCTCTGAATCAATGGTCTCAAAGTGACCCAGGCAGCTGGATACATTATTTTGTGGATCTGAGCCATGGTGTCCTACATAATCAAATCACACACTGAGGCCTGCAAATTTAAAAACAACAAGTCTCCTTGAGTGTCTTGGTAGCTTTCTATTCCAGTCTCCCACTGTCTCATCCTGGGGAGCCACAGATTGGACACTGGGGCAATTTTACAAGTCCTGCATGTGAAAACTTGTGAAAACCACCTCCCTCGACCTGCAAGCTGCACTCTCAGGAACGCAACCCAAACACAACTCAGTGATACCAGCCTGTCCCTGTTTCCACCTTCTTTGCAGTCCCTTGCTGCTTTGGGGCTCAGTCAGGCATTCCTTCCCAAACCAGCAGCTCTTCCTTTCACAAAGATCATGTGGTGCAGGAGATGCCAGGACTGGTACCACTTCATTATAAGGCAGGTGGGAAATAAAGGCTGTTTTCATTTACAGAAGAATTACATTCATAGCTACAGAAAATTCTGAGTTTTCTGAGGAGTGGCTGGAGTCAGAAAACCCCAGCACCCATCAGCCATCGGAGACAAAGCTGTGTCAGCCTGCAAGTGGGTCTCAGAGATCCCTGTCTCTGCTGTGTGACATCTTGCCTTGACCAAAACTTGGGTAGTGGAAACTCTGTACAAAGAAGAAAAAGCATCAATCCAACAGAACCAGGATGATGAAGAGGTTAGGGGGTGTTGCACTGCCGTGAAGAGCGCTGCAGAAGCTCAGATGCCGTTTCAGGAGTCTAGGAAGCATTTCCCATGGGAAGCTGGAAGGCATGAGAGAAAAAGCACCTCTGCTGTAGAAACAGCCCAGCTACGGTGCTCAGAGTCCAACAGCACAGGCAGGCAATCACGTACCACAGCGAGAGGCATGCTGCCAGAGCACAACTTTGACGGAGTATCAAAATCTTCGTCACAAAGATTCCTAGCAAATACAAAGGAACAGGGTAGGTAATCTATCACAGAAACATCTGAGATTTGAATTAACTACCCTAGGCCTCAAATTTCATTGCTTCACATGGGGCTAGTGTGTCTCAGGTTAATTGTGTGGACCCCTGGTAATTGGCCCAAATATAGCACAAGGAGATTTTCATGCTAAGCCAACATCAATACTGTGCATCAAAGGCTGCCCTGAATTCTCCCCCTCAGTTGCTCAGTCATCTTTGATCTAAAAAATGAAAAGAGTAAGGGATTTTGTTGTTATTTTTATTCCTTCTCCCCCACCCCAAGATTGAGGTTACTGAAAATGCAAACAGGGAAAAGGTGGCAAAACATTAAAAAAAAAAAATTGTAAAGAGAAGCGGGGATGATGGAGTGAAGTAGATAGGAAGAAATAGGCTTAGGAAAGAAAAAAAGAGTTGCTGATGCGAGAAAGAAAGATGCTTTCTCTCTCTTTCACGGGAAGAGACATGGGATATGACACTGAATGGGGCAGTGAAAAAAACCCAGGTGTAGTATTATGAATGAGGAAAAGGGATCAGCCCATGCCTTCTGTAGGGTATGAGAATGAGGTCCTGTCTTCTTCAGCCATCTGCATGCTGGCCACCTGACCTCGCAGTGGTCTGCTTCAGAAGCCACCGGGAAGCCACTAAGACCTGCAGCACATACGCAAAAAAGCCTTACACATTTGAGCCTCATTGGGAATAACAATCTGGGAAACAGATGTTCCCTATGTGACCCTCGTACTATTCATATGAAAAGCAAAGGGGGCCCAAGCCACCCCCCGTTGCTGCCTGCGGAGGAGGGAAGGAGCTGCTCCATCCACACCAAGCTTGAGGGAATAAATCAAGACTCTCATGGGCAAAAGAAGGAAACGAGAAAAGCCAGAGAGAGGAACGTGTAGAGGGAGATAGGAAGCAGAAAGGAAAGGACACGTGGAATTTAGGGGAACTGGGGATTCAGAGTCTTTGTTCTAAGACTGCACTGGGGACTCAGTTCTCCCAGTGGTCCTGAGTGCTTCGTCTTGGCAGCTCCACAAAAAGAATAACTTGCTTTTAGCAACACTGAGACCAAGTAGAGTCGAGCCCCAGCGTTATGAAAGTTTGGCTTCACGAAGGGTTGTTCACAAGCTTCCCATTCAGACCTGAGGTTCAAGCCCATCAATTACAGAAGGACAGGTCCCCAACATGGATATTTGGATGAACTCATAAAAAGCATGAGGACACTCGGACCTGAATCCTTCAGTCTGGCCTCACTCCTAATTTACAGCCCCAGGAAGCTGTTTCCAAGAAAGCGTCTTCTTCCTTATCCTGTGCTGTTATCATCTCTCCTCCAGGGTTCACCTCCACAGAGCTCAGTTCTGGGGAACAAAGCCCAGCAAAGCGTTGCAGACAACAAAAAACAGCCAGGAGAGATGGATTCATGACCTTGCAAAATGAAATGTTTGCTCTCGTTTGATGCCAAGCTGATTTCTTAAAGGGGGTAAAAATTAGCTCCTGATGAAATACTGCATTTCAAATCAGCTCCAAATGCATGTAGTTCACTGACCCTTCATTTTCCAGCTTGGCCACTACACTGGAAAACTTGCTGTTTGCACAGCTCGGATTGTGAGTCATTTGTGTTCTTGGCTATAAAAATGATTTAAAAAATAAGCAAAAAAAGAACAAAAAGAAATAAAAAATCAGGAAAATGCAACAAACAAAGAACCAAGAAAAGAGAGAAAGAGGAAATTAATTCCTGAAGCTGCTTGAGCTAGTTTGATAAAAATGTCACCAGATTTTTTTGCTGTATTCAAATAAAACCTCCCCAAAAATTCTTCCTGTTCTGTAACTAAATTAAATACTGATCAGAAATACCTTTCAAAAAGTTGCCAGTGTGAATCAAAACCAAAAGAGACTCCATGCTTTCTATCAAAAATTAAAGTTATAAAGCAAAAGGACAAAATCTTCTTAGGAGTGAAAATGTGTTTGTCTGGGCATCTGATGCGAGGGAGCGCCAGGCACCATCACCAAGGTAAACAGCTGAAAGACGAAGCCCCCTTCTACATTCCTGCCAGAAAAACAGTAGGTATGTTTGACATGCTAAACATGTGCCTACCGCTATGTTGACTTTTAATTGGAATCCATAGAAAAAAAATTACCTCAGCAAACGTGGCTTTACCTCCCCACCTTTTGTTGCTGTATTTTTTCCAGGCTCATCCATGTGCTCCTGCACTGCAGGCTGACACCTGAGCCTTGCCTTTGCTGGGTGTTAGGGCTCTCACCAGCGTGCCATCTGGTATGAGCAGCACGCTCATACGGAAACCACTATCAATTCCCCTGCAAAGCCAGGTAACGGGATCTACTCTCCCTTCTTCCCGTTACAGGCTTCTAAGGGCCAAATCCTCCCTCCACTTACGTCCAGAAAGCCCCACCCACCCAGTGATGCTATGCTGCGTTTACACTAATGCAACTGAAGGCTAATTTTGGCCCCAAGTTATTTGTATACTCAGATATTAACTTAATGTAGGCCATTTTCCGAGCTTAGTTCCTCTCTGCATCGTATATCAATTTACTGAAAGCGAGAGCATCCCTCTTAGCTTCCCATATCACAGGTATACATTCAGGGCATAGGCAGGGAGAGACTTTTCATTTTGCCAATTATGGCTGTGGTGGCAGTAGGATGAGATTGACTTGCATTTACATCCATTACTGTGTTGCAAGTTTTGTTCGGAGCAGAATATTTTATATGATGGGTTCCTTCTGTATCATTTGGCAATCAATCCTTCATAATTTGAAGTTCCCTTTCCTCATTGAACTGCTCTCCTCCCAGTGGAGCTGGTTTGCATGTTGATTTGGAATAGAATAAAAACTCAGTGAACTACAAAAGCCTGTTGCAGAGATTTTTGGCGATGTATGACCAACGTCCTCTTTATTCCCAGCCCATTCTTTCCTTCAGCATCTGCTCAGCTGATTAGTTTTAATGAGCGGTAGCTCCACTGGTGCATAAGGGAATTCACAGCTCAGTAGGTAGGGGAAAAGAAAATGAGCAGTGGAAAACGGCTGCGTGCAGGTGGTGTCCCCAGAACACGTACCTTCATAGGCACATCAGATGGGCAGTGAGAGGAAACATCCTGCTTGTATGCGGCAGCCACCGAGGAACTGTCCTGTACCGAGCAGTGGTTCCCACTGGAAGAGGCTCTTTGAGATCCAAACCCGCAAATAGATACTACAGATACACAGGGAAAAGCAAAGTTAAGTCTTGGAACTGTTGTGTCTCAAGGTACAAGTAAGCCATGATGGGTTTTTTCCCCTAAAATGTCCCATGTCGTGCTATGCATGATTGGAGGAGGAAGCCTCCATGCCTGGGTTTTAAATTTTGCAATTTCCCGCTGCCTCGCATGTTTTTCCTGTGTTTTTCCCTGGGACCAGGTTTCCCCCTCCTGCCCTGGGCCCGCCAACGCAGAAGAGCAGCTCTGTGCTGAGCAATGGGTGCAGCAAGCAAACCAAACAGCGGCGGTGGGAGAACCAGGCCTGCAAGGCTGCATGCTTCAGCTCCAGCATTTGCTCCAGTTTCCATGCCTAGAACATGCAAAAACCTTCAGGGCATTGGGTTCCCGGTCATTAACAGGACTCGGAAGCTGGTGAGCACCTTTCCCTAGGTCTGCTTGCTGGTTGCATATCTGAGGTAGAGAAATGTCAAGGTAAAACAAGTCAAAACAGAAGCAAAGCTGTCTCACTCCTGGCGTGGTGTCTGTCATTCCCTGGAACCACCTTCCTCTCTCCATCACTGCGGAAATCACTTCAGCAGGAAACTGAAGATGCTGAAGACTGTTGAAAAAAATTGCAGTGGAAATGATAACAGTCAGGTGGGAATTGTTTTATTTTCTGTAATCAGACAGTACTAATGTCACAAGCCCTGCTAACAGAACCACGTCCGCGAAAACACATGAAAGTGATCTCTTTGTTTTCCTTTTGGCTTTTCAAACTGGGATGAGAGCTACTCGGCAATCCCCATGTCCACATCCCCACAGAGGGAGCCCTGCAATACCATCACATGGTGACTGGGTGGTTTTGGGTGAGCGATCCCCAAAATGGGCAAGGCAGGGGCTGTGGCTGATGGACACGAGCCACCCCACTGGATATTGCAGCCCTCGGCAGCAGCGTGGTCCCGCTCCCATGCAGGGATGCTGTGAGCTGCAAGTTTCCAGCGCACAGATCTGGGAGGCTGTGCTTGCATGTGCAGCTGTGGCATGGTGCTGCAGGAGAGGCAGGGCAGTGGTGCTGAGCACCGCTGTCACCTTCTCATATCTCCCCCATGTTGGGCTAGCTGCGATCAGACCTTAGGGTCCCCTTGCCCACCCATGAACCCCATACCTCCTTCAGCTTTGGCTGTCTTCTCCTGAATAATAACAATAACAATAACAATAATTTTTATATTAGCAGCAGCAGCAACAACAATAATAACAATAATAATAATAATATAAAGAAGAAGAGGAAGATGAGGAAAAGGGAAAAGAGGAAGAGGAAGAAGATGAAGAAGAGGAAGAGAAAGAAGGGGGAGAAGAGGAAGAAGAGAAAAGGAGCTGGTTGTGTTGCTGCGTTGTGCAAGAGGCTGGGGCTGTCTGAGTGAGCCCAGCCACATCCTGCTGGGTAGCTGGACTGGTTTTGACATCCTTCCCTGCATCCATCCCAAGTGCTGTGGGAAACAAACCCTTCCTGCTTTCCCTTCCTGTGTGCATCTCTCCTCCCTAGACTGGTGACAATTTGCAGCATCAGGTCATATTTGTAAGGTATAGTTGACAAAATGAAAGTTTATCTATTGTCATGACCTGAGTGAAAGCCATCTGATGCGCTCATTGTCAAGGCTGTTGGAGGAGTAGGTCCACCACTGGGATACCTCTCACCGTAGGTCTACTGCTGCCTGAAAAAAGGGTGAGAGAAAAGATCCATGTCATGTATGGTCAGACCGCACTGCGCACAGCCCATATGGAGTCTATCTTTAGCCTTAAAAAAAAAAAAAAAAAAAAAGAAACAGCAATGGTTGCTCAGAGATACAGATTTTCTCCCCTTGGCATCTTACACAGAAGGAGCCCCCAACATAATGGTGCTGAGCTACATCACGTAGAGGAACTGCTTTGGCCCAGCAGCACCCAGCTGCTCCGCCGACAGCCATGCCAGTCTCTGAAGCACATGAAGGTGGTGAACACCTGGAAAGGTTTTTTAGGGTCTCCTGAAGCCTGTGTGACTGAGCTGTCAGCTGCGGTGGGGACGGGCTGGGTCAGGCTTCTGAGATCCATGTCTCCACTCTGGGGAATACCACCACCGGCACTGCCAGTACGCGGGGATTGCAGCTGACCCCTAAGTCTCATCAGTCCATTTAAGCACTTTCTTCACTTGAACATTTCCAGCAGAGGCTT
Source organism: Falco biarmicus (assembly GCF_023638135.1). NCBI lineage: Eukaryota > Metazoa > Chordata > Aves > Falconiformes > Falconidae > Falco > Falco biarmicus. The sequence continues at coordinate 50,755,346 of NC_079291.1, read as the reverse complement.
TAACAGGTGGGCTTTGGGAGCAGAACGGGCAGGGGAAGTGGTGGCATGTACATCTGTAGAGGTGGACCATGTGGAGGCGACCATCTGCCACAATGGTGTGAGGCAGGTGGTGGGACAGGGGGTGGGCACCCTGTGCCCTGGGGTAGCTGCTGCCAGGCCAATAATCCCTCTGTGCCCTCAGATGCCATTGTGACAGACACTGGAAATGTTCCTCTCACTTCCTAAAAACTGGTCAGAACAACAGAGCTGCAGTATCACACCCCACACGAAGGAAACTCACAGAAATCCTCTTTGCTCTCCTTTTTTCCTTTTTCCCCAGCAAACAGAATCACAGAAGCATGGAATGGTTTGGGTTGGAAGGGACCTTAAAGATCACCTAGTTCCAACCCCCCTGCCATGGGCAGGGACACCTGCCACTACACCAGGTTGCTCCCAGCCCCGTCCAGCCTGGCCTTGAGCACTGCCAGGGATGGGGCATCCACAGCTGCTCTGGGCAACCTGGGCCAGTGCCTCACCACCCTCACAGTGAAGAATTTCTTCCTAATATCTAACCTAAATCTCCCCTCTTTCAGTTTGAAGCCATTCCCCTTGTCCTATCACTACATGCTCTTGTAAAACGTCCCTCTCCAGCTTTCTCACATGCCCTGTTTAGGTACTGGAAGGTCTCCCTGAGGCCTTCTCTCCTCCAGCCTGAACAACCCCAACTCTCTCAACCTGTCTCCATAGGAGAGATGCTCCAGCCCTCTGGTCATCTTTGTGCCCCTGCTCTGGACTTACTCCAACAGGTCCATGTCCTTCTTATGTTGGAGGCTCCAGAGCTGAACGTAGCACTCCCGGTGGGGTCTCACAAGAATAGCGTAGAGGGGGAGAATCATCTCCCTCAGCCTATTGGTCATACTTCTTTTGATGCAGCCCAGGATTCAGTTGGCTTTCTGGGCTGCAAATGCACATTGTCAGGCCACGTCGAGCTTTTCATCCAGCAGCACCCCCAAGCCCTTCTCCTCAGGGCTGTTCTCAATCCATCCTCTGCCCAGCTTCTTGATACTGGAGGTTGCCCCAACCCATGCGTAGGACGTTGCACTTGGCCATGTTGAACTTCATGAGGTTTGGAGGGGCCCACCTCTCAAGCCTGTCAAGGTCCCTCTGGAAGGCATCCCTTCCCTCCAGCACGTTGACCACACCACACAGCCTGGGGCCATCAGCAAACTTGCTGAGGGTGCACTCAATCCCACTGTCCATGTTGCTGACAAAGATGTTGAACAGCACTGGTCCCAGTATGGACCCCTGAGGAAAACCACTTGTCACTGGTCTCCACTTGGGCATTGGCCACATCTCTTTGAGTGTGACCATCCAGCTGATTCCTTATCCACCAAGTGGTCCACCCATCAAATTCAAGTCTCTCCAGTTTAGAGACAAGGGTGTTATATGGGACAGTATCAAAAACTTTGCGCAAGCCCCAGTAGATGATGTCAGTTGCTCTTCCCTGATCCATCAATGCTGTAACCCTGTTGCAGAAGGCCACCAAATTTGTCAGGCATGATTTGCCTTTAGTGAAGCCATGCTGGCTGTCACCAATCACCTCCTTCATTTCCATGTGCTTTAGCATAGTTTCCAGGAGGATCTGCTCCATGATCTTGCCGGGCACCAAGGTGAGACTGACCAGCCTGTAGTTTCCCAGGTCTTCCTTATCTCCCTTTTTAAAACATGGGGGTCATGTTTCCCCTTTTCCAGTCAGTGGGAATTTCACCATACTGCCACAACTTCTCAGATATGGACAGTGGCTTAGCAACTTATCTGCCTGTTCCCTCAGGACCACAGACTCGCTAACCATACACTGGCTAATATACACCGGCCATTTCTCTAGCTGTCTTGAGCACACTGTTGTGCTACAAACCACACCGATGGCTTTTCTGTGCTAGAGACACCGCAGCTGGGTTAGACAGAGCCCTAGGCTAACATCTACAGCTGGAGGAAATCCTGGCTGGCAAGAGCTATGCTCATTCTTTGGCATGGTTCCTGTGAAACACTTGCATTGCTCCACAAAATCATTTGGGGAGCCACCAGTTCCATAGGCAATACAAACCAAAGCAGCCTGTGCCATCCTCTTTCATGTTTCCACCTTATTAGGATGAAGGTGAGCTGAGGATGAAGGAGTAAATAAATAATATCTCTGTCCTAAAGAGCATCCAGCTGAAGGAAAAAGGACAGAAATGTGCAAATGTTCTATTAACCAAAATATTTCCTGGAGCAGTTTATGGCCAGCCAAGCACTGGTTTATTCTGACAAACAGTAAGAGGTCCTGCTGGCTCTCGGAATCCAGAAATTTTCGGAAGGATGTGCACCTGTCCCAGAGAGTGATCTCAGTTAGCTTTTTCCCTGCAGTGATTTTGAGTTAGTTGGTACTTTTTGTGCTATATAAAAATATTATCAGAGGTAAAATTAAATATCAACAGAGGTAAAAGTTTCTTCTCCATGGGCCCCATAGGTCTAATGTATTTGCTAAGGAACAGAGCAAATGAAAATGCTCAGTAGTGGTTTAAGGCCAACAGGACTGAACACAAACACCTCCTGCCTGAAACTGGTTATTTCCACTGGAGAAAGAATAAGTCTTATTCCGTGTGAGTGAGGATAATTTCCTATGCCTGTCCCACATCTCTTTGTTTATGTTCACGTATTCCTGAAATCTTCCAAATGTTACCCTGGGTGAAACACTTCACGACTTATTCCACCTCCTGAACGTTTGGTGGTGGAACAGAAGCCCCAGCCTGGATGTCCCTTGCACACATTATGCTTTGGATTGTTGAATTACTCTTTATTCATGACTTATGGCAAGCATGTTTTCTTTTTACGTGTTATTTGAGAAATAATCCTACTTGCCACCAAGGTATGAGGTATTTGCTGAATAACTCCTATAAACCCATTTCAGACAATGGATTACTCGGTCACCTGAAAACCTGTGTATGAGTGTGTATCATTTGTTAACCGCTTTCGGAGGATTTCTTTCAGAAAGACAATAGTCTTCGAGTTAAGCAAAGGCTAATTCAACAATCAAGCCTCGCTACAGAAGTGTCGGCTGTCCAAACAAAGAGGAGTTCAGGTACGACACATATTTCTTCCTTGACAATGTCCTTCTGCTCATCTCCCCTAGGGCCAGGAGAAGGAGCTGGACATCGCAGCGGCTCCTGAGGGCCAGCAGCATGGACCCTTCCGTCCCAGGGACGGAGCACTATGCGTCAGACCATGAACAAAACCAAGCTGCTAAATTAGCTTCAGGATGCAATTATCAGCATACTGACCTTGCAAGACAGTTCAGGGAAAGAGCACCGTTGTGGTCGGTCTGTGCAGAGCTTTAGCACAGCTGGGACCTAGGACATCGCTCCTTCCCAGGTGCTGCTGCAGCGCATGGTGCGACGAGGGAGCGCTGGATTCGGTCCCAGCTTCCCTCAGCATTCAGCGCTCCTTTGGTAGGATGTGGTCAGGAGTTCTGACAGTCCTTTTGTCCAGGCAGGAAATGCTGATCAGTTGAAACCAAAATTTTTGCTTTAAAAAAATAGGGCTTTTGAAAACCCGTGTGTAAGAGGTCAAAATGACTAGACGACAAACCCAGTATCAGCTCTTCCACAAATTAAGTGTCCTGACCAGGGGACTACTTATTAGCTCTTTTGGTGTCCTTTATACTGTCAGCATATGAAATATTCCTTTTCCTCTGTGGAAAACAGAATAAAACTCATAATCTCAAAAAGTGTGGCAGACTGTGAAAACCCTTTTCAGCACAGTTTCATTTGAATTTAAGAAATTTAGTTTCTCTCCACTACCCACAACTGTCAGATCATTTCATCCTAGTAAGTGGTACATGGAAGAGATGAACCAAATGAAAAATAAAACAGAAGAATATCTTTAGTTGTATTTGTTGATTAAATAGCTGATTATATCATGCATGTTAATTACAGACATTACAAAAATCAGAAGAAAAATGAAATTAACTAGTTCAACAGGGGCGTAAAACCAGTGAGTTGCTATCGGCTGCCATCTGCCCCTTGCACTTCAGCCATCAAATAGCGGCAGCTGGACATGCAGAAGGAGCTGGTTCAGTTAATTTCTGCTTCTCCTCATCCCAGAGGAGAACCAGTGTTAAACCCGCCGTGGCTTTCCCGTGGCGACCCCTCCTTATCTACAGAAGGCAACAAACATCTCAGCAGCTGGGGACCTCCTGACCAGGACACGCGGTGCTCAGCCCCCGGGGCTCACATGCTCTTTTCTCCTCCTGACAAAGGCAGTCTGGGAACCGGGGCATCACGGCGGGGTTTAATCCTCTGTGCCACAGCCTTGGTGGCTCCCAGACAGCGTTTCTCTGGCAAAGAGAAGAAACATGTGATGAGGCACCCAGCTGTGCACACCATGAAAATGCCCCATCTTCACCGATTTTAATGAGAAATCCCTCGAGCCTGTGAAGAGCTGGTATTTCCTGGCTCCTAACCTGGCTCCATCAGTGCCACTGGACAAATCGCCCCCTGCACATCCCACTTCCCTTCCCCCTGCCCTGCGGTGGAGCTGCGAAATACCCTCTTGCAGGCGCTGGGCTGGCCGGACAAGGCTTTCAAAGTAAAAGGACGCTAAGGGCAGGCAAGGCAAGCAGCCTTGCTGCAGGGGAGAAAGCAAGTTCTCCATGACACAAAGTCATTTCCCAAATTGCAGAAACCACAAACACTCACTTTACATCCAGAGCAAACTGGGGCGCCGCTTCGGCATGGTGCCTGCCAAGGAGCACGTCGGGTTGCTTTGCATTGTGTTACCTCTGAAATGCAACATTGAACTATTAAACTTTAATAGCACTAAAGAGGCTGGGGCATGAAACCCTTGATGCACATTTGTAATGGGCAAAGGGAGGAGCCTTTCAAGCCAGATTTATTTCTGCACCTTCGGCTAGCCGCTGAGAAGAGACAAGTCTGGGTTGCAAGGCTTCACCGTCCTTCCTTCTGCCCTCTAGTGCCAGATAGAAAAATTAAATGTAAAGAAAAAAGACTGCGATATTTTTTCTCACAGTGCACTAGGTAAATAGAAGAGGAGGGAGAAAACAGTATTTGTGGCTGCATACTTTGATACCGGTTAAGGTAAAACATTGCCGAAAAAGCAATGTCACAGGGGCCACCATCAGGGAGGGTTTATGGTGTGGTTTTGGAGCCAGCCGCGCTGCTGTGAGGGGCGTGCTGGGGACAGAACATGGTGCTATTGCTTCTGTTGTTGAACCAGACCCAAACCTGCCAAAGGCGACGGAGACTCCCAAGCAAGGCAGGTGCTCCCCACGGGGTGCCGCAGGTCGGGATGAGTGTGTCTCCATAAGCGCCCAAAGTTATGTCTGTTCCCGTCTCACTGCTTCCTTTAGATTAAAACCCTGACAAAGCTTTGTGCCAAAATATTTACACTAGGGAAGTGCCTCCTGTTTAACACTTTGAACCTCATTTAATTCACACTTGTTCTTAATCTCTGCCTCTGAACACCACCTCATGGGGCTGAGTCAGACCTGTTACCCTGACTGCTCTCTTCCAAAAATGTGGTGGGAAAGGCAGCTGCGCCGGGGGAGCACTCTCGGTGCCGGCGTTTGCTTTTGCATGCTTCTAGACTTGACATCTTTTTGCTCACCAAAGGCGTAAGGGAAAAGCCACGCGGCTACAATTTCAGCAGCCTCTGTGAAAGAGGGGAGCTGTCACCTGCATGTTCGGCTGCCAGAAGTAGATGAGAGCTCCAGGACATCCCAGGTACAAACAGCAACAGGAGAAAATGCAAAAGGGAGGTAAAGGACTGGCTCAGTCCGAGCAGCGGGGCTGACCGATGCCACCCAAGGGTGATGCTGAGGACCTGGTAAGCCAGCGCGTGGGCGTGGAAATCAGTTGCCCCAAGGTGACTGATGGCAAGCAAGCCTAGTGAGGGCTAATGTGGCTAAGTACGCTTGCCTACCAAACAGAGAAGGGGCCCACGGGAGGACAGGCAGTGCTCCCCAGGCCATGGAGCAGTGCCGCACCTGCCTCAACTCCCATCAGGCTGCGGTTCCGAAGCTCTAACGTCCTTCTGATGCTTAGGGCATCACATCAGATGCAGGTTTCTGACCAACTGTTTGTCCCTCTGAAGGGGCACTGCCCTGGGATACGGGAACTTTTCCTCCTTGCATTTCTTCTAAACCCTGCGATTTTTCTGCCGCCTTCCTCACCTGCTGCTTTGCCTTTCACCTGGGCCAGTGAGGTGAGACCCTGACCCACCCTGTCCAGCCCCAGGGCCCGGCTGCCACTGATGGCTCTCTTGGAGCTGCCCTGGGCACCAACGACATCCCAAAAATGCTGTGTTCCCCCAGTCTTTCCCATCCTTTCCTTTTTCATCCTCTGTGCACATCTTGCAGTCACAGAAGAAGCAATTAGGAATGACCAGAACAAAGTCTTCCCTCTTGTCTTTGTTGCTTGACAAAATAAGAGCTTTAAGCCACATCCTCCCTTTGAAACACCCAGTTGTGATTATGTACATTTTGCCCAACTACTAAATGTCAGTTTCAAAATGCTTAGCCTTGATTTTGATCTATTTCTCTTGTGTATCCTAATCAAAATGTTTTAAAACTCTGGCGTGAACTTTCCAGTGTGTTACCCTCTCGACTCCAAGTGCTGCAAGGTGACGAGCTGCTCAGGGTCACACAATGACAAGTTGAGGTCTGAATTTCTGCTTCTTTCAGTCTGTTTATTTGCTCAGTTAGTTCCTCGTACCCTCCTACGCACAGAACTCCTGCCTGCACAGGGCACGGGGAGAGCAAGGTGCCCAGGAAGTTCTCCAGGGAAGTCCCTGCCAAACCCAGGGTCTACAGGGTTCTGCAACTGAGGAGATGAGGGGAGGGCACAGCAGTGCAGCTTCAGCTAAGATACAAGGAGTCAGCTATGACGATGCTAGTGGAGGCAAGATAACAGGACAAACCCCCTAGTTTAGTCAGGGGTGGGCTGAGGTCTTTCCTCCAACATCAAAATTGGAGTTTCAGGAGGATGCTCGTTTTCTGTCCTTTTTCTTCCGCTCCCTACTGTTCTCAGGGACTTACAATCTGATACACACTCTGTGGGAAGAAACGATGAAATATGGGAACTTCTTATGGCAACTGCTTCTGCAGGCTGGTACAGGAGGACATTTCAGGTAAGTTAGTGATGTCTCCAAATGCCAGCCCCCACAAACCATGCTGTAGAGCACAGTACATGCTCATTGCTTTTTTTTCCAGCTGGCTGTGGGAAGCCCCAGTCTTCTCTTACAGTATCAGATTGTGGCAACAGTCACAATTCCACAGCAAAATGCCAAGACCTGAACTCCCCTGAAAACACAGCCCAGGCAAGGTACAGGGGGTTCTCTGAAGGTTGTGAAACGTGGGGGAACAGAAAAGCATCTTGTACAGGCAAGCCTGGATGGAAAAGCTGAGGAAGGGCACTTCTGAGGTTCATCTTTGCCCATGAGAGGTTGAAGCTTACCTTCACTTCAGTTAACTCCTGTGATGCAGGAAAACAGTACGTGCTCTTTGTGAATAAACAAAGGGTAGCACCACAGGAAAAGAGCTTTCCGACATAATTTGCTTCTGTTTATGGTAACCGTACTCAGGATGGTTGGACAAATCTCAGGTCACATAAAGAATAAGACATGTACACGCACGCGTGTGCTCCTTAGGCTCACACCTGCACAAGAACATTTTCAGATGCAACTGGGCAGCACGCAGGGCAATGCTGCGGGTTGGGTCAGCAGCCTGTTCCCTGCCCCACGAGATGGAGTCCCGGCTCCACCAGCGCTAAGCCAGGTCCAGAGGCACGGCAGCCTGCCCACACTGGCCGTAGCCCAGCAGTGCCAGCTCCCACCCACCGTCAGCCTGCCCAGCCAGACGAGTGCCACAGCAGCCAGGGGTGTTTCCTACCTGACACTGATGCCTTCTTCCTCAGCAAGCTGGTATATGCTACTGCCCAATTATCTCAGCCTGAAATTATGTTAAAAACTCTGACCTGTTACCAGTTAAAGCCTTTTAAATTTTATTAAAAAAAACCCCTAAACAATCTAAGCCTTTTCTAGTTATCTTTTTAGGGACAAACTCTGAGATAGGGCAGCTCAGTGAGAGCAGTGCTGGAAGTCACAAGCATTGCCTTCATGTCACACAGGCAATTAAAGAGAAGTTCTTTTCTCCCTCACCTACCACTGAATCTCCCTCAGTCCAAAGAAAACGTACCACTTTATTGCACCCCAGGGAAGGTGAGGCATCCATCTCACCTGACACTGCTCACCAAGGGGAAGACCCATGGGCTTCACGGGGAAAAAGACTATACCAGAAACAGCTTGTTGAAAGCTATGCATGGCTGTGCCAGCAGGTCAAAAGTCCAGCAGGAGCTGGTGGAAGGATAAAAGAGCGTGACCGTACAACCACACGTTGGCTAAGAACATCAGGGATCCCTCGAGATCATCCAGTCGAACCCCAGCTCAGGCAGGGTCAGCCAGAGCAGGTTGCTCAGGGCTGCAACCAGTCAGGTTTGAATATCTCCAAGGTTGGAGGTTCCACAACCTCTCTGGGCAACCTGCTCCAGTGCTTGACCATCTTCATCAAAAAAAAAAGAAAAAGCTCTTTTTTTCTTTTTTTTTTTTTTTTTAATGTTCCCATGTAATTTTCTTTGTTTCAGTTTCTGCCCATTTTGTGTCATCCATTCCTTGGATAGCCTGAAGAGATCCTGGCTCTCTCTTCTCGACTCCCCTCAGCAAGTATCTAATACAGACACACAAGAACCCCCTTCAGTTTCTTTTCTCCAGGCGGAACAGTCCCAGCTCAGGACTGGAAAAAAGAGGCAGTAGGAACCGTGTAGGTGATGGATAAAGAACCAGTGACAAGGTAATGAGGATCTCAGCAGCAGCAGGTCCCACTGAACAGCTGCTACTCCCACTGATGGCATGAGCACCATAGCCCAGATGCAGCTCTCCCCAGCCCAGCCCAACCCAGCGGGGCTGGAGCACCCTGTGTGGCTGACATGCTGGGCCTGTCATCGAAATGCAAGGAAAACAAGGGAGAAAGAGAGATGATGTGGCACGTGCTTTTCTTATAGCAGCGACACACGTGTTTTTCCTACAGCAACATTGTCCTCCTGGGTTTTGTCTTCTGCTTTGTTCTCTTTCCCTTCTCATGTTTGCATTTGCAGAATCCATCCTACACCCTGTGTCAACCATCCATGCTATGAGTAAATGAGTCGCCTAACACAAAGTGTTGCCTCTCCAGATAAGCCTTCTCAGCCCACGCTGAATGTGTCCGATTGCCCAGGTTGTGCCCTCTGCTGCTGCACCCAGCGGAAGGTGTTGAAGCAGCTGCACAGCAGGAGCCGCGCTGCCCCAGCCCACATCTGGACATGCTGGGAGCACCCAGTGGCCAGCACAGCAGGGACCTGGCAGCCCATGGGGGCAGCTGCCTTCCCCTGCTTCCGCCACCTCTGGTACCGTCCTTGGTCAGGCCCTGCCTGGGATCTCCTCCTACCCAAGCTACCTCAGCTGCTCACATGCCTGCAAAGATGCTCCCAGTGTGGTTTTGCTCCCTGTGCCAGATGTGATGGAATGAGCTCACTCTACAGTTCGTCACCACCGATGCCGACCTGGATGAGACCAAACCTCTGCTTCCCAGCTGGGCACCCAGAGGAGCTGCTGGCCGCAGGTGCCCTGGTCCCTGAAATTTCAGCAGCGGGGCCCAGTGACAGCTCCGTGGCTGCTCTCTGTCCTCTGCCGTGCAAAAACATCCCATTCCCCATAGCCTGGTCCCGGGTGACTCAGACGCTTCAGAGGCAGCGCAGCGCATCAGCTGCTGCAGAGCAG